>NC_133774.1:76830217-76915600 GCF_003597395.2 Chelonoidis abingdonii
CTTTTCCAAGCTGAAGAGTCCTAGCCTCTTTAATCTTTCCTCATATGGGACCCTCTCTAAACCCCTAATCATTTTAGTTGCCCTTTTCTGAACCTTTTCTAGTGCCAGTATATCTTTTTTGCGATGAGGAGACCACATCTATACACAATATTCGAGATGTGGGCATACCATCGTTTTTTATAAGGGCAATAATATATTTTCAGTCTTGTTCTCTATGCTCTTTTTAATGATTCCTAACATCCTGTTTGCTTTTTTGTCCGCCTCTGCACACTGCATGTACATCTTCAGAGAAGTATCCACAATTACTCCAAGATCTTTTTCCTGATTAGTTTTATCTAAATTAGCCCCCATCATATTGTATGTATAGTTGGGGTAATTTTTCCTTGCAATGTACACCTGTTCTCTGTGCACACTCTGCTAGCATTAATGTGGTGGTAGTATTTTTAACTAGGTGTTAAGGTTTTTTTTGTGCCAATGGATGAAAAGACTAAGTCATACATTTAGTTTATAGGCTAGATGATACCTCTCTCCAGCTGTGGATCTAGGAATATGTCAGTAGCTAAATCTCAGAGATTCAAAACCTGTCCACCCTGTGAAACTTAATGTAGTTTTAACAACGGATTCCACAGGTGCTGCTTTTGTCTCAGGCTCAACAGTCACAGGGCAGCCAATGTCCTGACAAAAGTCTCTCTAGCGCAGGGGAGGGCAAGTTGTAGGCTGGATCTGCCTGTCAGGGCTTTCAGTCCAGCCTGTAGGATTGCCAGCCCTGTAGTGCAGTGGGGCTAAGGCAGGCTGCCTGCTTGCCCTAGCCCTGTGCTGCTCCTGGAAGTGGCTGGCACGATGTTCCTGCAGCCCCTGGAGGAGAGGGTAGACAGAGTGCTCTGTGCGCTGTCCTTGCCTGCAGACAACACCTCCTGCAGCTCCCATTGGCCAGGAACCATGGCCAATGGGAGCTTCGGGGAGTGGTACCCACAAGTGATGGCAGTGCGTGGCGGATCCTCCTTCTCCTCCCGCCCCCGGAGCCTCCACCAGACACACCTGAACATCTCCTAACCCCCTGCCATGCGCCTCTTTACCCGCTGCCCTGGGCCCCTAACGCCCTGCACTGAGAAACTAAAATCCATCCTGACTGAGGACCACTGAGAGCCTGCACTTCCTTCCAGAGCTGGAGGCATCCAATTCTGCAGCATATGCTATGGTTGCATCTGTGGAGATCAGAAGACTGGAGGTACAACCACAATTTAAGACCAATTCTAAAACAGAGGAGACCTTCCACTTGTCGAAAGACTGCAGGGCTTTGTTTAGGTCTATATATTAGGTCATCACTAATTAAGAAGCAAGTAATACCACAGGATTGCTTCAGGCAGCATCCCCTTACCCAGGTCTATTAGAGAGAGAGAGAGAAGCAGAGATGTCCCATTTACATCCCTCCAGCTCTTCTTCCACCGCTGCATAATCTGCATCTTTTGCCTGGTAGCATGTTTGCTGCCGGACTCTAGACCCTGACAAAACTGCTTATTCCAGCGCAAAAAATGGAATTTAGAAGTGTTGTTTCCCTTCCTTGTTCCTTTGAGGTCAAATTCCCTTTACTGGACTGCTGCAGCACAGAACTTGATCAATAGTTGACATTGCTTTTCTGGGAGAGAAGCTTTAGGCTTACAGTAGAGCACTTCAGAATGTGAGAATTTCCCCTCTGTCTGCTGAGCACTTAAAGTGACTTTGATTTCCAGAAATAGGAACGTATTTAACCTTCCTTCTAGAAGCTTGTGTATTAAATCTGAATTTCTTCTGGCTCCCTCACTCTGTTCAGTGCAACTCAGCTCAGCTGCCATTTTCAGCCCATTTTTCACAGGCTTTTCTCACCCACACAGCAGTGGTCTAGCCTATACTAGTATCATTTATAAGGCCTTCTTTGTTCTCAGGTAATACTTCTCTGGGACCCTAACTCTAAATTTCAAATGAATTACCAATTCTAACATAGAGTCTCATCTACTTGTTCTGCTACAGACAGAAGTTTCTCCCCAAGTTTTCATGCCTCCCAGATGAGGAGTTTAGAAGCCTTACACTAAAACCTGAAGGGGAAGGAATCGGTTAAATATATTTCTTAGTGTTTTTGCTGCTAGATTATTTTCATCACATCTTGAAATGTTTCATGGACATAAAAATAATGGATTTTAGTATGAACTAGTTTGTTATGGAAATTCTTCTTTTCTCAGAATTGAGATTTCCTCAGCACATAACGCAGTTGGGTCCCAAAGATTTTTAATTGTAGCGTATGGAGCAGGTACTCTGTCTTTGGGAAAACACTGCAGCATTGCTCCTTTTTACAAATTGTATAGCTAAATTAGCTGAGGTTATGCAGAACATAGCAATTTGTAACTGACAATCTCATTTTTGTTCAAAGCAAAATGAGGGGATCAGAATTTGAGATGTTACGCAAAGATCTTTAATAGTGGCTTCATTCATGCCAATGTCTTTGATGATCTTGGAAAATCCATTAGAAAAATCTGAAGAATTAGTTCAAAATGGATCAACCTGCTTTCCCAGTCAAGGTACTCAGCAAGAACTCTCAACATAATAGGTAATCTTTCTGGCCATTTTCTTCTCCTGGCTCCAGGAGATATTATTTCCAACTTTCCAGGATAGAGGTCAACCCAGGTACTCCAGCAACTGAAAAAAAAAGGTAAACAGAAGGTTTATGACTCTTTCAGACTAAGAATAAAATGAAATGTTTTCCTTTTACTTTTGGACCAGTTGAATTGTAGAAGCATTTTACATTCTTCAAAACATAGCTCTCTGTAGAGTTTCAAGGAAGTCCCTCTTTTCCCCCCTCCTTTCTACTATGGCAATGAACTTGCATTTGCACAGATTTATTTTCAAATATAAGTTCTAACATCAGCACACCCTCACTACATCATCCAGATCCTTTTTTTTCTTTTTATTTTTTTTCCAGGTTGTTTGTAGTTCCTGTGAAAACAAGTGCATTCTGTTCTATTTCAGTGTGTAACAGAAAAAAGATAAATAGAAAATACTCTCATTCTTTCAAAAATGGCTTAATTTTTACTGTCTGTTTCCATAAATCTCAAAAATGTGAGATCTGGTCACAGTAGTTCTCACTTTCTGCTATTAATTTTAATTTTATTTGGAATATAATGTATAATGGTATCCAAGATCATGTAGGGTATTAAGATCACTTAAAGAAAGAGGGTACTTAGGTCTGTCTTAAATTGATTCAAAACCTAAAACAAAAATACCATCTCTGGAGTTTGCCTATCTTTTGAGCTCATTTTTAAGACTTACCAAGTGGTGATTTTCCTGGTTTTAAACTTCTGAAAAAATAACTTTTTTTCTTCCAATAGTCAGCTCAGATAATTGCATCATGACAGTGGAAGAGGGATGTCATCTTTATGCCTCGTGTGCTTGTATCAATGTGTGTTTTACCCAGTTTCTTCAAATAACCAAAATGGTTTGGGAAATAAATCTAGACAGAACATCTGCATTGCTGACCACACTATAAAGATGGGGATGGGCACATTATGGAAGCATCCCTGTTTTTCAGTATCTTATTTCACCACAACCTCCTCAGAAAATGTTTCAGATATCACAGTCAGGAATCAGTCTTCAGTAATGTGTATACACTCCAGTTGGGTAACTGTCTATTAAAATCATAAACTTTCTGTAATTAAAAGTGTGCAAGAGGATTTGTGGCGTTTAATATATCTAGAACATGGATATGTACCTTTCTCTAAATCAACTCCAATTTGATGGAGACATCACATAAATTCAAATAGTGTCAACGCCTATTGGAGCCCACCCTAAACTGAGTACTGTTGAACACTGAACTACTTAAATTGTGGCTTTGTTATAAAGCTTTCTGATTTGCATCACTGAGTGTTGTCTTATGATTATGCTGTGGTAGGTATTCATCACAATATAGGTGAATTGATGACCAACTTGTCACTTATAGATTTGTTCATGGGTTAAGCCTTACATTTTAGATTTTTTCATTTTTATAAAAATCCAAGGCTAATGGAAATTTTAATCACTGATTTTTAAAACCTCAATATTTACAATTCCAACATCCATGCAGTAGCTGAGTGCACAAACAATGAAAGCCTACATATTTTTCAAAGGAAGTGAAGTGCAGTGCAGTGAAAGCACAACCTAATTAACTAGATTTAAAAAAAAAAAATCCTTGTTTTAATCATCAGGCTAGCAGAACCAGTAATGAGGACTACTTCAAGTGGTGTATTAGATTTAAAAACAAAACAGAAAATCAGTACTGCTTTAATGTAGTTCTCTCTGATATATGGTGCAGGAAGAGAAGTGTTCTTATGGTTTGTTCATGGAAAAAACTGAGTGGAATTGAATTTGAAGTGTGCGTGAGGTGGGGATTGAGCGCATCTAGGAGAAGCAGTTTAAGACCAAACCATCAGGACCCACCTCATCACAATCACATTGTCTCTGGCAGGAGACGGCAGGTCATCTGAACCTGATGTCTCTGCTAACTATAGCCTTCCTTTGACTCTTCAGCTGTAGAAGGGTCTCTTCACAGCACCACATAGCTTGCTAGCACTTGAGTCTGATGGTACCAACTGCAGTGTATGAAACTAAACCTAAAATAAAAGGATTTTTCATAAAATATCAAAGAAATAACTATGTATTCTATACTTCTGAAATTTTTTTACCTTATTTATGTTGCTACATTTTTTAGTTAAAGAATTAAAAAAAACATTAATTTGATATTTTACAGAACTGCTTCCCAAGTTTATCTAATGAAATTTTCACCAGATGGAGAATTCTTCGCTACTGCAGGAAAGGTAAATAACTTTTGGTATGACAGCATTACGTTTCTTTAGAAAGGTTATGAAATAATGCAGAACTTGACTGCATCCATTTTTTGAAAAACAGGAGAAGTAATACTTGTTTTTTTTTCTTTTTTTATAATTCAGAATGTCAGTAGCTTCCAAAAATTCATCTCCTAATGCTGTTTAGTGACTACTTTGAGTAATTGGGAGGGCTAAAATTCAGAACAGAAACCCTACAGATTTAGTTCTAGTAGTACTGCCTTTGTTTCTGTTATGAATAGACAATAGTTCAGTGCCAAAACATAAGGCATTAGGAAGTGAATGGTCTGTACCAGAGGAGTAGGCCCATGAAATGAAAATTAGATGTGATTACTTACTAAAAAGTGAAGGGAAATATTGGAGTTTTACTTAATGTTAAAAAATACGTTTTTGAAGAGAAGCTGATGTGCCAACATGAGTGACACCACCTGTTAAGCAATCTCTTTATCCCATTAAATATAGACTCTCTGAAAGCTGGGTGAGCAATCAGACTGTCTGCAACTTTTGAGTGTTTGACATGTAAGCATTAAATCTTCAGGTTTTTAAATAAGCCTGCATGGAAACTTATGCCTCCATGGTCAGTGTCTTCTAATAGGTACCCATGTTAGTGTCCAATGTCTGTGGCAGCTTACAAATTTAGCTTTGAAAACTTGGTAGTGAACAAGTTCCAGCTACTAAAGCCCTGATTGTTGCAGCAGCTTGGGAATGGTATTCAAGGTGAAACCACCACCATGTTGTCCCATCTCTAATAGCGCTAACCAGGTGATCTGCCAACTTCTAGTTCTAGAAAAGCTATTTAATTCTCCTTACTCAGCTCTCCAAAACAGTATACAGAACTTAATGCTGTGGAATCAAGGAGATGGAAACTCAAGGTGGTATGATGGGTGCACTGAAAAACAGTATTGTTTGTCCATGTTGGAGCCTGCAGTATCTGTGGAGAGTGTGTACATAGGCTATCTATTGATGTTATTAATGCTATCATTCTTGTTGGAAGGGGATTTAAATACTGATATGACATCACAAGACGGTCGTGTCAGAATGTTCTTGAACCATATCCAAAGCCAAATTCTGAGAATTTGATGATAATGGAAATTGGTTGCTCAACATATCTTATAATGAAGATCATGTAACATTAAGGTTATGGCTAAAAAGTTTCTGAAGTCAGGAAATGAAACAAAGCTCCCATACTAGTAATCTGCTATGTAGTGTATGCCCTGTACCATGGATAGAGTGCTAGCAATAGGTACATTTAAGGCTGGGACAACCTGTGTTCACCTATGTAACTACTGGTTGATCAAAGAGAATAGAGTGACAGATATAAAGCTCATTGGGTTGATGGAGTTGCTCAGGTTAATGATAAACTTCCCTAAACCCGAGCCTGAAAGGATCCAGGACAAATATGGGACTGACAAAGAGGGTTTTTCAGATTTAGGAAGTATCGGTAAGGATTGTGCGCTCTCTTTGGGCTGATTCTCACTCTAGGGTCTATAAAAATGGATGGCACATCTCCACGTGTGCCAGCCTCTGTAGATCTGGAAGTCTCGGTGTTGAGTGACAGACTGTTATATCCCTGTGAGGATTGATCTTAGTGTGTTTTTTGGCTAGGTTGTAGTCCTGGCATAGCTGTGCATTTTGGAAAGGGATTAAAAAATTGTCATCAACTGTACTAAACATGAGTGTATGCTACAAGCACATGATCTGTTATGGAATAAATAACTACAAACAAGTATACTGGAGGCAGAAACTTGCTCTGAGAATGGCCCTAACTCATCTAGTCAGACCACTGTTCTCCATACACAAGCAGAGAGAAACATGCTCATACTCTTTGAAGAAACCCTGGAGGAATGGAATGGAGCAGTACGGAGTGAATAAAAAATGACATTAAAAAAAAATCAAATCAGATTTTTATATTTAAAATCTTTAAATTTCTGTTTAAAATAGAATACAGTACTTTTTTTTTCTTTTCAAGAATATACCTGTTTAAAATGAAATCTGAACTTAATACAAGATATGTTAAGGTCTAAATTTTTTATAGTCTCTTAAAACATTTAAACAAAAAAAATTATACTGAATCCATGAGCCTCTTATCAAAAACTTTGTGTTAAAATGTGCTTTTCTATATAAAGAAAGATTGTTTTCCCCCTGACTTTAACTTCTGTGGTCAATCTTTATAAATGTGGCAAAATAGGTTATATACTGTATTAAGGGCTTGATCCTGTGGGGGACCCAAGGACTGTGTTCCTGGGTGCAAGAGACTGGCAAAGTAATTTAGGAGACCCCTTTTAAAGAGACCTAGGCAAGTAGGAACTTAAGCATCAGTCAATTTCACTTAGGTTTATTTGTAAATTTTCCCAGGCTGACCTGAAATGATGAGTTTAAATCACTGACTGCAGTTAATGCCTCTGTGTAAGGTGATTTAATTGTAAATGTGAAACATGTTTTGATAAGAGAAGTTTTATGTATCTAAAATATTTAAGGTTATTTTTAATAAATATATTTTATATGCTGTTTTGTGTTTAAATTTATTACCATCTTAATGCAGCTTGACACACATCATGAGCAAAATGTTATTTAATAAATAATATATCATTCATCATTTACTAACATGCTAAAATGTGTGATAAGAATGTGAAAATATTAAGCTGTATAACTTTTTAAACGTATGTATGTAGGTATAGTGTACCCTCGGTGTCAAAAAGATGAACCAAATCTAGAGTAAAGGTTCTGTTTAGTTGTAAATCTGTATTTTAATGGTTATTTGTGCCAATGAGAATGTACCTTTCTTTTGAAAATAACTGAAGTACAAACGGAAAATTAGATTAAAATCAGTGACTTAAATCAAGGATTTCCATTGGTGATTAAAATCGTCTAAATTTTAAATCAGTCCACCCTGCAGCAGTGTCCTGCAAGACATTTGCTACTTACTCTTTAGGAAAGGAAAACACTACAGCATGTGGGTTAAACCAGTTGATGATGGGTTCTTACAGAGGGTCCCTAGATTAGGGAGACAACATATTTGAACAAAGTACTAGTGAACTTTTGCTTCATCCAACAGGAAGTGAAGACATGTATAAATGTTTTGTTCACCTTTGAGAGAGGCAAAGTAGATGAGGTAATTCTTTTTATTGGACCAACTCTGAAGGTACAAACTTTTGAGCTACACCAAGCTCTTCAGGTCTGAGGAAGGAAGGAGTTAGTGTTTGAGCTTTTCACCTTTATTAACCTTTGATGGAGATGAGAGGACACTAAGGCTTTGGTTAAGCTCAGAAGGTGAATTTTTTTTTTTTTTGTCTTGGTGTCTCTTCTTCCCTCCCACCCTGTGATGCCTACAGAACTCTATTGGTTCTAAGAATAAGATAACTTGCTGATAAGTATGGTCCAAGTAACTGAAGTTGTAGTCAGTGTTCTTAAAACTTCAAGATACGTTACACCAATTCCCAGCATCACCAAAAAGAGAAAATCTCAGTGTACCTGCTCAGTATTTGGTAGCCAGTAAAATAGTATATGGTTGGTAGTAAATTAACTCAGCTGAATCCTTAAGGAACTGCTTACTTGTGACTTTAATATTCAGTTTTCGGATTATTTTAGTTTTATTTTAGATCAGCTCACAACGTTAAGTGTGTGTGTGTGTGTGTGTGTTCTCATGCATAAAATGAAATGTCCTTTTGGTGGCACAGGTTCTGGAGGCAGGTATCTTCCACCACACTGTGGGCTTAATTATGAGTATTTTATCATGTCATTAATTTACCTTTGCCTTATATTCCTGGTGTTCAAAATAGATGTCCTTTTGGTCACTTTGTGAAATAAAGCTGATAAAAATGCAACCACTCAGTCACTGCAATGATGTGGCTCCAAATCTGGGGTAGTTCTGGTGAGTGCAACTCTGTCTGTTAGAGCAGAGAAGGATCTTGTCTTTCATGGACATAATGGTCCATATACTCTAGCTTTATTTGAGTCTATTGAGGTTTTTCCATCACCAGCATTTCCTTTCTCTTGCTTTGGCTTTTCTTTCATAGATCATCTGAGAATAAGTGATCTTTAGGGATGAAGAGAGGGTTCTTTACTGCCACCATGTAAGTGTGATCATAATGGACTTGCTTGTTAGAAACCTAGAACATTGATGTTTTAGCTGGGTTGGTTTTTTTCATTGGGATGTTCCCAAGATAAACTGAGCCCTTGAGTCTTCACTGTATGGAAGGGGTTGTCTGGCCAAGATATGGTACAGTTCTTGAGCCCTTTGTGACTAGGCAGAAGATCCTGTCTAGGGCAATACCCTGCTTGATAAGCATAGTTAGAGAGAATCTGGAGAACTGGACAGTAGATGTGCCTAAACCTCTTCATTATCCTGAATGTCATAGATGTTTGTGTAGTTTTCTCAGGTCAGTGGCCTGGATTCTCCTATTTACACAGGTGTAAGTCAGAATTAACTCTGTTGAAGTTGATGGAATTGCACAAGTTGAAACCATGACAGAATATCTCAGCAGTTCCTCCAGGAACTCCATGCCATTAGGATGTTCAGACAACCAAAAGGAGGTGGAGATTTGACGCAAGACTCACTAAGGCCAAGTCTACACTATGACCTTGGAGTAACGTAGGTCACTATGAGGTGTGACTAAGCCACGGTCTTGAGTGATGTAAGTTATACGTCCCTAAGCGCCAATGTGAACTGCGCTATGTTGGTGGGAGAACCTTTCCCGCTGACATAGCTACCACCTCTTGCGGAGGTGGATTTATTATGCCTATGGGAGAGCTCTCTCCTGTCAGCATAGAATATCTTCACTAGATGTACTATAGCGATGCAGCTGCACTGATTTAGCACATCTGGTGTAGAGTAGCCCTAAAAGGGAGTTCTTTCACCATCTAGGACAGAATCTAGGATTTCTATGGCACCATTTGGTCTTTGAAAATTTTTTTTATATTGGACAGACAAGAAAGGCCTAAAGCTTACTGAGTGACTGGAATTCACTGCCACCAGACAAATGATACTCTATGTAAAAAGCATTGTCAGGCGATATTTGAGGCTTTCAAATGCACCAACTTAATATCATCTAGAATCTGTGGGAACTAGTTGAAAATTTTCAGCTGAAATTTCCTAAAGTGTGTGGTGATGTAAATCATCTATTTGAGTTAGTGAGCTAGAACTATTGATTTTTACATCCAGTTTGAATCTGGTTTTACATTTAGACTTCTTATTTACCAACAAAGTTGACTTTTTAATGGTTGTATAACTGAGTACTTGACAGCTAGGAGAATACACTATGCCTATACATATTTAGACGATTATGTAAAATTTACATTTATTTAAACTCTGTATTTTTATTTTATTGTGTTTAGAAAATGGTGAATGATACACTTATTTACTAGATCAACTTTTTATTTGTAATTAGTGTCAGGCTGCATTTGGAGATTTGCAATTCAGTTAAAAACGCACAATATTAAAAATCCTATATTTATTAGTTAAATAAACCTTAAATGTGCTGGCTATACAAGAAAAAAAGTTATCAAAATGTTATGTTTGAAACTGATTTAATAAACATAAGCACTATTTGTAGTTAGTGAAGTCCTCCAGACTTTAGAACTAGTCGATCTGATCCTCCCCCTTCATTTTTATTTGTACATTGAAAGAGAGAAACAAATTTTTCTGCTCTTTCAACTCCAACTGTTTTTTAAACTTTTTATCAACATGTAATTGAACTAAACTAGTGAAATAAACTGAAAGGAAGAAAATACTGTCTACACCTGCATAAGACTTTACTGCTGTCAAAAGCTTGTTTAGCACTTCAACAGATTCTGGTTCCAGGTGCTTAGCCAGTGACTTCTGCCAGTTCAGTGGTTGGACTTTCTTTGAAACTTCAGCAGCAAATATACTGTTTGAATATTATGTTTTATTTATTCAGATTATTTTAAGTTGTCCATTTAAAATTTAATTTAAATAGGTTTAACAGGATTAATATCAATATTCCTATTTAAATAAAAAAAAAACACTTATTCACCCTGGAATTTTCTTTTGTTTTCCTACTTTTTGCCCAGGATGACTGTCTTGTAAAAGTGTGGTATAATACTGATAGTTGGCGATCAGCAGTAACACCTCAAAGTTCAAGTCCACAAAAACAAGCACAAGAGGTTGATTTTTCATTTGTTTACTTGGCCCATCCTCGATCTGTAAATGGATTTTCATGGAGGAAGACAAGCAAATACATGCCACGGTCAGTAGCTTAATTGCTTGATATCTGTAAATTGTTGTTCATTACCTGATAAACTTTCCTTCCAACATTTGTAACAGGCTTCTTTTTTTAAAACTACCCTAGCTGCTCTTCTCTGGAGACCTTGGTTTTAATCCAGTTTCCTACTGTGCTGATTCAACAATACTAAATTGTGGCTGCTCTGCTACTTCTATATGTACCATGAGCTCCCTCACACACCTCATGTTACACTGTACATTCTGTCAAGGTTCTTTTATGTTCTGTTTACCACAGTTTAAGCACTTCCTATGAGTAAAAAGTTATTTCCTATTACCCTACTGGCAAAAGGCAGACTTGTATTTTTATTTTTTATTTTTTTAAGATGTAAGGGTGGGAAAGCCCCGGGTGAAGAGAGAGAGAGGTTTTGCATTTAGCTCTGGACAGGAATCTCATCTTTTGGTCCAGAGGCTAACAAAATTATATTCCTACTTCGGTCTTAACAAGCAGACCTGGTGAATGTTCTGACTTCTGCAGTACAGTGTGTATCCAACAGTAATTAAGCACTCTATCTAAATAGCTCTTGTGCATTTTATTATTGCGCCTCCTCTCTTTATGGTCTCCCAGAATCTCATTATAACAAAACTCACATTTATGCATGGCTTCTTGGTCATATATGCAAATGCTATGATCTCATTGTGGTGTGAACAATCTCCACTGGTTCTCCATTTACTTGAGTATCCAGTGCAAAATCAAAATCCTCTCCCGAAGACCCAACATATCATGGTGACAGACTTGTTAGGACCTAAATAAAATGGTCATTCACACTGAACCCCAGTTTCCTTCTGTCTGTATCATACAGTATGCATTTTAATATACCTAAATGTAAATGGATACATTTAGGAACAAAGAATGTAGAATTACAGGTTGGGAGACTATCCTGGCTAGGAGTGACTATGACAAAGATTTGAGGGTTGTGGTGGATAATTAGGGCCCTATGAAATATGTTTAATTTTGCATTTTCTGATTTCATTCTTTTCCATTTAAAAAAAAAAAAGAATTCCATCTTTGTTTTTAATAAAAAATCATTTGATTCATTAACAACAATTAAGTAGCCTTACTATAAATGCATAAAAAATGTTCAGAACTGGATTGCAATGGGAAAAACTGTTTTTACAAAAAAACCCATACAATTTAAACAGAACATCCTGCAGATATTCAGTATACAGTTAAAGTAACACATTTTAAATTACTTTTTAAAGTAGCAGTCTGTAATATGACAACTGACATGGATGAACAGTAACAGAAGTCCATAGAGATGGGGGGGAGGGAGGCAGAGAGTGTGTGTCGGCATGCTGTGTCTCTAAGCAACACGCTCACCAGCCTGAATACTTGTTCAGCTGGCAGCAACCACTCCTGAACTAGAGGCTGGTGCACAGACAGGCACTCCCCTGTCCTCCACCCCAGCTCAGCAGAGACTGGGTACACGGGCAGGGGAAGGAGGGACACCCTGACATCAGCCCACCTCCTCTCAGCTCTGGACAGCAGATCAGGAGGCTCCTGATCCAGAGCAGCTTGACTCTCTTATGTGCATCTCCACATAGCACAGCCATGCAGCCTGCCCTGCCTGCCTACTGCTGCTGTCTTAGTGCTGGTGAGAGCAGGATTCTGCATTAATGTTTTGATTCTGTCCATGCTCTCATGAACCCAGATTTCATAGAGGCCTAGATAATCAGATGAACATGAGCTCCCAGTGTGACAATATGATTGAAAGCGCTAATGCAATCCTGGGATGCATAAAGAGGGGAATCTCACATAGGAGTAGAGGTTATTTTACATCTATATTGGTCACATGTGATCGTTTCTAGAATATTTTGTCCAGTTCTGATGTACACAATTGAAGAAGGATGTTGATAAATTGGAGATGGTGCAGAGAAGAGCCACGCAAATTATTAGTGTTAGAAAACATGCCTTAGACTCGATGAGCTCAGTGAAGGGACAGTAAGGGATGAGTTGATTACAGTTTAAGTATCCGCATGGGGGAACAAGTAGTTAATAATATCTTTTTAGTAAAGAAAGATACAACACAATCCAGTGGCTGAAAGCTGAAACTAAATAAACTGAGACTGGATATAAGGTGTACATTTTTAATGGTGAGAGTAATTAACTATTGGAACAATTTACCAAGGTTTATGGTGGATTGTCCATTACTGTCAATTTTTAAATCAAGAGGGGTTGTTTTTCTAAGACATATGCTCTAGGAATTATTTGGGAGATATCTTGTAGCCTGTGTTGTAAGATATGTCTGTCTACTGAGTGAGCAGATTACTGACCTGTGTGGAGCAGCACTTCCACCTTGGTTACGTGATCTCTCCAAAGCATTCCTGGGATGCTTTTTAAACAACACTAGTGGGATGCTTTCAGCCTCCTGTTGTGTATTTCTACCATCTAATATGTTTCCAAGTTGTATAATCTCAGTTTAGCATGTAGATTTATCTTCTTACTCTTCTTGATGTTTGGCAAATGAGGAAATGATCTGCAGGCTTGCCAGTTCTTGCCTTTACTACTTCAGTGAGCTGGTTATTAACCGATACTGTACTTCCAAGATAAACAAAGTCATTGACTCTGTTGTACTCTTGCTCATCAATCACACGTCCGCCAGTGTTGACCTCATTTTCTTCTATTGCTATGGGCTTGGTATTCTGCTTACTGATATAAAGTCCCACTTCAGCACCTTATGCTTTTATGTTCACAAATAGTCTTTTCATTCAATCCAAGGTAGTCTGCAATATGACTGTTATCTGCAAAATATAAGTCTTACAGCTTCTCCTGTCCAAACAATACTAGTGTCTTCAGCAGCAGTTACTGCCCTTCTCATCATAAAATCTGTGAGAATGCAGAAAAGATGTGGGGATGGTAAGTGTTCCTGGCGTAAGGCAGGGCCAATCTTAAACCATTCTGTCTTTCCAGTGTTTGTCCTGATACAGCACACAGACTTGTCATACAAAGCATTTATTCAATTAACGATCTTTGCTGTCATCTGCTAATTGGCTTTCTTTGAATCCTATTTCTCTGTCAGTTATCAGTGAGTGCAACTGCAGCAGCCTAAGGCCAATCACAACTGTTTGCTCCTTACTTATTCTGTATTGTCTTGCCCTCCACTTCCTGTGCTCTAAGAATACCAGTCTTGACTGCCCACTTGAATTCCACATACATAGTGTACCACCTCTTATATACTGAATGTCCTCCACAAAGCTACTACCTTGGCAGTTGTCAAATTCATCTTTACTATCATGCCAACAGGAATTTGCCATCTGATAATTTTTAAGTAGAGTAAGTGTGTCTGTGTGTATGTGTGTGTGAGAGAGAGAGAGAGTACACAAAACAATACCTATTACCATTTCCCTAGCAACTCTTGCATGGAATCACAAAATTATGCCCACAGACTAGATATATAACCATCATTTGTTCCATCCCCTTGTAGTGTCTTGTCTTAAACGAAATTGTAAGCTTGTCTGGGAAGGGAACTTGAATGTCTGTCTAGTTTTTATAGTGCCTAGCATAATGGAGTTCTGATCTTGATTGGGATTTCTTGGTTCTATTATAATGCAAATAACGTTTAGAGAAATAAGCATAGAAGTGGTCACAAAACTTATTATATGGTCCTGTCTATTGTAGAATCATGCTGTATGACTTAAGTAAATTTGTTCAAAAGTATGGCCAATGTCCAAATTTCCATATCTGTAAAATGAGGATACCTATCTTACAAGGGAATGCTAAAGATTTTTAATATTTGTAGACTGCTTCAAAGAACAAAAAATGATAAAATACAGTTCACTTTTTGCATCCAAATGGCTAGTTTTGTATGCTGGAACCAAAGATCCAGTATTGCATAGTTACATAACTGCAAGTTTGCGGTGGCGGAAAGCATATACCAGTGCTGTATTCATGACCATTCACTAAACTTCTAATATTTAAAATAGTTGCACCATTAAGTCAATTTCGGGTTCCAAAGTTTCACCTACTTTTCTGGGGGTATTTATTAGGTTAATTAAAGAACTTCATTTTGTAATTTTTTTTATATGCTTCCTAAGGCATAGTGTCATGCATAATTCTGGAAATTTATATTTAAGTTCTTACCTTTCATTGTTTTATGTGGGTATTTGGATGCTCAGACTATAACTATTTTTTTCAATCTGGCTAAAACTTTCTTTCAGTGGTGCTGTATGCAATGTACTGCTGACTTGCTGCAAGGATAATGTATGCCGCCTCTGGGCAGAGACTTTGTTACCCAATGATAGTTTATCATGCGCTGGTGGATACAACCATTGGACTGAACCACTGAACTTAACCAATAACTTCAAAAGAAATGCTTCTAGTAAGGAACGAATGCAAAATGCTTTAGAGGTGAGAACTGTTGGATAGTACTTTGTCTGCTTACAAATCACATCTTTTTTTGTATTTATTAAAAAATTATTTGCTGAATATATTCTGAGAGTAATTCATGTTTTTTATAATTTCTTTGGAAAGAGTGTTTTAAAAAACAAGTTTCAGTAACTTTTAGAGTTACATTTCCGATGTGAATGTTTAAAATGAAGTAAAACTTGTTTTCTTGAACAATCTGCAGTATTCTCTTAAAGTTAATTGTTTCAGCTAATATGCCTTCCAGTATGCATGTTAGCTTTGAAAAATGAGCTATTTAAAGAAAAACCCAATAGTTGCAGATAAAGTTTGGCATCTCTGAGGGTATTAGTCACATAAATGGAGAGACAATATATTGAGTAAAGACATTTAAAATACAGAAGAAGTTTGAGTTCTCTTGAAATCTGTCAGTTGTGCTAGAACATGTCAGTCCCAGTCGCAATTCCTTGCACAGCAGCCCACCTTGGACATCTTCAGGCAAAGGAGACTGTAGGTGTCTGTTGTGGGGGTAGCCCCTCTCTGGGGTGGCTGGGAGCCAGGCCGCCTCATTACACAAGTCCGGTGAGTTGGTGATTTTAGCCTGGTAGGGCAGGAAAGAGTCAAGGGCACAGGCCCTCCGGCAGGGGTGAGCAAATAGTTCAATAACAAGCCCCAGCCCTGGGTCAGGGCAGGCAGCAAACAACCAGTTCAGGGCCCAGACCCTCAAGCAGGGCCGAGCACAGAGTTCAGTAATAACAAGCCCAGGCCCTGGGTCAGGGCGAGGTGGCAAACAACCAGTTCAGGGCTCAGACCTTCAGGCGGGGCTGAGCACAGAGTTCTATAACAAGCCCTGGCCCTGGGTCAGGGCGGGGAAGCAAACAAACAGTTCAAGAGCAAAGCCCAGGCTCCTGGTCCTGAGCGTCGGGGTGGCAGGGGGGATGCAGGTCTGCCCACTCCACTGCATCCCAGCCCGGGGCCCTAGCAGTGGCAGACGACCCACTATGGTGTCAGTGGAGATCCTGGGCACAACTCACTGACATCGGCTCTGGGTGTGCCACAGCCAGACCAGGGTCGGCTGCCCCTGGGCTACTTCCAACCTCCCCCTCTAGCAGTACCTGCGTTTGATTGGCATCCTCCATGGCATCAAGTACCATGGGCTCCTCGGGGTACTCCGCGAGCGGTAAGCTGGGCAGCTCCTCTGGGTCCCTTCTCACCGGTAGGCTTACTAGCTTCTCCGGCATCTGGTCGGCATCCAGCCTCAACGGGTAGGGCTAGCCTTCAGGCGGTCACAGGCTGCAGGAGTCTCCCCAGCAGGAACTAGGGCACCAGCATCCAGCCTCTCCAGCAACCAGGCAGCTTCTGAGCCCTGGGGCTGGGCTTTTATACTTCCTTTCCTGCACCTTGACCTCTGGGGGGTGAGCGCAGGGTCCAGTGGCTCCACCCACTTTGGCATCTGGAGGGGCTTGTCCCTCTCTGGGGCAGCTGGGAGCCAGGTCGCCTCACTACAGGAATGACAGTGGCTTGATAGTTTCACTACCTCTTGTCTTAAGGCCAAAACCCTCTCCTTGAGGTCATGAGAAGACGCCAGGATGAATGACTGGGAAGATAAAGGTTATTGTTGCCCTAAATCCATAAGTCATTGGAGCAGAGAGATACAAAGTAAAATAGTATCCCTCCATACACCTATATATGGCAGCAGGAAAAGGTTTGAAATATTCTCCTCATTCATCTACCAGTGCTCATGTTCTGAGGACTGAGGTAGAGTACTCCATAATTTTTAGTTCCATGTGGAAAATATGGTGTATGATAGAGAGCAGCTTTACGTGTAGGGTGTAGATGCTATGGAACCCCAGTTAGGATGGTGCTTTGAGAAGTACCTGCGATCGGGGTTATCTGGTTACCACAGGAGTTGTGGGATGTTCTCTTGCCTCTTTGATAAAGCAGTGGTGATATTGTGGAAGAAGGTTATATTTTTTCCTCTCTTGCTACCTTGCCTGAGGTTTAGATAAGACTGTTTTCTGTAAGGCCTTATGTATTTGTGGAAAGTGGTCCTTGCCTGCCTGCCTCCCTCAGATGAAAAAGTGCCTTTTGAATACTTGTGGAGAGAAGTTACGGGCAGACAGCTTCTACACAAACTTAGTGGTAGGGTTTGATGGTTGGTCTTTGTCTCCCAGATGAAGAGCGTAAAGCAGAGGATATGATGTGGGTGATAGTCTGAAAGTCTGAAGTTTCAAGATCTGTAGATCTTATAATGAAAGTCTAGGGGATTGGTCCAGTGCCTGCAGATGAGCTTTGCAGGATCTGTATAACCCCAACAGAGAAGAAACTTAGTAAAACAAGGTATTACCACATGCTAAAGCAGCAGTTTTACAAAACCTGGAATTGGTGACTATAACGTAGAATTGGAAACTAGAAGACAGCACAGTGCAAGCCCAGAGAAGAAAAGTTATTCAATGAGTGTTGGTAATTAGTGTAACCAAAGGAGACCTTGAAATGGGGAGATACTATCTACTTATATGTTCTAAGTCAAAGGGAGTGCAAGAGACAAGAATTTTTCTCATTTTAAAAAAAGGGAGAACTGGGAGAATATTACATAACAGCCTATCTACAACAAAGTTAAGAATGAGCAAGAATGACAAACTGAGAGAGGATAAAACCTGAACATACAAGGTAGTCAGAATCTGGGTAGATTGAACTGAACTGACAGATATCTGAGGTTTTGTTTCTTTACACTTTTACACTGTCAAATCTTGTGCAGTTTTTCATGCCAATGGGGTATTAAATTGTAACAACACTAAGGTGACTAGTACATAGGAAAGTTTGACTTTGACTTCAGCAATATCATATAGGTGACCATGTCTCTCCTGAAAATTTGAACCTTACTTGACTAGAGTTTTTTGAGGCAAGGGGGGGAAGTAAGGAAATAATTACAACACTTTAAGCAAATATTTTGCCTCCGTTTTTAATGAGGAACTTGGTGACAGTGTTAGCATGGCTAGTGGAAACAAAGATATAGAAGAAGAAATGACCACCTCCAAGGTGGAAGCCAAACTCAGTGGCACCTGGGGGCGGGAGGAGGGTTGGATGATTTCTGTTCAAGAATAGTAAAGGAACTGGCACATGAAATAGCCCAATATCAAGGATTTTTAAGTATTCAGTAAACTTGGGATCATATCCTATGACTGGAGAATTGCAAACATAGCACCTATGTTTAATAAAGGGGAGAAAAAAAGTGATCCGGGTAACTATAGGCCTGTTAGCTTGACGTCTGTTGTGCACAAGGACTTAAAATAAATTTTGAAAGAGTGTAATTACGGGCATAGCAGTAAATGGTAATTGGGATAAAATAGAACATGGTTTTATAGAAGGTAGATTGTGCCAGAACAACTTGATCTTCCTTTGCGATAACAGATTTTTCCATGCAAAGGAAATCCAGTAAATGCAATCTATCTGTATTTCACAAAGGCATTCTAGACAGTTGCACATGGGAATTTATTAGTTAAATTGGAGAGATGGAGGTTAATATGAGAATTGAAAGGTAGATAAGGAACTGCTTAAAATGGAGACCGAGTCATGCGGAAAATGAACTGTCAGGCTGGAAGGGAGGCTACTAGTGAAGTTCCTCAGGGATGGGTTTTGGGACCAATCTTATTTAACATTTTCATTAATGACGTTGGCAGAAGATATTGGTTTGTGGTAATAACATTTGCCGATGACACACAGTTGGGAGGTATTGCCAGGATAGAAGAGGACTGAAATATTATACAAGAACATCTGGATGACCTTGAAAACTTGTTTAATAGAAATGGAATGAAATAGTGCAAGGCCAGGTACTCAGGGACTATCAACAAGAATTTTTGCTATAAGCTGGAGTGTTACCACAGAGGAAGAGAGAGACCTGGGTATATTGATCAATCACAGGATGACTGAGCCACCAATATGATGTAGCCGTTTGTTTTTTTTGTTTGTTTGTTTAAAAAAAAAAATGCTGATCCAATTGAAGAATGAATCAGGTGAGGTATTTCCTATAGAGTTAGGGAAGAGTTGTTACCATTATACAATGCACTGGTGAGACCTCATCTTGAATACTGTGTGCAGTTCTGGTCTTGCATGTTTAAGGAAAATAAATTCAAACTGGAATAGGTTCAGAGAAGGGTTGAGAGGAGACTCAAAGAGCTTGGTTTATTTATTTTGACCAAAAGAAGGCTGACAAGAGATATGATAGCTCTCTATAAATACATCAGAGGGATAAATACCAAGGAGGAAGAGGAATTATTTAAGATAAGGGCCAGTGTTGGCACAAGAAGAAATGGATATGAACTGGCCATCAACAACTTTCTTAGGCTTGAAATTAGACGCTCGTTTCTAACCATCAGAGGAGTGAAATTCGGGAGTAGTAGGGGCAAAAAACCTAACTTGTTTCAAGACTGATCTTGATAAGCTATGGAGGAGTCATATGATGAGGTTGCCTACAATGACACATGGCCCATCCCTGACAGCTATTAGCAAGTATCTCCAACAGCTGGAGATCGGACACTAGATGGGCAGAGCTCTGAGTTTCTACAGAGAATTCTTTCCCAGGTGTCTAGCTGGTTGGTCTTGCATGCTAACTGATGGTCATATCTGGGGTCAGGAAGGAAGTTTTCCCCAGGTCAGATTGGCAGAGACCCTGGTTTTCATTTTTTGTTTTGCCTTCCTCTGCTGCATGGGACATGAGTCGTTTGCTGATTGAGTTTCAATAAATGGTGGATTCTCTGTAACTTGAAGTCGTTTAAATCAAGATTTGAGGACCTCCGTAACTCAGCTAATGGTTATGGGCTTATTACAGGAGTGGGTTGGCAAGGTTCTGTGGTCTGCAGTGTGCAGGAGGTCAGACTGGATGATGATGGCAGTCCTTCCTTGGCTTTAAAGTCTGAGTCTGAGATTGTTGTTGTAGGTTGAAAATGAAGTATTGATCCAACCATGGGGATTTGGTGACAGTAGCCAATTCAGTATTTTTTTTAATAACTTGAATGTTCATGGTTTGTGTTCCACTTGAAGAAATGCTATAGGACACAGCATTTGATTTGGTCTGAGCATGAAGGCCGTACAGGTACAGTCCAGTACATTGGAATACAAGTTCTCTGAATTTTACTACGCCTATTCAAGGCAACACTGTGTACATACAAGCTTTCTACAGGATTCTAAAGACATTAACATCCTTTAATATGTAGTCTGTTTTCTATGGAAGATACATTATGAACAATACAGTTGATAAATTTACCAGTGTACTTTTTAACTGTAAAAGCTACTTCCTTTAGGTTAGAATTTCACAGGCTTTCTTTTCTAGAAAATAATGTATAGATTAAATCCTCCTTTTTTCCTTTGGAAACAAAATAAAATGACTTATTCTCCACACAGTTAAATCTAAGGCCCTTTCGACGAGGAAGGAGAAGGTCACTTGCTCTCATAGCACATACTGGATATTCCCCACATCAGCAAGATCCTCATGAAGTTCATAGGAACACTCCTTTGCATGCAAATGCACTCTGTCACTTTCATATTGCTGCCAGCATCAACCCAGCTACAGGTAATTATGAGCAGTTAAGATGTATGATAAAGAATGCAGTACAGACTTTTCTCTGTGTAACCTTAATTTGCCTCTTCTGCTCATGGTTTAATATGTGATCCTATGTGTATTCATTGCACACTATTTAAATCCTGTTCTGAAGACAGAATTACCAATTCCTCATGGCTTTCTTTGGTGCCCATTCCCATACTATTGGAGTGCTTCACAACAACGCTGTGAGGTGAGGGTGTATTATCTCGATTTTACAGGTGGGGAACTCAAAGATTAAGGTCAAAAGTATCCACTCATTTTGGGTACCCAATTTGAGACTCTAGGACTTGATTTTTTCATAGTACTTAGCATTATATAGCCTTTTATATGTTCAAAGCACAGCTTTGATATAAGCTGTGAGTTCTCAGCACTTCTGCAAATCAGACCCTTATGTCTCAAGTCAGTCACCCAGAAAATGAGCAACCTACAATTAATGGCTATCCCAGAGCAGTTCCGTCTTGTGTCCTGAATAATGCAGGTGTGTGTGCAGGGGGAAAAAAACAGTGATATGTGATCATGTTACAGTATTACAATGCATGTGTACAGTGGGTCCAAATAAAGGTTGCAGAGGAAACCTAAATTCTGATACAGTAACTCCCCACTTAACATCCTCTCCCTTAACGTTGATTTGGTCTTACATCCCTGCTTCATTACAGAACATGCTCCGTTTAAAGTTGTGCAATGCTTCGCTATGACATTGTTTAGCTGCCTGCTTTGTCCACAGCTGGTAGCCCTCTATCAACTCCCCTACCCCCCTCAGCATCTCCCGCCCGCTGGCAGACCCCACAGATCAGCGCCTTCTCCCTTCTTCCCGCACCTTCTGCCTGTGGCAATCAGCTGGCCGGCATTAATGAGGAAGGGGGGAGCCTGCACATGGTGTCCTCTCTCTTCCCTCCTGAAGGCTCCAAGTCAGCTGGTTGCTGTTGGCAGGAGGGAGAGGGTAGGAACAAGGACGTGGTGTGCAGAGTAGAGGGGGGGAAAGAAGAGGTGGGTTAAGGGTGGGGGAGCGTGGGCGGGCCAAGTGTTGAACCTCCCGCCCCTGGTGCTTGCAGAATAGAGGAAGCTGCTCCTGCGCAACTTGCTTCTCCTAGCCTATAGCACCTTCAGCCTCCTTGATTGCCACATTGTCTCCTGTGCCATTGGGCTGTGCCTGTATGGCGTAAGGCGGGGGCACCTCCCCACTATAGTACTGTACTGTGTAGCAAAAAAAAATTCCCTGGAACATAACCCCTCCCCCCTTTACATTCATTCTTATGGGGAAATTGGATTTGCTTAACATCATTTCACTTGAGGTCACATTTTTCAGGAACATAACTACAATGTTAAGTGAGCAGTTATTGTACTTCTTCATTTTTGAGTGCTTAGCATTACAATTTTAATATTCTTTTAATATTTTTTCACGTGTGTAGTATAGGGTGCGTACACTTACGTAAGCATTATTATCATGAAACCACATAAGGCTTACTTACGATATGTAGCAGTTACATAGCCCTCTTCACTCATAGGTCTTAAAATCATTCACAAAGGAGGGTAGGTGTAATTGTGGAGCATACTGTGATTACAAATTAAGGTGGCTGGAAATGATAGTATTTAATTGGAGGAAGGAAGGGAGGATTTGAAGGCTCCTTAGGAATCATTAGTAAAGTCCTAATGTGTACTGTTAAAACTCACAAGAAACAGCATTACAGCTGATTCAGAATAAAAGCTAGAGTGAAAGAAGAGACAATACTCCGTTCAACAGACTTTTTAATAATACATTTTAGCGTGCGAAGGTGGGGAAAGAGGGTTCCTTTAAAAAATATTGAAAGTTCAGTAAATGTATACGAATGTCAAAAGTCAGCCTGCACATCATGTTCTTGTTTGGTATGTTCCTTTTTTAAATTAATTGTAATTCTCCCTTGTAACTCATCTTAATGTCAGATTGATCATCTTGAGAGCTGGCCCTCTGTGGTTAACTAACAAGAGAAGCTTATTCTGGAAGAACTGAAATTTGTTGTGTCTGCTTCCGTATTTCTGTTTTCATAATTTTATTTCCTGTGTGCTCTCCTACCTTTCCCTCATTCTTCCTATATTTCTTTATTCTCCATTTCCTTATTGTGGTCCTGGCATAACTACCTGCTTGAGCAGTTTAAAGGCAGTACCAATTTCCATGGAGAAAAGAACATATTTGCACTCAAAAATGCTTTGTCTCACAGGATGTTGAATTTATAGCTGCCTCAGCACATTGTACTGCTGCATAAAATGAGAGTATGGGAGAACTTGTAGGTGTGGGTTACATATAAGAAGAACCTGCTGCTGCCAGGTGCACCATTTAGAATTCTCAGCACGTCACAAGTGGTTGCACTCCTGCATCCTATATTTCAGATGGTACAAAATTATATACCCATCTGAAACTTGTTTGTATCATTTACTTGTGTGTGTTGCATGTGTAATAGTGGTGCCCTGGCAAATAGTGTAAAGGATCGGGGATGGGTAAATATTTGTGAAATCTCTAGTCTACAAAACAGTGTACAGTGGGCTAAAATCACTTGAGATCTCTGGTGGCTTCATTGGTGTAAACCATGACATATAGGGCCTTTGGGAGCAGAATATCTGGCCAGAGGGGATGATAGTAGAATCCCTCAGGTGAATCAGGGTTAGTCTTGCACATGGTTGTATAACTTTTTTGCCTTTTTCACTGGTATGGGAAAAAACACATTACTACTACCTCTTCCTCTTTTTGGAAATCACATTAACTTCTTGGCGTTGCAGACATTCCTCTACTCCCTTCTATCACGTCTCTGAGTCTCGGTGAGAATGAAGAGAAAAGTGGGCCATTTGTCGTGCACTGGCTGAACAATAAAGAACTACATTTTACCCTCTCCGTGGAAGTATTTTTGCAGCATCTTAAAAAGAGCTTTGAGCAACATTCTTCAGAGACCAGCACTGAAGAGTCAAATCAGTTGGATGGCAAATCAGATGAAGGTAAAATGCATATCATAGATATGTTTCTAATCTTTATAATGTGCTGTAATTTTGTTCGGTAAACCAAATGTTTAAATTAATTAATACAGATGCTCCCCGACTTAAGTAATCATTCTATTCCGGAAAGCCTTGCGTAACCCGAATTTTACATAAGTTGGAAACGTATATTGTGCAGGCATAAAAAACAAACTAACTACAACATTTTCTGCTCTAAATCAATCTTCTTTCGCGTACGAACTGGTCTTGCACTCTTGCTATTGCTTGGTTGCTTTCCAGGCATGATTTGAATGCTATCATTAATCCAGTAACAAATTAGAAAAAAAATGTTGGTTAACAAAAATAAAAGGAGTGACTCTTCAGCTTGAGTGGTCTTCTGAGTCAGGAGTGCAGTTCAGGGGACCATGTGATGTCTCTGGTTAGTACGTCACACTGGCCTGCGGGCTTCTTCTGGCGACTTGGCTGGTCAGGCTGAGATAGCCTGGCGTAATCTTGGGCTCCTCTTTCCTTGGAATCAACCTAGGGAAACCAAGGGCAGCATACTTTCTTGGTGTTCTGGTGGCCCAGGAATAAGACCTTCTTCCACACTTACCTTGACCTTTAAGGTTGCAAGGTAACCTATCGCTTAAATCAATCTCTGTACCAGATGACTGGAGGATAGCTAATATAACGCCAGTTTTTTAAATGGCTCCAGAGGCCATCCTGGCAAGTATAGGCTGGTAAACCCAGCTTTGGTGCGTGTCAAAGATCTGGACAAGGGTGATCAGTGTATGTAGTCATCTTGGACTTTCAGAAAGCGAAGGACCCTCACACCAAAAGCTCTTAAGGAAACTAAGCAGTCATGGGATAAGAGGGAAGATCCTGGCATGGATCAGTAACTGGTTAAAAGACAGGAAACAAAGGATAGGAATAAATGATCATTTTTTACAGAGGAGAGAGGTAAATAGTGGGGTCTTCTAAGGATTTGTACTGGGACCAGTGCTGCTCAACATTGTCATAAACGATCTGGAAAAGGGGGTAAACAGCAAGATGGCACTGTTTGCAGATAATACCAAATTACTCAAAATAGTTAAGTTCAAAGTTGACTCTGAAAAGTTAAAGGAATCTCACAAAACTGTGTGACTGGGCAAGAAAATGGCAGATGAAATTCCATGTTCATAACTACGCAATAATGCACATGGGAAAATATTATACCAATTATACATCTGCAATGATAGTGTCTAAATTACCTATTACCACTCAAGAAAGAGATCTTGGAGTCACTGTGAATAGTTCTCTGAAAACATCTGCTCAGTGTGCAGTGGCCATCAAAAAAAAAAAAAAAGCTAACAGTGTTAGGAACCATTAGGAAAGGGATAAATAAGACTGAAAACCTCATCATGCCATATAGATTTATGTAATGTCCATAGCTTGAATACTGCATGCAGTTTTGATGGCCACATCTTATATAGCAGAATTGGAAAAGGGAGGAGAAGGGCAATAGAAATGATGAGTATGGAACAACCTCCATATGAGGGGAGATTAAAAGGCTTCAGATTGTTCAGCATAGAAAAGAAACGACTTTGGGAGGGATATGATAGTGCTAAAAATCATGAATGGTGTGGAGACAGTGAATAAGGAATTTTTAGTTTCCCCTTCACGTAACACGAGAATCAGGAGTTATCCTATGAAATTGATAGGCAGCAGGTTTAAAGCCAGTAAAAGGAAGTACTACTTCACACAGTCCACTTGTGGGACTCCTTGCCAGGGGGTGTTGAGAAGCCCAAAAGTATAAGTGGGTTCAAAAAAACATTAGATAAGTTCATGGAGGATAGGTCCATGAATGGCTATTAGCCAAGATGGTCAGGGATGCAACCCCAAACTCTGGGTGTCCCTAAGTCTCTGACTATTAGAAGCTGGGACATGACAACAAGATGAATCACTTGTTCTGTTCGTTCCATCTGAAGCATCTGACACCAACTACTGTCCGAAGATATACGACTGGGCTAGATGAACCATTGGTCTGACCCAGTGTGGTTGTCCTTGTGTTCTTAATTCTAGCTTGCAGTACCTCATGACAATTCTTCAGAAGACTTCTGAGCAGATCAGTGCATTGCAGGTCCTGCATCCCGATTAGCATAATCCAATTGTTGGTCAATTTGGAAATAGTGGTAATTCTGTTGCAATATCTATCATTAGACCACAAGCATGTGTACTCCAAAATCCATAAAAGCACAGAGATAAATGGGACATAACTTATCTCAATGTCCTGACCGCCTCTTCCCCCTACTGCCCCGATCTCTTTTCGGGTAATAGTTGGTGGTGCACTGCTTTGGGTTCATTAAACCATTACACATTACAAGATGTGATTTATGATCTGATGAGGACCACATATTTCTTAAAATACACTTTGGAGCACCTCTATATCTGCCCTTGTGGTTTTTTGTTTTACATCAAGGAATTGGGGAACCAGGAGTTTAAGGCTTAACTGGGTGAAGGGTTACCTTGCTCTTAGTGACAGGGCCTAGACACAGAGCCAGTTTAGATTGCATTAATAAATCTTACACCTACTAAAGAAAATTGAAGTTTGTGCCCCAAGCTTTATTCACATGGGCCTGTTTCTCTCTCACCCTGAATAAGAAGCTGATAGGTTCAGTTTCTAGGCCTGTCAATCTCTCTAACCACAGAACAGATGTGATCTAGTGCTAATACAGGTTTCTAGACTCTACTATACTTAGCTGTTTTGAACGGATCACCTGTAGTGGGGAGAGGGTAGTTCAAGCTTCCTGCTTTTTCTTTCTTTGCCTTTTTGCTGATACTGCCAATTATAGTCATCTAATGGCAACGGTGTGTAGTGGCTTTGTGCTATAGACTCCTGCCAGCTAGAAATAGGGTAGGTGTGTTAAGTGAAGTGTGGTTTAATGTGTAAAGTGGCCAGCACTCACTGTTGTGACTGAATCCATCTGGGAATATGGGGAATTCATCTGACTGTTTCTAGAAGCATAAGTCTTTTGTTTTGAGGTTGTTTTTTTTCCAAGCTAAGAGGCTGTTTGAAATTTCAGACACCTTCAGGAGGCTTCTGCACACTTCCACTTATGGGATGCAAGCCTGAACACTGCAGAATGTTGGAACTTTAAAGAATAAAGTAGTTGTTCTGGCACCAAATATTTGGAGTCGAGGTTACATAAAAGTTGTGCACTATTCCATCTATATTCCTCTTTACGCAGCAGATTGCTGCAGGCAGAACTTAAAAATGAAGCTTTTCAAGAGACACTTCTGTCAACATAACTTTTTTTTTAAACTGAACATTTAAAAATGTACTTTCATGATTGTTTTCATTATTTGCCTTAAACAATTAAAAAATGAGTCTTTTATTTTCTGGCTCTTGTGCTAGCAAAATGCAGCCAGTGTTTTAGTAACCTCTGCAATTAAATGTTTAAAAACAACCAAAACTCTCTTCCTTGCCATTTTGAAAACTCGGGACAACGTGTTGACCTTTAATTTTTGTAGTGTTCACAAAACCTGAAGCCTGGTCTTAAAAAATATTAAGAACTGTACAGTTTTTATGCTTCTGAAATTGCTACTTCGATTATCTGTGTTGATAACTTGGTAACTTTTATTTAAATGGCAAGTTCTGGGGATACATGAAGCCAGTTGGAAGGAATTTGATGCATTTATTCCTGAACGCCTCTGAATTTCCAGATTCTGGGTTTAAAAAAAATTCATTTTCTGTACTTTCATGAATAATCTAATACAACTTGTTTTTTAAAATGCTATCAGTGAGTTTTGGTCAGCTTAATTCCATTTGGTATAATTACCAGTCCATGTTTAATCGTACCTGTTTTTGGTAGATGTGTAAGAAGGTGTTGTAAAATAGCTTGATGTACATAATATAACTTACTACACTTTTCTCAGTCAGATACAGAAATATATTCAATTATGTAGCATTAACTTGGTTTAGAGATTAAATCATTATCCTTTCAATTTGTTTAAATCCATGTTTGTATGAATGGTTTAGAAGAGGCTTAAAAGGAAGTTTTGAATAACCAAGCAATGTTGCCTATACAATTTTTTAATTTCCAAATGTAGCTTTCATTCATGGGTTTCTTTACTTTATATGTGTGTTCTTCTGCCAGAAGCTGCAGATAGTGGAGAAGAGCAGAAAGGAAATCAAGAGAAGAAAGAACTGGGTAGTGAGAAAACTATTCCAAATTCTGGCTTTGTTCCTTTATCTTCTGCTATTATTGATCATGAGATTGAAATACTGTTGTCTGAGTGGAGCAAAAATGCGGACATGCTATTCAGTATTCATCCCATGGATGGTTCATTGCTGGTATGGCATGTGGACTGGCTGGATGAATATCAGCCTGGTATGTTTCGCCAGGTGCAGGTATTATGGCTTTTCTGGATTCAAATATATATTCGTTATTCAATGAGTACATTAATATCCTCTTTGTTTGTTCTAATACATAGTATTTTCCTCCTTTTAACTCTAGGTGTCTTTTGTTTCAAGAATTCCAGTAGCATTTCCAACAGGTGATGCAAATTCTCTTTGCAGAAGTATAGTGATGTATGCCTGCACCAAGAACGTTGACCTCGCTATTCAGCAAGGCAAACAGAAGCCCCTTGGCCTTACACGTTCCTCATCTATGCTTATCTCTTCTGCCCACAATAAATCAACTAACAGTTTAAAATTAAGTATCTTCACCCCCAATGTTATGATGATTTCAAAACATGCAGATGGATCTTTAAACCAGTGGCTAGTTAGTTTTGCAGAGGAATCTGCTTTTTCTACTGTGCTCAGTATT
The DNA here is from genome assembly GCF_003597395.2 of Chelonoidis abingdonii. Taxonomy (NCBI): domain Eukaryota; kingdom Metazoa; phylum Chordata; order Testudines; family Testudinidae; genus Chelonoidis; species Chelonoidis abingdonii. Next base: position 76,858,992 of record NC_133774.1, read on the forward strand.
TCACATAAATCTCGATATTGTGGTCACCGTTTTCATCTTAATGACTTGGCTTGTCATTCAGTGTTACCTTTGCTGCTGACAACTTCTCATCATAATGCTTTGAGATCACCAGATGTTGACAGCACAAAACAGACAAATGATACTTCAAATTCTGGAGAGTCTCCTTTAAGATCTCAGAATAGAGGCACTACAAGTGTAACGTCCCAGGATCCCAATGCAGTTTATAGTGAGCTTATTCTTTGGCGAGTTGATCCAGTTGGTCCATTATCCTTTTCTGGAGGAGTTTCTGAACTTGCACGAATTAATTCTCTCCATGTTTCAGCTTTTTCTAATGTGGCATGGCTGCCTACACTTATACCCAGTTACTGTCTTGGTGAGTTTTCTGAGTTAATTAGAATACTTAAAATCTTCAATTGTTAAAACAACTAGAATAGAAAAAAAATGCTTCTAGTAGTATAGAGAATCTAAATATGCTGAATGATAGAACTTTTAAATTATCTCTGGTTCGTTTCCAAAGTGTGGATTTTCTGAAAGGTAACATAGACTAAAATTTAAGAAAACTGTCCCCTTAATTTTGGTAGCCTTTTAAGAGAGAGAGAGAGAGAGAAAAAAAAGCCACTGGATATTTTCTGTCCTGCTATTTATAAGGCACTATAGATATGTTCTACAAATTCAGGAGAAGGTCACTGCCCTTCATTTTTAAATCTTAGGTCTAAATAATGAATTTTTAAAAAAATGTTCATGTTAATGTTAGTGGGTTGGGGTTGAAAAATATTAATACAGACAAGGAGAGTACTATTCTTGAGGGTCTCCTTCAATAGGAAGATTGGAGTCTAGTTTCCTTTTGGTGAAATTCAGTATTAAATCTTCATGTTTCTTGAATATGAACATGTTTATTAATATCTAAATACAAATTAGATCAATGAGAAGTAAGTTCTGCTTTCTTCTGTTTTGTTTAAGTCTTTAATAATAAATTATTGTAATTTGCTTCTTGCCAAAAATAGGGAAGAGCTAGTATGTATTCACTTAAATATTGAACTGATTGTTCATAAATCCTTTTCAGGTGCATACTGCAATTCTCCAAGTGCTTGCTTTGTGGCAAGTGATGGACAGTATCTGAGATTATATCAGGCTGTAATAGATGCTAAAAGGCTTTTGTGTGAGCTATCCAATCCTGAAATTTCTGTAAGTGAAAACTTAACTTTACTTAAACATGTAAATTACATCATCATTATAACTAATAAATCGATTTGTCAGACTCGGTAACTGAAGAACACTATAAGAGCTCTGCAAAATATATCTCTGTTGTAAAGTCAATCTGCAAGTATAATAGAATCTTACAACATTGCAGCCATACTCCATTGTGATGTCAGATCTCCAAAGCTCAGCATTGTTGAGCCAAGTCACTACTATTTGGCTGGAAAATCTCCAAGAAACACCTAATGCTGTAAGAAGTAGTTTTGATGATTCAGTAAGTGGGATTTTCCTCTGAGTCAGTACTGAACTGGTGTGTCAGCCTAGTACAAGGAAGCATCTTTCATGTGAAGCCTTTAAAGATTCTGTGGCACTTTAGTGTTAACATTCTTAACTCCTATTGTGGCCTCACGGAACTACTTTGCTTAAATTCCCATAACATTGTAAATTAGATAAAATCTTAATTGTGTGTACTGTTGGTACAGAATTAAAACCAAGTGCCTAGCAGTAAGAGTTCTGTAAAAGTTCTGAGTCTCTGGAGACTTCCATAGAATGTAAACAAATCTCTTTGGCTTTAATAAATCTCACTTTATTAAACTGAACTTCTTTCAACCCTGACTTTGAATAAGCGAACCACAAATAAATAAATAACACTATGCCAAAATGAAAATGTCAGACACCAGGTAATATTTTAATCAACTTTAGTAGTTGAACTAAAAAAAATACTTCAATATTGCTTGTATTACTGTATTTTTACAGAAATATGTTGGTGAAGTTTTTAACATCATAAGTCAACAGTCTACTGCAAGGCCAGGGTGCATTGTGGAGTTGGATGCTATTACAGAGCTTGTAAGTAAGAGATTTTTTTCTGCACACATTTTATGGTGGTGAAGAACATTCATTTACTTGATTTTAAAAAGGCATTAAAATTGAGCATTACATCTGTAACTTTCCATGTTCACTGATGATGAAACCAGTACTGTTTGAAATGTACAAACTACCCCCAACTACCTGACCATTGCCCATATGCAGAGAGCATTATAGGTATCGCAGAAAAAATTTATTCAAAATTTATTATTTTTTGCTTGGTCCTGTCAATTTTTTAATGATATCAGTTTAGAAATAAGAGATTCCATGTCTCCCTTCATTTATTTACTGTTTGTCTTTTAATTTAGCATGGCAGAAAAACACAGTTACTTCATGTTTTTCAAGAAGACTTCATTTTGAATAACAATGAGGAGAAAATACCTGAAAAGAACAACTGTTTATCTGACTCTGGTAAAGCAGTATTAGCTGTTTAATTCAGTAAGATCATGAAGAATGTACCAAAGTTATTAATTTGTTTGGATATAATGACTTTTTGCACTTCAGTTATATTTTGAGGCCAAAGATCTGCTTGATTTGATTGGAATATAAGTTCAAATGAATGGAACAAAATTACAAATAGAACACAAACTACTAAGGGTTTAAGGCAGGGGTAGGCAACCTCTGGCATGCGTGCCAAAGGCAGCACGTGAGCTGATTTTCAGTGGCACTCACACTGCCCAGGTCCTGGCCAACAGTCCGGGCAGCTCTGCATTGTATTTTAATTTTAAATGAAGCTTCTTAAACATTTTTAAAAACCTTATTTACTTTACATACAATGATAGTTTAGTTATATATTATAGACGTCTAGAAAGAGATCTTCTAAAAACATTAAAATGTATTACTGGCATGTGAAACCTTAAATTAGAGTGAATAAATGAATACTCGACACACCACTCCTGAAAGGTTGCCAACCCTTGGTCTAAGGCAAGGAAGCATTTTACCAAAAGGTACCCTTTGTATACTGTAGGAGATGTTGTATAAGACTGATGACTTCTAGTACAGAATGAGGCACTTGTTGAAAACAATAGTCTTTTGTACAGTAGGCCCTCTTTCAGGTCTTGGGAGATGCAGGATGTGTAGCTTCCCATACTGTTTTGTGGTATTATGAAAGGCAAATAGATAGCAGAGTCCCATGTTTAATGTTAAGGTAGGGAAATGTTGCCAGAGGATACTAGGAAGTGGAGTGGCTGTAAGTCTTCCCAGCACTCCTTTCTGATGAGCAATCAATTCTTACAACCAGCTAAACCCTTCCTTTGGACACAGGGTTCTAAAAAAAGTCTGACAGCTTCCTTTTTAAACTTGTATCTAATATACATATTAGATACAAGTAATTGAATACCGCTCCACTGCATGCCCACAGAAATAAGACCAAAAGGGCTAAGGTGTAAGATATGGTATGTCTGCAAACTGCTGGCTTTACTACAGCAAAAGTAAATTGTAAACTAGATATAAATAATTTGTATAAAATTTAATCTGTCATTCTTTTCTAGTGCCTCAGAAATCAGTGACTGTTCTTACATTTAACACTTCGTCATCCATAATATTTGATTAAAAACTGAGCATACAGTTGTATCATTCGCAATGCTTTCAACCTGAAAAATGAAAATATAATGCTGCTCATTAGCACTTTGTATGCTACAGTATAAAATAAAAGCTGTTGCATAGATTTAAGATTTTAAATATAGCTGGTGGTGGTCTTCCCTTGAATTTGTTGTTTTGTATCAGTGATAGTATTTTCATTTAACTTTTCAATAACAGGTTCAGAGGGGGGACAAAAAAAAAAACTCAACCAAATAAACAGAAGAAACATTTTCTGTATAAGATGCTGACTACTTGGAATCTTTATATTCTTTTAATTGTAAAGGCACTAGTGCAGTGGTCCCCAACGCAGTGCCCGCGGGTGCCACGGCGCCTGCTGGGGCATTTATGTGCGCCCGCCTAGTGCCCAACAGGGGAGAGAAGCCACAGCCCCACATCTGCCGGGGACAGAGAACTCTGGGGCTGCAGGCTGCAGGTGCCAGTGTTCTCTGTCCCTGGCAGGCGCGGGGCTGCGGCTTCTCTCCAGCTTCTCCGGGGCTGCAGGCTGTGGGCACTGGTGTTCTCGGTCCCTGGCAGGTGCGGAGCTCCGGTTTAAGCCAGAGAGAAACTGCGCCCCTGCACCTGCCAGGGACAGAGAACTCCAGGGCTGCAGGCTTCATTCCATGTTAAAATAAGAATAATAAATATATTTGGACCAGCAGTTCAACAATGTTTAACTTTTTTAAAATAAATAAGATGAAAACTGTTTAATATTTATTTTGTAAAAACTCCTTGATTTTCTTACAGGTAGATAAAAAAGAGCAAATTCACATGGTAAGGTGAAAGAGTAATTGCTGAATAATTTAATTAATACCTTTTACATGTAAAATTACCTTTTTTATCTTATGGATTCATATATTATGTATATTAAATATGATGTTTTTGTATTATTTAATGTACAAATACAAAATAAGCCTTGAAAAATTGTTGGTGCCCGCCACACTCTTCTGAAAACATGAATGTGCTACTGGCCACAAAAAGGTTGGGGACCACTGCACTAGTGCCTATAGTTATATAGTGGGAGAGGGAAAAATATTAGCTAACTATTGCTATGCTAGATGTTGCTCTAAAAAATCTGTTACTTTAAATTTCAACAGGAAACCTGCAAAATGGATTCTCTGAAAAATTTTACTTAATAGTAATTGAATACACTCAAAACCGCTCATTATTACACATGTGGAACTTACACTTGAAGTCCGTTCCAGTTTCAGTGGGTAAGTCCTTTTGTTATGATGTAAAAATATTGTTAAACATCAATTATTTGTAACTGTCTGGTACTTCTATTTTTAACTGTACTTGCTGTTCAGATATTTAAGAAGGTACTGTCTAAAAAGCAATCAGCAATTGCTACACTGAAGGCTACTTTTGGGTTTCCATCACAACTTATTCTTTCTTGCTCAATAGTCTCTCATTTTCTTTGTCCTCTGGAGTTTTTTATGCTTAGTCTTAGCCCAAACTGTTTGGTGTTTGTTAGAGAAAAATCTGTCCAGGTGTGTTACGTTGTTAGTGGTGGGGATTCAGACTACTTTTGGTCCTCAGTTCAGAAAGGGTAGAACAAAATCTCTTCAGATTTTCTCTGTCTTTAGTTCTCAATCATGAATGGTAGACTGCATTAATGCTGAAGGTTTAAAAATAAGTTTTAAGTGAATTAGAATGCACTGCTGAGTTGCACAGATGCCAACTTTCATGTGGTAAATAAGCACCGCGACTTTTACAGTAAGCCAAAAATCAAGCTAATCCCATTTCAAAACAAGGCCAAAACAAGCCAGTCCCTAAGAACTCCAACACTCTGTGACTAGATCGCCCCCAGCGTGCAGTCTGGGACTTTGATGTGCCTGCTATGCACCCCTGACTCTCTCCACCTCCTTGCCCCTGCTTGCCAGGAGCCGATCAAAAAAAAAAAAAGGGCGGAGAGGGGAAGGGCAACAAGCTACTACAAACCCAACAAGCTACAAGCCAAAAACTAGCCAACAAGCAACTCACAAGCCAATTAAGCCAAAGCAAGCCCAGTTTCTGTTTTGTTCTCTCTTTTCGCCCCCACCCCAATGGGTTTGGCATGTCTGGCTCGGTGTCTGTTACCACTTAAAAATTAGCAAAGCCTAAAACCAGGTTCTCTGCCCTCTGTGACTACTGTTACTAAACTGAGGATAACTGTGAATGTTCCTGACCACACAGTCAGACTTGGGCAATAACAAAGGTGGTGGTGTTGCAGAGGCAAGATTTCTTAGTGTCTACTTTCTATTGATTCATGCATTTTTTTTCTTTTTTTTCTTTTTTTTTACTTTTTAAGGAAATAAAGAACATCATTCATGCAACTTTAAAGTTACAAATTCTAAAATGTTCATAGTAAACTAGTGCCATTTTGCGCGTGCGTGTGTGTATGTATATATGTATGTATATATAATATAAAAAAATGTTATGGTGTGCATTTAACACTCTATCTGAAAAATATATGTAGAATTAACTTATTGTGAGAAAACTAATGTACACATGTCCTCTTTGACAGATTTAATTTCTTTTGGATCAGTATAGTTTCATTGCTTTATATTATACAGACTTTGAAGCTTGCCATTCCAACCTCTTCAGAAATTTGAGAGGGACTTGACATGTAGGACTTGTTGCTTGTCCAGTAAGGGTTGATCCATCCCTACTCTGCAAATCCATCCCTACCCTACCAGTCTTTATGCATATGTTCAATATGATCATTTTTGAAAGATGGGGAAAAGTATTCACTCAGTTTTTGGGCCATACCTCGATTATTTTTAATATCCTTCCCATTGCACTGCATAGCAGTCTAATCTTATCCTTGTTTGTTCTTTTTATTTCTATAACTACCAAAATATTTTCCTCTTATTTTTTTAATTTTCTTGGCAAGAGCTTATTCAGCTTGACTTTTAGCAGTTGTCTTTATTCCTGTATTTTCTATCCTCCAAGATACAGCTTTCTTTGCAAATCAGTCCCTTTTTCCTTTCCCTGTATGTTCTCTGATGATTCCTAATAATCTTTCCAAAGTGGTAAGTCACGCCCCTTGCTTGGGATGCAAATTGCAAATAGTTTTTGTATGATTGATTTGACAAAATTCCAAGCCTGCTCCACATTTAAGTCCTTGAGCTGTTCAGTCGAGTTGACTTCTTCAAATAATTCCCTTAATTTCCCAGACTTCCCTTTTGCAATAAAAAACCAAAGTTGGTGGCCTGTTTTTGATTACCTGCCATTACATTTAAACTGAATCAACTCATGATCACTCAATCAAAGATTATGTCCTACAACCAGCTGTTTTATGATGTCCTCACTTCTTACCAAAACCAAGTTTAAAATTGTATTCCCTCTTGTTGGTTGAGTGACAGCTGTGTTTTTCATAAAACAATTGTCATATGTTATGATAACTTTCACTTAACAATGCAAACCTTGTTTTAGATGAAAAAATAGACTCAAATATAGATGAAGCAGTGTCACATCATGAAGAGCTATATTCTTCCTCTCCGGATCCAGAGAAGATCCAGTCTCCCTTCACGCAAAAATATCGGGCCTGTAGAGCAAACCTTCAAAGTACCAGTCGTCTGACTCTGTCTTCGGAAATGGTTTATAGTCAAGAGTTGAATTTACCAGAAGGAGTGGAAATAATAAGTGTTAAACCATCAGCAGGTCTGTAATGTTAAAAGAAATAAAGAACTAGTACATATCTTAGTATACTGTATTCTATGAGTTTCCTGGGTTAGTAGACTTTAAAACAATAACAAATTAACAAATACCTAGTAAACTCAATACGTGGAAACAAGATTTGAAAGGAATACTAAAATACATCGTCCTTTAAAATTTTGTTTTTTACTCCTGGGACCCAAATGCTGCAACAGAGCTCCTGCCGAAGCTAGTCAGTGAAAAATGTTGCTCTAGACCAAGGATTCCTGTAAGTAAAAGGCAATATGCAGTCCTGACTAGTGAAATGTGGTTTGTCTGGAAAATTGACTTTATTTTTTAATATAATGTTAAGTCCATCAACATACATCTCCTATGAAGACTACTTAGAATATTCAGACCCTTTATTGGGAGCATATGTTTTGAACTGGCTAGCATATAGTACCTGGATTGCAATGTGAAGTGCATGCACTTCATAATTGTGTGACTTCACATACGTTGATTCTGAAAACACACCAGCATGAAAGCTCCAGCTATGTTTAAAGATTCAGCAGCTGCAGCATGTCTGAACTTCTCTGGTGACCATTGGGGAAGAGGGATATGGATCCATGTGTATATACATGGACAGAGAAATCCATTTTTAATTAAAAGGCTATAAATCCATGTCATGGCTTGTCGCTAATACGCAATTTATTTTGGAGCTTATAATTCAAATGATCCATATTTTGTGTCATCAGGTTCCAACACTGATTATCCTTGTTGTCGATATTAAAATTTTGCTTTTATTGCTTAACATATCTGGAGCCACAAGTTACTGTTTATATAATGCTTCTTTCCTTCCATTTATATTGGATTGAGTTTTTAAAATTTCAGAGATGTGAAAAAAAATTAAAATTTAACTGGGTCTGTTTCCATAGGTTGTTTGTTTTTTGTTCTGTTTCAATTTTAGGACACTTGAGTTCCTCTTCCGTATATCCAGTTTGTCATGCTCCTTATCTACTGGCAACTTCTTGCTCAGATGGAAAAGTTAGGTTCTGGAGATGCAGAGTGAATCCTGAGGCAGTGATTTCTTCTATGCCAGAATATACTGTAAATAGTAATGTTACGTATATATGGGAAGAATGGCCACTACTTGTTGAGGATGGACTTCTTAGTAGTAGTACTGTGAATGTTCCAGGAAGGCCAATAGAAGTTAGTTGTGCACATACAAATAGATTAGCTGTAGCATACAAGCAGATGACATCTAAAAATAGTCGATGTTCTCAAGATTTCATGATGCATGTTAGTATTTTTGAATGTGAATCTACAGGAGGATCATGTTGGATTCTGGAACAGACTCTTCATTTAGATGAAATAAGCATTATGTTGGACTCTGCCATTAGTATTGACAGTAATTTAATGGCATACAATAAACAAGAAGTTTATTTATCTAATAATGAGAGGATTTTGCCCAGCACAAAGCACTTGGTTCACTTAGACTGGATGTCTAAGGAAGATGGATCACATATCCTAACAGTAGGAATTGGATCAAAGCTTTATATGTTTGGCCAGCTGGTTGGGAACATGCATGACCAAAGTAGTAAGGAGATGTCTGCATTGCCACTGTGGGAAAATGCAAAAGTTACATCCTTTTGTAGGTTTGTACTGCTACGGTGCGTGGACTTAGTTTCTTCAGTAGAAGGATCGCCTCCTTTGCCAGTTTCTTTATCTTGGGTACGTGATGGCATCCTTGTAGTTGGGATGGATTGTGAAATGCATGTTTATTCTCAGTGGCAATCCCCTTCAAAACAAGAGTCAGTTACGAGTGATTCTTACAGTGGAAGCACACCATCTATCACTAGCTTAATGAAACAAAGCCAGTCGGCTGGTTCTGGCCTGCATCCACCAAAGCGAACCTTAACCAGATCCATGACAAGTCTTGCACAGAAACTTAGTGGAAAAAGAACTGCATTTGATCTGTCTGTGGAAATGGAAGATTCTGGTCTTTTTGAAGCAGCTCATGCATTATGTCCAACTTTACCACAGTACCACCCTTTCCAGCTTCTAGAGCTTATGGACCTTGGTAAAGTACGTAGAGCAAAAGCCATCCTGTCTCATTTGGTGAAATGTATTGCTGGGGAAGTTGTTGCTATAAATGAATCTGAACCTAATCATGATCGGCGACTTAGATCTCTCACAATTAGTGCTAGTGGAAGCACTGCAAGAGACCCCAAGACATTCAACAAAACTGAGAATACAGACTATACAGAAATAGACTCTGTTCCACCACTTCCTTTGTATGCATTGCTTACTGCAGATGATGACTGCTCACATTTTTGTTTAGAGAAATCCAACAATCAAAATAACTTAAATAAAGAAAATAGTTTACCAGATGAAAATTATGAAGATCTTTTTCAAAACTCCAGCCTAAATACAGATGATCTTACCGTGTTTGAAGCAGATGAAGATAATACAAAGCCAAAGATCATTGATCTTTCTCAGTACAGCCCAACTTACTTTGGACCAGAGCATGCCCAAGTTCTTTCTCGTCACTTGCTGCATTCCAGCTTACCAGGTCTCACCAGGATGGAGCAAATGTCATTGATGGCCTTGGCAGATACAATTGCTACTACCAGTACTGATATTGGAGAAAGCAGAGACAGAAATCAGGGTAAGCTATATATTTGAAGTGGTAGGCAATACTCTTGTAATTCACAAGCCTTTTTGTGAGGATTTTTGTTGTCTTGCAAATGTCTTTCCAGATTCAGTTGTACTAGTATGATGGTCCCTTCTGACCTTAAAGTCTATGATTCTATGTACTATCAAACAAGATTTTACCATCTGCTGTTTAACTAAACGGTCCTTTTTTTTAAAATTGCAAACATCTTCATAACACTTATTACAGAAATTAAGTTATGAACTTCAGAAGTATTTTCATTTTTCATTGTTGACTGATATAATCATGAACTGTATGTGTTCATTGTGAAGGGCCCAAGAGACTTGCTTTGCCCTTGATCAGAAATAACCCAAACATGACCTTCCATGCATGCTGGGAAAAGGGGGAAAAATTAACAGGCTTTTTTGGGAAGATTTGAGGGTATGTTCCTGGGGCACTAAGTTTATTTTGCAGCTTTGATGTAATGACTAGCTGAATTAATTCATTATTTGTATGGGTGTTTTTTGTGGGTTAGGTGGGGATGAGATGAGGATTGGTTTACTGTTGGGTGGCTGTAGTTAAATTATAAATCCAGTTGTTAGGATCCAAAGAGCTTTTTGTGCGGTTGCTATTGTTTAAATCTAAAGAAACAATCAGAAGCGTTTCTTCCTGAGAATTTTACTCTAACTGTCATATGAATGCACTTCCCTTTCTCAACCAAGCTTTTTCCCTTTATCCAACATAATAGTTGTATAATACTTTGATACAATAAGCAGCATATTGTTTTTAGTTACTGATTGAAAGAATAGGGAAAGTATGATTTTTTTTCTTAGAGTTCTAAATTGCTCTGAAAAGCATGCTCAGGGCATGCATCCTTTTTTGCCACTAGATTGCCTTTGTTTCTTTGTCACTAGTATCTTAGTTTGGGGTTTGAGTTGAATAAATCACTTAATTCATGAGCTCTTTTTTTAAATGTGACATCATAGATAGTGGTCTAGCAAAGAGAAATCAGAGAGGTATTTATAGTCATTTTCCATTTTTTCAAGTTCCTTTCATATGCATTTTCTTTCAGTGAAAATATGACTCAATTTTTATTTTATAGGTGGAGAAACGCTTGATGAATGCGGCTTAAAATTCCTTCTGGCTGTTCAGCTTCACACATTTCTGACAACCTCACTTCCTCCTGTCTATCGAGCCCAGCTGCTTCACCAAGGTAACCCTACGGATTGTTTTTTGGTTTTTTTGTTTTGTTTGTTTGGTGGGGGGGGAACACCAGTAACTCAGGATTATCATTGGTGCTACCTCCTTGAAAATTGCCACTTTGCAAGGCTGTTGGGTGCTGAACTTTATAATAAAACAAAAACAAATGTTTGGCTTTGTACTTAAAGTAAAATATTCCTGTCAGCATTAGAAGCAAGACCTATTTGCTAAGGACTGGCCAAATGCAAAGGCTCTTTTTGTAATATTTTCAACAGCCTTGGTTTAGGTTCTACCTCTTGATGAGCTCTGTAAAACAAACTAAGATTGAACGTAATTTCTATTTTTCAGTAATGTTTGGGTTAATGAGTTATTCATCTGTAAACAGCCTAGTTGAGCACCGCTCAAAGCTGTATAAAGATATGGCTGATCCAGTTGCTTAACATGCTTAAGATTACCTGTAACTTAAAAATAACAATACTGATTTTTTCTAAATGTAATGTAAGTTTGTAGGTCCTGATGATACTTAAAAGAAAATAAGCGAATTCAGAAGTAAACTTACACAATAGATTATTCTGAATGTTGAAATGAAGCAAGATAGTTTTAGAAAGTGCATGCTGAATTGATTGTACAGGCATTCAAACTCACTTTGTTCATACCACACCAGAACATAAGACTTAAAGGAGTACTATGTCAGTGGTTCCGAACCAAGAGTCCGGGGTCCCCTAGGGGGCCGCGAGCAGGTTTCAGGGCATCCACTAAGCAGAACCAGTGTTAGACTTGCCCAAGGCAGAAACCAAAGTCCCACTGCATGGGGCTGAAGTTTGGGGCCCTGAGCAACTTAGCTTTCAGTGAGCCCTGTGACATGAGGTCCTGGCAATTGCCCTGCTTGCTGCCCCTTAATACAGTCCCTGGCTTTTATATGCAGAAAACCAGTTATTGTGGCACAGGTGGGCTGTGGAGTTTTTATAGCATGTTTGGGGGGCCTCAGAAAGAAAAAGGTTGAGAGCCCCTGTACTATGCCATACTAAATTTTGCTGATGGGTCTGTTTGGTGTAGTTCTGTCTTAAAATAAAAATGACAGTGTATTTCATGAAAGTGAAAGGGTATTTAGCCATTTCATTAATCCAGATGCTTTAATGATGGAAATATTTGCTTGATACTGCATAAACTTTTTAAAAAAAACCAACTGTGAACATATTGTAGCTACAGTCCTTTTTATCTGTAAAATGCTCAGTTAGGACAGAATTTTCCATGTTTCCTTTTTGCTTTGGGTAAATAATACTTGGTACCAAAAGATTACAAAAGCCTGTTTCCTGAAAGCCGTTTCCAAATTTGACCTCTTATATTGGAAGTTGATGAAATGCTGAGATGATGATTTTTTCAGAAGAAATAAAACCCCAGAATGTTTACAATTTAGACATTAAAGCTTGGCATGATTTTAAAAAAAAAAAGAGGAAAGGTGGGGGGAAAAGAAACTTTTCACTGAACATATCAGTATTGTTAGCTTTCCTTGGAATTTAGCATTTAATCAAAATTAAGCTAAACTTTCTGAAATTTTTGGTAAATTTCACTTAATATACAAAATTTCACATAGGTATAACAACACCACTACCTATCTTTAAGGACATTTCTCTGCAGACATTCATGTTTAGTAGTTATTTATATTTTAGTCATTACATCTATTGTCCGTGAACTAGAAATGGCCAGTTTATAAGTGAATAATAAACAGGTTGTTCATTTGTAAAACAGTAATGAACTTTCACATATGTGTAACCTAGGAATGCAAGGCCTGCAGTTGTTTTAATGCCTACCAAGTTTCTGGTCTTGTACTTTCACAGTTAAAAATCAGAAACAAAACCTTCTGAACTTGCAGTTTGTTTTTCAGGTTTTGTTGTTACTGAACGAACCCTTTTTTCCTTTGTGGATTATTGTATAGGCTTGTCTACTCGTCACTTTGCGTGGGCATTTCATTCAGTAGCAGAAGAAGAACTACTGAACATGCTCCCTGCTGTGCAGAAAGGGGATCCGACTTGGTCAGAACTCAGAGCTATGGGTGTAGGATGGTGGGTTCGGAATATCCATAGTTTGCGCAGATGCATAGAAAAGGTAAATATAGTTTACTGAAAACAAATTAGCTTACAGCATGTTACCAGTTATTCATATATCCTAGAATAATTATGCTACCCAATTTCCATATACGAAAATGGTTGAAGTACACTAGCGTCCTGTTAACTCTTGTTCAGTTACAGGAATGCTATGATTAGAGGGCCTTAAGAGTCAAGAATTTAACAGCAGTGGGATGGAGAATTGTCAGTGCTTCATGAAGGACGTGAATTTTTTTTACCATAGAGAGGGAATGGATGGGGGTTGGCTTCATTTCTTGTCACTTTACTGATTTTACTTGATTCTGTCTTAGTGCTGAGGGTTGGACTTGATGTCTTCTCAAAGTCTCTTCCAGTGCTACATTTCTATGATTCTGTGACTTTTAGGCTCATCTTCATCTTGTAGAAATATTTGGTTTTAATTAATTCTGCCCTGTGAGGGAGTATAAATGTCCTGATAAACTCTGCAAAGTCTTATTATTGAACATTCAGTATTTGGAGTCAACCAGTCAAGTAATTTTTAGCACAAGAGCCTTGCTTGACTTGGGCACACACAATGACTGTTAGGAGATGGAGTCCAGTATGGAAGTGATTTGTCATTGTGGCAATGATAAAAAGGCACTACATTACTTTGTATCTGCCATGAGAACATGTATTAATGAGATATGAAGGCTCAACTTGCACATTATTTATTATTTTAACAAATGGAGTGTAAATCTGCTTGTATGTTCAGTTATTTAGGAAACATGTTTTTTCTTTTACTTGTATGCCTGTGCGTATTATATTCTTGTTTTTTTGTGAATTTAACATCTATAGATAGTATGTTCAGGGCACCAAAGTGGTGCAGATATTTTTCTACAGTCTCTGCTTCCTGAGGACTGCAGGTGAAAAATACTAATGAAGTCAGAAGGTAAGTCTGCTATCAGTGAGAAGTCAGACACTCTGCAGGACACTGGAAGCTAGGGGCAGCATGGATCCTATGGAACTGTCTAAGAGGAAAATTGGTTTAGACCAGGGGTCGGCAACCTATGGCACGTGTGCCAATTTTCAATGGCACGCTGGAGCCTGCCGGGACTCCATCATGCCACTAAAAATCCTGCCCAGCCCGGCGCGCTTTCCTCTGCACTCCACTTCCCCCGCGGGGCGGGAAGCAGAAGCATAGCTGTGCGCACAGGGTGGGCAAATGGCCCCACTCTCCCGGCACGGCAAGCCGCGGGGTCCGCGCTCCCGGGCCGCAACGCGGGGCCGAGCGCAGCAAGCTGCCAGCCCCTTCCCCACCTTCTCCCCTCCCCTGGAGTCCTGCCGCCACGCGGAGCGCTCTGGGGGTTGGCTCCTGAGGGCAGTGTTTGGCTCCGCGGGGAGGCAGAGACACTCCCTGCTCAACCAGAGGGGCGGGGCTGTGTGGTCCCGCGGAGCAGCGTATCTAGCTCTGTGTGGAGCCTCATAGTAAGGGGCCCAGGGCTGGGGGGGTTGGATAAGGGGTGGGGGCAATTAGGGGACAGGGAGCAGGGTGGGTTGGAATGGGGGGTGGGATCCCGGGGGTGGTTTAGGGCAGGAGGGTGGGTGGGCAATGGAGTCCTGGGTTTGGTGAGGGCAGAAGCAGTCAGGGACTGGGAGCAAGGAAGGGTTCCTGAAGGGAAGTTAGGGTGGGTCTCTTGGAAGGGTGGTCAGGGACAAGGATGCGGGGGTGTTGAGCCATTTCGCCAGCCCAAGCTTGGCAACCGCAAGCGTCCCGCGCGGCCCTGCGCCCCACAGCACGCAGGTGGCACGCCTGGGCCTGGAGCCTGGCCCTGTGATGAAGTTGGAGTTCTGGGGGCCTGTCAGGAGGCAGGGTGGAGAGGAGTTGGGACAGGCAGGGAGGGTTGTGGAGTTCTGGGGTCTGGTCAGGAAACAGTGAGCATGGTTTGATAGGCATGGGAGTCCGGGGTCGGCTGGGAGGGGGTGTGAGGTGTGGGGCAGTCAGGGACAGGTAGGAAGGTAGATCCCAGTCTGGGACAAGGGAACAGAGGCTTAGAATGGGGGTGGGTCCCATTGAGGGGGTATCAGGGAAAGGGAGCAAGAGGGGTGAGAGTTTTAAGGGCAGTCACCCAGCACTCTCCCCTGAGCCCGACACCCCCCACACAACACAACACACACCCCCGCACGCTCCCAGGCCCCTGCCCCGACCTGTGCCTCCTCATACATACACAGCCCTCTACTTACCATTCACTCCCCCCCGCCCACCCACAACCCTAGCCCTGACTCTGGCCACCTCCACCCCTACCAGCGCCCCCTCTGCCCTGACAACCTCACCCCCCACATACCAGCCCCCAAGCCCCTGACTCCAGCCTGCTGCCCCCAGCCCTCTGGGTCCTGGCCGTCAGCTCACCATATGACACAGCCAACTGCCGGTCGGGGTTCGGCTGACTGACCCTGCCAGCTTGGGGTCCCTGCCTGCAGGCCCTGCTCAGTCCCCTGCCAACCTAGGTGAACAGAACCCCAGACCAGCACAGGCTGAGACAAGCGCCAGCAGCATAAGATCAACATTTTAATTTTCATTTTAAATGAAGCTTCTTAAACAGTTTGAAAACCCTGTTTATTTTACAATACAACACTAGTTTAGTTATATAATATATAGACTTATAGAGAGACTTTCTAAAAAATGTTAAACTGTATTACTGGCACGCGAAACCTTAAATTAGAGTGAATAAATGAAGACTCGGCACACCGCTTCTGAAAGGTTGCCGACCCCTGGTTTAGACCCTGGTATCACATTTCCTAATATTCTGTGCCCATAATTTTCATAATGGCTCCTATACCTTGCAAGCTTTATGTATCAGTGAAATGGAAAATATTGACACTTAGGTCTAAGCCTACTGTGCTTATTTAACATTCTGTTTACATTAACTGTAGTGTTCCACACCTGTTTCAGGCTGTCTGGAGACTGAGGCAGACAACAGTGCATCAGTTTATATTTGGTTTACCATATGGCTAGATATGAGGCAAGATCCTCAGTTTGTATAGAAGGGCATAGCTTCATTGGAGCCAGTGGAGCTATGATGATTTGCACTAGATGACAGTCTGGTCCTTGATTATTGCTTTAATGAAAGCTTAAATTATGTCACCCAAGATGTAGTCACCTAAGAAAATGAATGGCTTTTGTTGAACTATAATCCAGCTTAACTTGACCTGACTGATTTGCTTCAGCACACACTTGAACCCTTTCTGCTGCCCTCAAATTTTACTAAGTGAAACCATTTCTCTCAGAAGCCAATTGAAATTACTTGCATTTAATAGAAAAACTGGTAACTACAACTTTGCATGCATGTCACCTCCCATCTTTTGAATGATGCTATAGGATAAAACTGATAACCAATATTGAGGATATTCCGTTAAAATCTGTGGAGACCAATCATTATAGTAACAAGGGAAGTTTAGGAGATGCAAGCCTCTACTATATAACGTGAGCCAAACTTTGAGAGTTTCTAAAATGGACCGTCACAAATCTGCATTTGTATAAGCATATTTTGTGGGATGACTATGACAGGTGTATTGGAAATTTGGCCCTCTATGATTTACTTGTCCCCTGGGTGGACAAAATTGATGACTTTTTAACAGGGTTTTTTAATTTAAATTGGATTTTTTAAATTTAAATTATATGCAGATTTACTTTAAAAAAAAACAAACCTATTTACATTTAAGTTTGAAATTGGCAAGCTGTTAAGACCTGAACTTACCTGTTTGTTTGGTTTTTTTAAAAAAAGTAAATTAAAGACTGTCATAAACAGATAGCTAAGGGTTAATGTTTCTTTTACCTGTAAAGGGTTAACAAAGGGAACCAAACACCTGACCAGAGGACCAATCAGGAAACCGGATTTTTCAAAGTGAGGGAGGGAACTTCTGGGTGTGTTTTGTCTTTGTTCTGCCTGTTTGTTTTCTCTCGGCTATGAGGGAAGAGCTTTTTTTTTTTTTTTCTCCTATCTCCAAGCTTTTTTCTACCCTTCTGTTCCCAAGTTGTGAGTACAAAAGGAAAAGCAATAGGTTTATATTGTATTTTGTATTTACATGTGTGGAGTTGCTGGAATGTTTAAATTGGATATCTTTTTGAATAAGGCTGATTATTCATATTTTCTTTTAAGCAATAGCCCTGTGTTATGTCATCTTGATGCAGTGATCATGTCATGTGTTTTTTCTTTCTTTTTTATATAAAGCTTTCTTTTTAAAACTTGTTGGATTTTCTTTTCCTAGTTAAGGCAAGGGGATAGGAATCTCTGTGCCAGGAGTACTGTCTCTCTCAGGGAAAGACTGGGAGGGGGGAGAAGAAGGAGGGGGGAAGGTAATCGTCCTCTCTGTTTTGTGTTTCAAGGGATTGAAGCAGGGAAATCTCCTAGTATCCCCAGGGCGGGAAAATCTGGGAGGAAGTAAAGAGCAGGAAGGGAAGTGGGTTATTTCCCTTTGTTGGAGGCTCAGGCCATCTGAGTCGTGGGGGTCCCCCAGGGAAAGGTTTGGGGAGACCAGAGAGTTTATCAGGTACTCAGAATCCTGAATGGTGGCAGCGAGATAAGATCCAAGCTGGTAATTAAGCTTGGAGGTTCATGCTAAGCACCCAGATTTTGGACGCTAAGGTCCAGATTTGGGACAGAGGCTTATTACATGATGACAAGAAATAATATTTAGTACATATTTGCCAGCAAGTTTTAAAGAAATTCAGACCACTTAACTGGTGGAAGTCATTGGCTAAATATTTGAATCTTGCCTTCCTCTTCCGATCTGCACATAAAACCAGGTATGAGAGGATGAGATCTATTGGTTTTAAAATCTTGAAGGATATAGTATTAGAAATCAGTTCAATTCACTAACTACAGATAATATTTCCTTTGCTTAATAAATCAGTTAGTGAAACGTGCAAAATGTGTTTTAGTAAACTTTTTTTAATGTATCCAGCACATTGATTTATTTAATTAAAAACTGTTACAATACTGGTTTTGTGCATTTTAATTGAATTTACATTTTCACGCAAATAATCACCATCTGATAAAGAAGTAATGGATCATTCACCATTTTTCTGAAATACAAAATCCAAAAATTAAGTATCTGACTAAATGTATGTTAAATCATGTAATTGCTTTAGAGAGAGAGTGAGTGTGTGTGAGAGAGAGAGAGAGAGAGAGATGTATTCTTCTGATTAGCAAAAGGAAGCATCACATTTAGTGTAAAGACTCTATTCAGCTGCAAAATCAACATGTTTTAAATGTTACCAACCAATAGGAAACACCTTCCACTAGAAAATGACAGAAGTGCAAATGCAAAAAACACAATTAAAATTTATTTAAATCAAGGTTTCCTGTTTGCTGGTTTATGTCAGTTAAAATGAGTTAAATCATTATGATTTTAAATCAGTCCATTCTGCTTTTCCTTTCCTAATGACTTAGAACTATTTCTCATATCTATCAGAGTTTCTGCCCAAATGTTCAGTGCAAAAGAGTTAATGTAGACTAAGTAAACAAATGTTTTTATTTATTTATTTACATAACTGACTTTTATCATAACCTGAAATCAGTGTAACTTTGATTTGATGAGGAACTGTTTTTTGTTAATTGTAACAAAAAATGTACCTAATTGATCTTTGCCAGAACTCCTTAAAATGAAATTTATTTAACAATGACTAAATCAGTTTAGGGATAGTGCTTTCAGATGACTTTTAAATTTGTCACAAATTTAACAAAACGCCATATATTCACAGGTAGCCAAAGCAGCTTTTCAACGAAACAACGATCCACTTGATGCAGCTATTTTTTACCTTGCAATGAAAAAGAAGGCTGTGATTTGGGGATTATACAGGTAGGAAACATACAAGAAATCATTTCTTTATAAATTCTATTTGTAAATATTTGCTCTTAAGTACAATTCTGTATTGTCCAGTCCATTTGATAAAAATAATTTGTCTCCTCTTTTATTCAAAAGCAGTAAAAAAAAAAAAAACGTTCCAAAAATTCCTTTTACTGATGCATGTGCTTTGGTAATCATAATGTGTTCTGAAGTCTATTCATTTTTGTGTTTTACTGGATCTTGCCACACAAGTGTTTTAGCCAAAAAAGTTCTGATTTTCTTCAGTCTTTAAATCACTATATGTTTAAAAAAGACTGCCAGGTTCATATTCTTTCATTCTTATAATTCAGAATTTATTCTTTCTTTTAAAACTTCAATTTCAACGGGATGTATTTATAATTCACACATTGTGGTATTTAAAAATGTGTGTTTGAAATTATTTTGCTTAATCTTAAAATAGGCACAGAATATAAATTTTAATCTAGAATAAACTTTTAAAATTGTACATTTGGGGCCTTAAGTGTGATACAAATTCTAAAACTGTACTGCACATGTGCAGTGACTAACTTTACATGTTAGATTACATATTTTGTCAAGATTTCCAAAATGGCTAAAGTTTAGTCTCTTCAACTTCTAATAGCCTCATCCACCACTACACAACCCTGAGTCATTCCAGAGCACTATTCTGTGAGTGTACTTAACTGAGGCCGGGGGTCCTGAGGAAAAAATAGCATGTGATTATATAAATAAAGACTGGACTATAATGCTTGTTCACAAGGGGCCTGAATTGAAGTCACATGGCATCCTTAATTCTATCATTTTCTAATGTTTGAGTGCTCAACTTTGCAACCTTGATGTTCTTTTCATGTAGGTTTTTGATGTAATATACTTTATTTTTAAGAACTGTCTTGGGACAAATGAACTTTTCCATGTTCATTGTTCAAATTGATCAGACTGATTTAAATTGTCAGTAGCTTCTGGTATTGTCTGTCACTTTTTTAAAAATAGCAAATCTGTTAGGATGTTATCAAAACCATGAGACAAGAGACTCTGTTTACCACTGGAAAGATTATTGCACTTGATGTCACATGAGGAAACCAATAATAAAGGCTTTCAAGCAAATGACTGGTACTATGTGAGGATATTTTTGGTAAGTAGTATTGCAACAGAGCGGTAAAGCTTCTAAAGCATGTTGTATTCTTCTTCGAGTGCTTGTTCCTGTCGATTCCATTTTAGGTGTGCGCGACTGTTGGAGATTTTTGCCTTAGTGGTACCAGTAAGGCCAGCGGTAGTGCCTTCTAGAGTGCCACGTTCATGCCACAGTATATCAGGCGCTGCCAGCCCATGCCCTCTCAGTTCCTTCTTACTGCCCATGGTGATCACTTGGTTCTCCTCCCTTGCTTGTTAAGAGCTAGCAGTTTCTTCCATTGAACTTCATGCCTTTGGGCCTTTGTTCAATTGTAGTTAGTGTTAAGTAGTTAAGTGCATAGTTAGCTGATAGTTAAGGTCCCAGCAGGACTTTGCCCTGAGCTTCCGGATTTAAGCCTTGCTCAATCTGTGGCAGGCTTATGGCTGTGAGTGACCCCCATGACAGCTGCCTTAAGTCCTTGGGGGAATCATACAACAAGGAGCATTGCCGGATTTGTAAGAACTTTCAGCCTCACACTCAGAAGGAGAGGGACATTGGCCTCAGGGCCCTCCTGATGGAGTCTGCTCTCCGCCCGGCTTCTGAGCCCTCTACGCAGGCCACACAGAACTTCGGCTTCCATGTGCAGTGCACTTCCGGTGTCCACTTCTCTCAGCACTGTTCGCCATCACCAGCGTTGAAGAAGAAGGCAAAGAAGCACTCACCAGCACCGAGCAAGAAGGCCCCGGGGTCATCTGGTAGAGGGACCAGGCCTGTCAACCAGCCTTCTCTGGAGCAGTGCAAGCATGGTTCCGTGGCTGGGGCTCTTACCCCTCTTAAAGCTCCATCATTGACTCTGGTGAGCGGTATGGGACCCACCACCCTGCCTGCACTGTCATCATCCCAAGCCCAGGTGCAGAGAGAGCACAGGTCTCCATCTGCTCTTATGACATCTCTGGTGCCGCAGGACCAGGCTTAAGCCTCCCTGAGAGGGCAAGCCAGCTGTTAAGACCCCCCAGGGGCAGGGGAGTGCTGTCTGTTGCCAGACAAGCAATCCCATGGCAAGTTGCAACCGTGCCACTGCTTGCCTAAACTCTCCCCCCGGACGCCAAGACGTTATTTTCCAGTGTGAGAACAACGCTCCCCATATTAAGACCAATGCCATTTGCCCTCTTGCCGATCCACGTCTAGACTTTGCTCCCTCTGACGTTACTGGTCTCTGCAGCAGTGTTCCCATGATGCCAGTCTCCCCAGCACCAGGACCATTCTTCCTGCTCAGCCCTCACCGGTAGCCACAACCAGCAAGCAGACCCAGGCATTGACAGCTCCTCCCTGGTCTCTGGAGAGTGGTTCCTCTGCTGCAGAGGCCCAGTTCAGCCCATTTCCCCAGGCTCTGTGATGGGATTGGGCACTGGAAACTGCTTTACCGTTCACAACACTGCAGTGGCAGCAAGGCCAGTGGCCAACACAGTGGCTGTATTTGGGAGCATGGGGAGTTCCATTGATGACCATGTCCCCTTTGGAGCGCGCTTCAGTGGCTGCATTGGAGTGAAAATCGATGACTGCACTGGTACTGGGCCAGGTGCCAGAAGCTCACTCCGAGGTTGGGGTGGAGGAACCGGTGCCTACCCCCAAACCTCTCTCTCCAGTGGCTGCCGAGCCCTCAGGGCCTCCTCCTCTTCCCCGGACGAGGCAGTTGCAGGATCTTCCCAGGGCCAGCCCCCCGGATGACTTCAAACAACACCAAGCCCTTCTCAGGCAGATTGAGGAGAACTTCGGCTGGAAATTTAGCAGATGGCAGAGCAGGAGGACACTCTCTTTTCCATGTCCTCTCAGCCTCCACACTCACCTGGATCGCTCTACTGTACACGATGGGGTTCTCAAGATTGCTAAGTCTCTGTGGCAGACCCCTTTCTCTATCCCACTGTAGCAGGGTAGTTACCCGCTCCTGCCCTGAAAGGGCTTCAAGCCAGCCTTGGGAGAGGGCTGGGGCTGCGAACTAAAGGCTCACTGATTGGGGAAGCAGCCGCAGCTGGGCCATGCCCCAATCAGGCTGCAGCTGGCCCTATAAAAGCCAGTGAAGCCAGGAGTTAAGACTGTCCCTCTAGCTCTTGAAGGAGAAGGGTCTGGCTGCCTGGGAGCTGAGAGAGTGTACCTAAAGTGGAGGGGGGGTTGGGCAAAGGCTAGAGGAGCTGGGGGAGCTCCAGCTGGAAACCTCCCAGGCTGCAGGCCTTGTTACAAGCCGGAAAGGGTACTGGGGTTACAGAGGGGCAACCTAAGGGTAGGCAGAGGCAGCAGGTCCAAACCCCCCTGGCTGGTGATGAGTGGCATTGACACTGCAGTCTGTCCCAGTGAACAGGGGCTAGATCGAGACTGGCAGTAGCCATAGTCTAAGGCGAGAGGGGGGATAGAGGATGGGGACTCCCCAGGGAGGGGAGACTCAGATCTGTGGAGGTACTGCCGGGGGCAGCATCCTGGCCTGAAAGGGGTACCGGGGTCCAGAAGGGACTTGGGTGCCACAGGGGTGACTCCCCGCCTCGTGACACACGCCACCTCAAAATGGGCTGAGGAAAAAGTACTTTGTGCTGGCCAAAGATTTTGAGTACTTGTATACCCACCCTCCCCTGAGCTCGCTGGTGTGTCGGCGGCGAACGAGAAGGTTTCCTTCTCCAATGAGAAGGTTCCCACCGCCTCTGCTCCCCAAGACCAAAGAAGTGAAGTCAAGCATAGAGTTTATCGGAGCAGTTCTTGCTTCCATGCGAGCCAAGGCCTTCCTTCTGGATGCGCTCTTTCAGGCTATGGTGGATCTTTTTGCCCATGTAACGACACATCCAATCACCACGGCCCACACTTGCCTGTGGCTGACGGGCCACGTGGCAGCATGCACGTACATGGTCAGGCACACCCAGCTTCAGCTGTGACCCCTGCAAACGTGACGAGCAAAGGCCAACATTCCCAGCAAGCCCTCCCTAGACCGAGCAGTCACAGTGCCAGACCTCATCCTCTTGTCCTTGAACTGGTGGCTGAATGCCCAAGTCAGTGCTATAGGGAGTTCGCTTTGTGTACCCATCACCGTTGCTCACCTTAGTCTTGGAGGCGTCCGATCTGAGCTGAGAAGCCCACCTAGGCGATCTCAGTACTCAAGGTCACTAGATGCAGCACAATTCTTCATATCAACGTCAGGAATCTTAAGGCGGTGCATCTGACCTGTCAGGCATTCTTACCCCACCTGAAAGGCAAGGTGGTCCAGGTCCTCACTGACAACATGGCTGCGATGTATTACATCAAGACAGGGCAGCGCCAAGTCCTCAGCTCTGTGTCAAAAGACGCTCATCCTCTGGGTCCTTTATGTGCAGAACACCATCCCCCTTGTAGCCACTCACTCACCAGGAATATCCTGGCAGATTGCCTCAGCAGGACCTTCTGCTCTTGCCACGAGTGGTCCCTCCTTCCAGAGGTGGTCAACTTGATCTTCTGATGGTGGGGGATTCCACAGGTGGACCTGTTTGCATCCAGGCAGAACAGGGTATGCCATGTTTTGCTCCCTATACAGTGGAGACAAGGGTTCCCTGTCAGGTGCCTTCCTGGTATTGTGGTTGGGAGTGTTGATGTACACCTTTCTGCCAGTGCCGCTTATCCACAGGGTCCTGTTTAAAGGTGAAGCAAGACAGAGTGTGGGTCATTCTTATTGCTCTTGCCTAGCCTCACCAGCCCTGGTTCAGCATGCTGCTGAGTCTTCCTGTGGCCAACCCATTGCATTTACCTCTCCATCCAGATCTGCTCTCCCAGAACCATGGCAATCTGCTGCACCTCAGCCTGGCATGGCTGCACCTGACGGCATGGCTGCTCCATAGCTAAGCACAGATGAGCGAGAGTCCTTTTTGGGCAGGAGAGAGTCCTGCAGCAGGAAGCCTTTCACCAGAATACCTATGTGGCCAAGTGGAACGGCTTCACATGTTGGACATTGGACAAGAACATTCGTCCCAAGGAGGTCTCGTTGCAGGACATCCCGGACTATTAGCTGCATCTAAAGCTCCAGGGCTTGTTGCTGTCTTCGGTCAAGGTGCCCTTGGCGGCCTTTTTTGCATTCCACCCTCCACTTCATGGCAGCTCTGTCTTCGCCAATCCCATAACAGCACAATTCCTGAAAGGTCTAGAGCACCTGTACCCACACGTCTGAGACCCAGATACCCCATGGGACGTGAATCTAGTGCTCTTAAAGCTCATGGGCCCTCCTTTCCAACGCCCTAGATTTCTACTCCTTTCCTGGAAGGTGTCCTCCTTGGTCAGTATAACATCGGAACGGCGGGTGTTCGTGATCAGGGCACTCATTTCAGAGCCACCCTATACAGTCTTCTACGAGGACAAGGTCCAGCTGCGCCCGCATCCAACTTTTCTGCCCAAGCTTGTTTCCCAGTTCCACACGGGCCAGGACGTTTACTTAACAGTCCTCTGTCCGAAGCCTTACGCATCAGATGAGAAGCACAGGTGGCATCAGACAGGCACTGGCCTTTTATAGCGATAGAAAACGGCCATTCCGTAAGTCAACGCAATTGTTTGCTGCTGTTGCAGACAGGATAAAGGGCTGCCCAGAGAATTTTGTCTTGGATCACGGCGTGTATCTGTCACTGCTACAGCTGGCGAAAGTGCTCCCACCAGCAATTGTGATTGATCATTCTACTAGAGTGCAGGCGTCTTCAGCGGCTTTCCAGGCACAGGTGCAGAGTCGAGATTTGTCAGGCCACCAACTGGTCTTTCATCCATACATTCGCATCACACTATGCACTGACTCAGCAGGTGCCAGATGATGCTGGCTTTGGCAGAGCTGTACTACAAGCTGCACGATAGTGAACTCCAAGCCCACATCCATTGATACTACTTGAATCATCTAGAATGGAATCGCCATGAGCAAGCACTTGAAAAAGAAAACAGTTACCTACCTTTCGTAATTGTTGTTCGAGATGTGTTGTTCATGTCCATTCCGTTACCTGCCCTCCTGCCCCTCTGTTGGAGTTGTCGGCAAGAAGGAAATGAGAGGGCATGGGCCAACTGCGCCTGATATACTGTGGCATAAGGGCGCTACAGCTGACCTTATGGGTACTACTAAGGCAAAAATCTCTGACGGGCACTCACACATCTAGAACGGAATGCACATGAGCAACACATCTTGCAGAACAGCAGTTACGAAAGGTAGATAACTATTTTATTCAGTGGTTGCCGTAACAATTGAAATATAACATTATCTTCAAGAAATTCTATTTCACTATTTCTTAAAAGCATGTCCTCATACAGCACTAGTATTTTCCTCTGAAAGTTGTTATTGCTGGTTTCCCAATTTTCATCAGAAGTGGATATAGTCTCTGTGGAACTGGAAAATGAGGCACATCCTCTCAGTTCAGGTGATGTCCTAAGAGTAAGTTTGTACTAGTCTATAAAACCCACCAATAACTTGAAAATATAACTATCAAATAACAAGTATGAGACAGTTCCAGGGTACATGGGAAGGTGCTTATCGGTTCTGTTGATATTTGAAAATTTTAAAGACTGAACATTTATTTATCTTAAACACTCACCACTTCAATTTAAAAAAGTTGGCACTTTTTAAATAATAAACACATACTTCAGAAATGTAATTGTTTTATGCATACACATTTGGACAGCTATCTAAATCAAATCTTGAGTCAGATATCTAGAATTAATCTAATAAAATGTTAATATTAAACAAGTTTTTTTCCTCATCTATCTTGTTAAATCTGCAGGTCCCAAAAGGAAACTAAGATGACACAGTTCTTTGGGAACAATTTTACTGAAGATAGATGGCGTAAAGCAGCATTAAAGAATGCTTTTTCTTTATTAGGCAAACAACGCTTTGAACATTCTGCAGCATTTTTCTTGTTGGCTGGTCACTTGAAGGATGCAGTTGAGGTAATGAAATAGTAGATTCTTCTGTTGGTTTAAATAGTTCTGATTTTATGAAGTTTTTAGTCATTTCTAATTTTTTTTGTCTCCTAAATTTACAGATATCTTCTTAAATAGGTTTATAGTGCATCTGAAATTTGTCATCTAGTGTGACACAACTGTTGGAAATTCTCTATATCTGTACCTTGTGATTACTGCACCTTTGGGTCATTATTGAAGAGCTTCTTACACAGCGTTAAATTGTTTTTTTGTTTTTTATTTTTTCACGTCACTAGTGAAGCTTTGATGCACAACTATTTCTGATCTTTGTACTTGGATATAAAAATGTTTTGTTTTTATCATTTCTCACCTAATACTAAGTTCAAGCTCCAATTGATTTCTCAGTAAGAGTACTGGTAGGCAATCTGCCCAATTACTGTTGCTTTTAAGCTTCCAGTGATCTATCATAAGGAAACCCAGGAGGTGATGGATCTGGGAGGGTCCTTGGGTGCTGCTGTAGTCTGGTTCCAGAGCAGAGAGATCCCTTTACCAGGAAAAAAGCCATCTGGCTGAATAGTTAGGAGGGAGGTTGGTGGAAAGTGAGGATATATCTAGTTTGTCTAGTATAGGTTAGTACACAGCATGGACAACTTGATGAATTGTTGTGTGCACATCTCACTGGCTAGCTGAACTCAGGGCTGGTCTACACTACGGGGGAAAATCGATCTCAGATACGCAACTTAAGCTACGTGAATAACGTAGCTGAAGTCGAAGTATCTAAGATCGAATTACTCACCGTCCTCACTGCACGGGATCGATGTCCGCGGCTCCCCATGTCGACTCCGCAACTCCGTTCGGGTTAGTGGAGTTCCGGAATCGATATAAGCGCGTTTGGGGATCGATATATCGCGTCTAGATGAGACGCGATAGATCAATCCCCGAGCAATCGATTGCTACCCGCCGATACGGCGGGTAGTGAAGACGTAGCCTCAGTCTCCTGTGAATCAAAGGTACAATGTCATGTCAAAATTCTGTAAATGCTGTTATGACAACATCGTTTTAAAAAACAGTTTGTCCATCCAGCATCATGCTGCAAGATTGTATGGAGTGAATGTATGGAGGGTAAATGATATGCTGGAACTCTAAACCCTGCATACATTGCTAAGTGACACTTTGCTATTATCACATATTTGCAGTTGCTGTCAGAGTGTTTGCAGAATTGAGCAAAAATTGACACTTTCAGTGAAACCATATTTCAGCAGGCTCATTTCACATTTTTGTCCTGTCATAAAATCATGTATTCTTGCTGGTGGCCTTTTAACCTAAGGAGAAATGAATATATAGTCTCTTAAAAAAATATCATGTGTTTATGGCTTTGTTTTTTCAATTAGGTCTGCCTTGAAAAACTGGGTGACATTCAGCTGGCTCTTGTAATATCAAGGCTTTATGAGTCAGAATTTGAAGCATCTAGTATGTATAAATCCATACTGCAGAAGAAAATTTTGGGAAGTGCCTTTCCTGGTAAAGAAAGCTCATCAAATATGCATTGTGACCCTTTTCTACGAAGTATGGCTTTTTGGATTTTGGAAGATTATAGCAGGGCTCTTGATACTCTAATTAAGCAATCTGCTGGAAATGAAGAAGGTAAGAGTCTAAATATGTTAGCTATGAAATTAGTTCATAGTATTTCTGCACTTAAATTTAGTCCACAGTTTAAGGTCTGTTTTGACTTTAGTGGACTCCTGTAAAGCCAAAAAGACCACTTGATGCCTATTTTATTGCTTACCTTAAGTGGGGCGGAAAAAAGGCCTTGTCAGTTTAAATGTTTGTAAAAATATGTTGATGTATTGTTGACAACTATATACTGTAACCATAATGTGCATGAATGGGGAAGAATGCATTTATTTACATTACCATTTAACATTGTGAACATGTCAGCTCCACTCAATGTAACTGGAATTAATCCTGTGACAAACTACTCTTGAATTTTAAAGAAGCACCAAAGTCTTGTTCTTCAGCAATTTTTTAACAGCAATTATAAAGTGAAAATAATCAAACTTAATTGCCCACTTCTTTGTGACCCAGAACCATTTTCCTGATTGCTGCAGAGTAGAGCTCCAGAGACAAGATGATTCTTAGATTGTGTGGGTAGTCTTGTCTTATCAGGAAATGTCTACCACAGGGACACGAGAATTGGGAAGTTGTTGTTTGGTGTGGTGGACTCATATGGACTCCTCTGAGTGTCCCATGTACGCTGTGTGCTAGCATTCATTGGTTTAAAAGATAGTTCAGACTAACTTCATACCTGTTAAATTTGTGGCCTTTTAAGTCCACCGTTAGATCCAAGGGTAGATTACAGCCCAAGTCACAAGGCTTCAGTGTAAGGAATTTCAAATGCACCGACACCCTAATGGTCACAGGACAATGTCTTGATCTCAACTATGCTGTTGAAAGCACCTTTTGAACTAATGATGATTTCATTTCATAAAGTCCTGTATTTCAGGCTGTAGTGGCTGATAAAACTGCATACCAAGTTTTACAAAGTGGTTTCCTAGTTTCTTCCTAAAATGCTGATGTAAATCCACCTTAATGAGGCAGTTATTCTATCATTTGCCAATATCCTTCTTAGGTTCTTCTCTGTAGTGTTAAAAGAGCATGTGTTTCTACTTGGTGTGGACTTTGGAAGTTCTTTTGCCATTTTGTTTGACTCTCAATACATTCAACTGCCTCTAAGAGGGCAGGTCTAAATGTCTAGTTGAATGTATTTTGTAATGTTGTGGTCTGACAGATCTGTGATTAGGTCATGTCATGGCTTCTGCTATCCAAGACAGTAAGGCTTTGCTGGCCAGCATCAACTCGGTTCTAAGCTAGGCAATGCCTTGCACATACTGTGTTCTCAGTATTCCAGTGGTATTGCATTCATGTTTAGACCTTATGGCTCATAAAATAACAGAGTAAAATGGTCACTGGTCTCTGATATTACTTTAGCGTTGGACTTAACACAGAACTGATATACCAGTGCAAATTTAATTTCTTCTAGTATGATACTGCTATTAATATATATAATTTTGTATAATTTTTATACATTTGTACTTTTATACATATTTATATAGAGAGATATATAAATATAAAAATGTAAACATTATCAATGTAATTGTTTATGTACTATAGTTGTCATAAAACTGTTTAACAACTTGTTTTAAGATGTGCTTTTTGGAGTTGTCTTTCCTGTGAGGAACAGGATGGATGAAAAACCACATCTACTTTATTTTTTCATTTTAGATGTTAACATGATCTTTGGTAAGACATACTGGAAACTAAAGGTTACAGTTTAAATTGTTTGTTCTCACATTACAAAGATTACACAGCTCAGACTGACATGAGGATGCTGTATGCTCTTATAGATGGTACAAAAATCTAGGATTCAGAGTTCTAATTACTGCAGCCAAACTGATCTCACTGTATGAAAAAGAGTAATATTTCTTCCAAACTATGGGCCAAATTCTGCTCTCATTCAAACTAGCACAGCTCTACCATTCACTTTGAAAGCAGTCAGATCTGGCAATAAATATGTGTTGCTGTACTTTGTCTACAAACAGTTGTTGCTCTTTACTGCTAAAAATTGAAGCAATGGTGAAAAGGGAGAAACAGCAAAATTAAAAATACATAGCTGTCCTATATTAATTATATTGGTCATACAGATTTCTAATTAGCTTATGAACTGGTAAAAGGTAAAGATTAAAATTCAATATGCATTATTCTTCTGTGTTGTGATTTGTCTCATTTCTTTACAGATGAAAATGGTGCTTCCCCAAGTTGTGATCCTGCAGTGTTCAACTTTTATAATTATCTAAGGACACATCCTCTCCTGCTGAGACGTCATTTTGGCTCTTCTGAAACATCTTCAACACGCATTTGCCTAACTGTAGAAAATGGACTGGCAGACAAAATAAATTTAAGTGAAAGAAGATTGTTTTTCACTACAGCACATGCACATTTAAAAGCTGGCTGTCCCATGTTGGCTCTAGAAGTGTTATCAAAAATGCCAAAAGTGGTCAAGAAGTCAAAGCCTTTTTGTTCAAATTCTAGTTTAATGGACACTAATAAAGATTTTTCACCTTCTTCACCAATAAGGTTAGAGACCAAGGAAGATAAAGTTTCCATTGTTGATTGGGCACAGCCAGTACTAAATGGTTTGGGATCATTTTCAGATTGTTCATCAGACAAACAGTCAAACTCTGCTCTTTCTTTTGATTGGAGTCAACCAAGTCTAGTATTCCAAGATGAACCGTTGGAGCTAAAGTGGGAAAGTGACAAAGATGAAGACAGTGAAGATTCTTCTCTTGTAATGAAAGAGCTGAAACCTTTGCAGAAGATGACAAGTGAAAAGCTAGATGAAACTAGTTCTAACTACTCAGAGTCTTTCAGTGCAGTTGATGACAATTATCTTTTAAGTCCATCAGAAGATGTGATCTCAGCACAGTTGAAGTTTAGAGCATGCTTGAAGATTCTCACAGTAGAGCTTCGTACACTATCCACTGGTTATGAGGTAGATGGTGGGAAGCTGCGGTACCAGCTTTACCATTGGCTTGAAAGAGAAGTTGTAGCTCTTCAAAAAACCTGTGACTACAGTGCAGAAGTAGAGGAGGTTCAACCTGGAATTAGAGTGACTGTTGATGAAGTTGCATTAAGTGAAAACACTGAAGAATTATCTGACCAATCAAAAGCTATGCTGCAGAGAGAGAATTTTCAGAAAAGGCGACAATGGCTTCTAAAATACCAGTCACTCCTGAGGATGTTTCTTAGTTACTGTATACTTCATGGATCTCATGGTGGGGGGTTGGCATCCGTGAGGATGGAACTGATTTTGCTTTTACAAGAATCTCAGCAGGTATATGCTTTCATCCTGTTCCACAGGGTATGTTAAATACCAGGTTAAGATATTAATTGTCTAAAAACATGCACGATGTTAAACTTTTTTCTCTTCCATGCTTTAAAATTAATAATGAATAACTGTGCTATTACCTCTTACATCGCAATAATTTTATAACATAAAATTATGTAGGAATTCATGCAAATATAATTTACTCTTTCTAAATAATTTGTCCTATCAATTGGACTTAAAGTACTTAACTAGACTATCTTAACCTAGAAGTAAGAAGTTACAGCTGCTCAACTATAATTTTTTTTTAAAGGAACAGTCAATACAAACACTTCCTAGTCCTCTTCCAGAACAGAACTCTATACCTCTCCTATTTGCCTGCACAGCCAGTGCCAAAACAGTGGTGGCCAGTCCATTATTGCATCTCAGCAACCTGACTCATGATATATTACATGCAGTAATAAACCTTGATTCGCCACCTCACCCAGATATCCAGAACAATAAGGTAAGTATTTTATTATAATAAGGTAAGCTCTTACATTTTGCACACTTATACAGTTTGCTTAAAGCTAACTAGCAGATTCTTTGATAGCTTGGAAACATTTTATGTCTAACTAAAATTATAAATAAATAAATTAATGCAGTGCATAGATATGTTGCCTGTGCTCTGCACCTTTTTGAATTAAAATTGCTAAATCACTGGAAATAAAATACTTCATTCTATTGATAGTGGGCGGCTACTGTGACATAGTGAGCGCCTCACTTACATGGGAGTTGAGGTAGATCAGCACCTCTCAGGATTGGGCTCTCATGTGATGTCTGCAGAAGAGTATGAATTTTTGAAAGTGTTGTACAATACGCAGTTCTTCTTCGAGTACTTGCTCATGTAGATTCCGTTCTAGGTGTGCGCGTGCCCACGTGCACTGTCTTCAGAGATTTTTGCCTTAGTGGAATCCATAGGGTGGGCTGTGGTGCCCTGTTGAGTACAGCACCTATGTGCTGGTGTATAGGCACTGCCAATCCTACGCCCTCTCAGTTCCTTCTTAAGTCACGTGAAGTTTGGTCAGAGCACTTTGACTTGCAATCACAAGAGCATTAGCAGTTCTTGAGCAGCCCATTATCTGTCTTCTTTGTACTTAGTTAACTTTTACTGTTGGGTAGTTAGAGTCCCCATTGGGACTTTGCCTCGGAACAGGGCTGCTCCATTCCCACGGCTTCAAACCATGCTCATTAGGCAACAGGCCAGTGCCTATTAGTGATCCCCATGACACATCTCTGAAGTGCTTGGGGGAATCCCATAGAAAGGACAAGTGCAGAATCTGTAAGAACTTTTGCCGTAGAACCCAAAAGGAGTGGCCTGAGGGCCCTCCTCATGGAGGCTGTGCTTTGTCCTGTGTCAGAGCCCTCCTACTCAGATCCTACGCTGATCACCTCGGCATTGGTGTGGAGCGCACCGCCAGCACCGGGCTCTGCCCGGCACTGTTCCCCCTCACTGATGCTGAAGAAGCAGCACAAAAAGAAAAGCCCCCCAGCACTAGAAAGGAAAGGGGCCTTGGGCAAAGGACCCATGTCAGGCCATGTGCCCGCCCCGGGGTTTCATGGGGATACTGAGATCTGACCCCCCAGGTCAGCCAGGGATCCATCTCCTATTCCCAGGCGTAGCAGGGACCCCAGCTTCTCCTATGGCCCTCGTTGCCTGATGCAGCCCTGACGGCTAAGGAACAAACAGACCGGCCAGGTGCTGGACCCAGCTAAGGCCCCAAGGCCAAAGGGCAAGCTGATCATAGGGCAGGGGAGCACCCTTGGTTCCCAGACCACAGGCATAGATCCCCGTCTCCATGGCCTAGAACCCTGGCACAGTATTCCCATCTCTGGCCAGAAGGCCCAGGTCCCCAATGCTGCGCTTTTCCCCTATGACACATGGGACACCAGATTCAAGGCCCCGGTCCCCTTACTGCCAGTACCGAAAAGCTTCCCGTCAAAGATAGCCATGGCGCAAGTCACCCTCGCCCAGATGGTCGCCCAGATGTCGGTCCCCGCTGGGACAGGATCGCTCCCAGTCACAGGATTGGTCTCCGCCCCCCCGTACTGCTCATCAGGCAGGCACTGATCCTCACCCTCATCTCGCCAGTTGCTGACCAGGGTCAGTTGGCAGACTCAGACCTCGAAGGCTCCACCCTGGTCACCGTAAGGGCAGTGGTTGAACTCAGACCAGGAGTTCAGCCCTTCACCAAAGAGGGGTGATTTGCCACCAACCCACGAAGCTGGCACAGTGCCTGCAGCGACGGCATGGCAGCAGAGACTGTGCCCTGCTCAGTGGCCCTACTGGAACCTGTGGTGGGATTCCTGTAATGCCGGTCCTGTATTCCCATCAGTCTTCCCTGGCAGCCTTGGACATACTGTCCCTGGCACTATCAGCACCAGGGTCGGAATACGGTACCAAATCCGACATAGGGGCAGTGCATTGGACTCCAACCCCTAAGAAGCAGTCCCTGGAGAAGGAAGGAGAACCCCGCCCTTCCTCCAGCAGTGCACTTGTTGTCGTCATCATCTCCAGGCAAAACGGTGGCAAGTCCTTCCCAAATGGGCAGCACCTCCCCCTCAACAACTTCCAGGAGCACCAGGCCCTCCTTAAGAGGGTGTCTACCAACTTGAACTTAAAAGTTGAGGAGGATGTGGAGGAATCTGATGACCTCTTTAATGTATATCCTCCTCCACCCTGGCCCGGGTCATGCTGCTCGTCCACTCAGGGGTCCTTAAGATTGCTAAATCGCTGTGGCATATCCCCTCTTCAATACCACCTACTTCTAAGAAGGCGGAAAAGAAGTACTACGTCCCTGCAAAAGGGTTCAAATATTTATACGCACACCCTCCAGCGGTGTCACTGGTGATGTCTGCTGTTAATGAAAGGGAGAGGCACGGCCAATCAGTGGCATGCTGAAAAACAAAAATGCCAAGAGACTGGACTTATTTGGCAGAAAGATTTATTCAACAGCCAGCCTGCAATTTTTGGTATCTAACCACGAGGCTCTGTTAGGCTGGTACAATTTTAACCTGTGGAACTTCCTTGGCAAATTCAAGGAGGCCCTCCCACAGGACTGAGCCTAAGAGTTCACTGGTTTGGTGGACGAAGGCACAGCGGTGACAAGGAGGGACCTTCAGATGACCTGGGACGCAACTGACTCAACAGCCAAGGTGGTCACCTCTGCGGTGGCCTTGAGGCACAGCTCCTGGTTGCTCTCCTCTGGGTTATCCCAGGAGATGCAAGCCACTATACAGGACCTCCCATTTTAGGGGACGGGGCTCTTCTCCAAGCTCACGGACTCGAGACTCCGTGGCATTAAAGATTCCCATGCCACTCTCCGCTCCTTGGGCCTCCATATTCCTTAGCAGGCCAGGAATCCATTCTGCCCTCTGCTTCCTCCACCTCCACATTCTAGGTCCTGGGGGACTCCCTGGCTGGGCACCTACTGGAAAAAGGATAGAGACAAGGGGTCTTCCCATTAATCTGCTCACCCTCGCCCTTCCAGACACCAAGGAGGCCAGAAGCCGTCATTTTGAGGGTGCACTTGAGGATGACATCCCAGTCACCTCATAGGATCCACCCTTCCACTCTTTCTTCAACCATCTTTGCCCCTTCGGGTCAGCCTGATCTTGGCTGACCTCAGACTGTTGGGTGCTCAAAGTAATATCCTCAAGTTACACTCTGCTCTGTTGTACACCTCCCCCCCACTGCTGTTAATTCACAGAGCCCTCATGAAGATCAAGCAGGACAAGGCGAAGGTGATCCTCATAGTACCGGCTTGGCCATGCCAGCACTAGTTCAGCACGCTGCTGGACCTCTCAGTGGCTGCTCTGTTACAGCTACCGCTCAATCTGGACCTGCTGTCACAAAACCATGGCAATCTTCTGCATCCGAACTGGAGTCGCTGCACCTAGTGGCTTGGCTGCTGCATGATTAAATGCAGAGGTACAGGAATGCTTGGCCAGTGTCCAGAGGGTCCTGTTTGGCAGCAGAAAGCCCTCCACTAGAGCAGCCTACCTGGCCAAATGGAAGTGGTTCACTTGTTGGATCTCAGATAAAGGCATTTGGCCCGAGTAGGCCTCGATGCAGATAATCTTGTACTGCCCGCATTCGCTGCTGCTACAGTTGGGCACAGGTGCCACCTCAGGCGATTTGTGACAGCCCACTCAACCAGGGCACAAGCCTCTTTCGCAGCTTTCCTAGCCCAAGTGCCTATCCAGGACATCTGTAGGGCGGCCACCTGATAGTCTGGCCACACATTCACGTGCCATTATGCACTTACCCAGCAGGCCCAGGATGATGCTGGCTTTGGTAGAGCAGTACTGCAAGCCACTAGACAGTGAACTCCAAGCGCACCTCCATTGAAACTGCTTGTGAGTCACCTAGAATGGAATCGACATGAGCAAGCACTCGAAGAAAAACAGTTTCTTACCTTTTGTAACTGTTTTTTTTGAGATGTGTTGCTTATGTCCACTTCATTACCCACCCTCCAACCCCTCTGGCGGAGTTGTCAGCAAGATGGAACTGAGGGGGCATAGGACTAGCAGTGCTTATATTAGTGCATAGGCGCGGCACTCAAGGGGGTGCCACAGCCGACCATACCAAGACCACTAAGGCAGAAATCTCCGACTATGCACGTGGGCGCGCACACCTAGAATGGACTGGACATGAGCAACACATCTCAAAGAACATCTATGACATGAAGCAGTATATCTTTATGCAACGATAAAATATTTCCGAGAAAACATTTTCTTTTTCTTTACAAGATTCCCTCCTTAGTTGCTTTTGAGTGAGAACTAAATTTAATACCTTCCAGGGTATTGGGCAGTGATTATCTAAGAAGCTTATGAGTGTTAAGCACCAACTCCCATTTACTTTAAATGGGAAGTAGGCACTTAAACCTCCTGGGCACCTTTGCAAAATCCCAGCCTCATATCTTAAAATTCTTATCCTGTGGGATAATGTTCAAGATGTTGTTTATAGGAAGGATAGTATTTGTGTAACTTAATTAACTGATGGTTTTATCAAACAATAAATTAAAAGGAAACCCTTTTTTTCTTCCCCTGTCCCTATAATTAATTTACTTTGCGACAGAATATAAAATATGCGTTTACTAGGACAACAAATGAGCCTGCTCAATGCAATTCATAATAAACTGTGTGTATGTGGCTTAGAACTGCAGCAAAGATCAGTCCAAAAAAACCTAAATGTCACTACAGTTCTTTATTCAAGAGCTCCAGTCTGAGGCAACTGTCAAGAGGCAGCATACTAACAAGTTTGATTGTAATTCTTTTTAGCTGATTGTGTAATATGCTTAATTGTAAAATGCTTTCCAAGTTAGTGGTTCTTAAAACCTCTTTGTGTTTACATACATGATTTTTTGTAGAATCTACATTGTGAAGTACCATAAATATTAGAAACTGAAACTACTCTTGGCTAATAATGCATTTGGCAATGCAGTGTTCTTATTTTTTTTTTATTTAGAACCAGGGCCGCCTGGGGGGGAGGGCGGCAAGTGGGGCAATTTGCCCCAGGCCCTGCAGGGGCCTCCAGGAGAGTTTTTTTGGGGGGGGGCCCTGTAGCGGGATCCTTAACTCGCTCTGGAGGCCCCGTAAAACTCTCATGGGGCCTGGGTTCCCAGAGCTTTTCCGCTCTGGGTCTTCAGCGGCGGGGGGTCCTTCTGCTCCAGGCAGAAGGACCCCCCGCCGCTGAATTACTGCCGAAGCGGACCCGCCGCCAGAAGTGCAGCCAGTCTTTGGCGATAATTCGGCAGCAGGGGGTTCCCCGTTCTGGACCCGCCGCTGAAGGGCCCTGAAGACCCACGGCGGGGAGCCCCGGCTGCCAAATACCGCAGAAGACCCAGCTCACTTCGGCAGCGGTCCACCTCGGTGGCAATTCGGCGGCGGGGGCCCCACTGCAGGTCTCAGGGCACTTGGCGCCGGGTCGGATGGAAGGACCCCCCCGCCACGGAATTACCGCGAAGCGGCGCCCTGCCACTGAAGAACCGGTTCCTCAAATCCTCTGGGCGCCCTGTTTAGAATTCAGTTCTTCAAAACTCAATGTATTATAACTTCACGTACTAAGAACAAGAGTACTGGGCACCTTAGAGCTAACAATTATTGAGCATAAGCTTTCGTGGCTACTACCCACTTCATTCATCACCTGAAGAAGCGACAAGATATATGATAACAGATGGCTCAGGCAGTGGTGCTATAAGGAGGGCTTTGGATGTACGGTCATTGGAAGCGTTTACGGACAGACAACTGTTCGCTCGGGCATGGACTTCATCTAAGCAAGGAGGGAAATAGACTTCTAGAGGAGAGGCTCGCCACCTCATAAGAGAGCTTTAAACTTAGAAGTTGGAGATGGTTGGGAGATGTTCAGGAATCTCCACGCTGGAATTTAACCTGGAGAGGGAAGTAAATGAAGTGAAGGGGATACCCTTGTGGACCAAAGAATGACCCGAGGAGGAAAAGCGTAGTTGAAACTGAGCCTCGGGGACGCTGGTGAAGAAGTCTGTGCACGACGGGGAAAAATGCACTGACGACAAAACGTCAAAATAAAAATGTTGTACACTAATGCGAGGAGCCTAGGGACAATAGATGGAGAACTGAGATACTGGTCAGGAAGTGAAATCTGGATATTATGAAACAGAAACTGGAATAGTACTCATTACTGGAAAAGTACGGTATTGAAGGCTATGTGCGGTTTAGAATAGACAGAAGAGAAGAAGTGTGGAGTAGCCTGCATCAATGATGGGGTGAACTAAATGAAATAATAGTGATGGAATAAGATAAGACGGAGTCTGTCTGGAAAAATCACGCTGAGGTAAAAAGCTACTAGAGCTTCCCCTGAAAGATAGTGCTTGGGGTGTGCTACAGACCGCCGGACTGATTTGGATATGGATAAGAGACTCTCTTAATGTCTTATAAGAAACACAAGGGGAAAGGTGTGATTATGGGAGATCTCAACTTCCCGGATATAGACTGGAGGACGAGTGCTTGCACAGAATAATAGGGGGCAATTTTCTGGATTGTGATAGCGGATGGATTTCTTCATCAAGTAGTTGAAGTACCTACGAGAGGGATGCCATTTTATTTGGTTTTTGGAGTAGTGAGGACCTCGTAGAAAATGGTGGTAGGACAACCTTGGTTCGAGTGATCATGACCTGATTCAATTCAAATTAGAGGAAGGATAAACAAACTAGATCTGGGATTAGGTTTCGACTTCTCGGGGCTAATTTTAAAGAGTTAAGAGGAAATTAGTTAGGGAGTGGATTGGACGGAGGAACTTGGTGGATTATGAGGAGGAGGCCTGGAATTACTTTAAGTCGCAGCTGCGGAAACTGTCGGAACCTGCATCCAAGAAAGGGGAAAAAAACCATGGCAGGATTGTAGGCCAAGATGGACTGAGCAAGCAAACTCAGAGAGGGATTAGAAAAACAGAAAGCTACAGGGAGGGAAGAAAGCGGGTTAGCAAGGGAACTACCTAGTGAGGTCAGAACGTGTAGGGATAAAGTGAGGAAGGCTAAAACGCGTAGAACTGGACCTTGCGAAGGGAATCAAAACCAATAGTAAAGTCTACAGCCACATAAGAAATAAGAGAGAAAACAAGAAAAGAAGATGGGGCCGCATAACACTGAGTGGAACGGAAGTTTAAGGATAACCCTAGGCATGGCCCAATATCTAAATAAGTACTTTGCCTCGTCTCGCTAATAAGACTAGTGAGGAAGTTTAGGGACGAGGAGGGATTACAAACGGGAATGTGGATATGGAGGTGGATATTACCCGCATCTGAGGAGAGGCCACTTGAACAGCTTATGGACAAAATACGGAGAACCGACAATCTCCACCCGAGGATATAAAGAACTGGCGCGTGAAATTGCGAGCCCGTTAGCGAGAATTTTTAAGCAATCGTAAACTCGGGGGTTGTGCCGTACGACTGGAGAATGGCTAACGTAGTTCCTATTTAAGAAAGGGAATATAAAGTGATCCGGGATTATAGCCGTTAGCTTGACGTCTTCGTGTGTAAGGTCTTGGAAAAAATTTTAGGAGAAAGTAGTTAAGGACATTGAGGTCAAGGTAATTGGACAATTGCAACATGGATTACTAAAGGTAGATCGTGTCAAGCAACTGATCTCCTTCTTGAGAAGGTGACGGATTACTTAGACAAGGAAAATCGGAGACTAATTTACCTCGATTTCAGTAAGGCGTTTTGACACGGTTCCGCATGCGGGAACGTTAGTTAAATTGAAAAACGATGGATGAATGTGAAAGTTGTAAGGGGGATAAGGAACTGCGTTAAGGCAGACTCCAGCGGGTCGTACTGAAGGGTGAATGTCAGGCTGGAAGGAGGTTACTAGCGGAGTCCCTCAAGGATCGGTTTTGGCCGATCTTATTTAACTTATTTATTACTGACCTTGGCACAAAGAGCGGGAATGTGTTGTTAAAGTTTGCGGATGACACGAAGCGGGGGGTGATTGCTAACACGGAGAAGGACCGGGATACGTATTTCAGGAAGATCTGGACACCTTGTACACTGGAGCTAATAGTAATAAGATGAAATATAATAGTGAAAAGCGCAAGGTCATGCATATAAGGATAATAAGAATTTGATATACTTGGGACGCATCAGTGAAACGACGGAGAGGAAGAAGGACCTTGGTATTGTGATAGCAATGACTGAGCCGCCAAATGTGAATCTGTTAAAAAAGCAAATGCGTTTAGGATGCATCGGGCGAGTATTTCCAGCAAGGAAGAAAGAGGTGTTATGCCGTTATATACGGCGCTGGTGAGACCCCACCTGGAAATGGTGGCTGTTCTCGGAGTCCCATGTAAGAAGGACTGAATCAAACTGAACGGTTCAGAGCGGCTAACGAGATGATCCGAGAATGAAAATCTGCCTTATAATAGGAACTCAAAGAGTTGGCTTTGTTTAGCCGGCCAAAAGAAGGCCCGGGGATATGCTTGCTCTATATAAATATATCAGGGGAAAACGTTAGGGAGGAGAGGAATTATTAAGTTAGTACTACATTAGGCACGAGGACGAATGGGTACAAACTGGATATTAGGAAATTAGACTTGAAATTAGACAAGTTCTAACACATTAGGGAGTGAAGTTCTGGAACGGCCTTCGAGGGAAGTAGTGGGGGCAAAAGACTTATCTGGCTTTAAGACTAAGCTTGATAAGTATATGGAGGGGATGTTAGGATGGAGAGTTAGATTGGCAATTGATTTTGGATTATCGGCAGATAGTCTGCTCAAGGTCGTGAGGGGATGTGGATGGATGGGAACTGAGTTACTGCAGAGAATTCTTTCTTGGGTGCTGCTGGTGAGTCTTGCCACAGCTCAGGTTAGCTGATCGCCATAATGTGGGGTCGGGAAGAATTCCTCCAGGCGGATTGGCAGAGCCCTGGAGGTTTTTCGCTTCTCTGCAGCGTGGGGCATGGGCGCTTGCTGGTGACATTCCCTGCAGCTTGTAGGTCTTCAATCTCATTTGAGGATTCAATAACTCGTCATGGGTTCGGGGTTGTTATAAATGTGTATGGGTGGTTTGTGGCCTGCCTTGTGCAGGAGGTCAGACTAGATGATCATATTGGTCCCTTCTGACCTATGAGTCTATGAGTCTAAGTGGGCTGTAGCCCACAAAAGCTTATGCTCAAATAAATTTGTTAGTCTAAAGTGCCACAAGTACTCCTGTTCTTTTTGCAGATACAGACTAACACGGCTGCTACTCTGAAACTTGCTCATCTGTGTAGCCCTGTTGCTTTCAAACCTTGTGTTTTCAGGATTGGACTTTCTCTCTAATTCACTGTGGGTCCCCCTAGTCAGTATTGTGAATTAGCAAAATTCAGTTCTAATGGCATAGCTAAATTGCTTTCTGAACTGTTAGAAATATATCACCTGTTTCTGTTTTAAATGTATTATATTAAAAGTTGCTGCCAGATATAACTTAATTATTGGTCACTTTCTTGGCATAGAAGGTGACATAAATGCAGTATCAGAGACTTCCATTTGGGACTAGGCATACAATTTTTGTCACATTCTTGGTGGCTTTGTCCTGCTGAAGTATTTTAATGAATGAGAGTTTTACATATCAGGGAGTAGCCATGTTAGTCTGTATCCACAAAAACGAGTCCAGTGGCACCTTAAAGACTAAGAGATTTTTTTGGGCATAAGCTTTCTTGGGTAAAAAAACCCACTTTTTCAGATGCATGGGTTCAGACTCGTTGTTGTTTTTGAGAGTTCTACAGTAATATAAACAAATGTTCAATTTGTAGTGTAATCTGTACTGTAAATACTTTGTCTTCCAGATACATGTAATGCATACTTTAGCAGCATCACTCTCTGCCTGCATCTACCAGTGCCTTTGTGGTGGCCACAGCTACAGGTAAAGAACTATGGAACACAGCCAGGACACTATCTCAGTATACTAACAGTTTAATATATAGACAGTGCACTTAAAAACTGTCTATGTAGATCTGTCATATTGGGAGTATTGTGCATTAGCCAAATGTAAACAAATTGCAGTGTTTATGTAAACATAGCTTGCTGTTTCTTTTCCACAGTTCATTACAAGCAAACCAGTTCACTGGAACAGTATATCAGACACTGCTGCTTACCCAGCGACATACTCTAAAAACTACAAGCTTAGATGAAACTGTAACTCCCAATACATCTCCAGCTCAATGGCCAGGTACCTAGTAGTGAATTCCCCCCCCCCCCATCCTCTTTTACTTGCAGATATTTAACTACAGTTTGAGCTTTTAAACAAATACTAGGAAATTGTTAAATATCAGATAACATATTGCATACTAATCGCTTGTTTTTTAACAGATTAAACAGTCTTCAACATTGAAATTAAGATATAAATTGAATTATATATTGCTTTCTTGCACTAAAAATTGTACATGTCTATAGGGATATGTATTTGCTTTATAGGTGAAGCTGATAGCCTCACTTGAAGATGAGACTGCTCAACAGTTCCTGTTATAAGACTCTGTTTTCAATTGCTTATAACTTAGCCAAACTTCAACTATTCAGACTGAAACTTGCCATGCCGGATGTCCTTCTCATGCTGATTTTTTTGGAGGGGGGGAGATAGTTATAATTTAGGAATTTCCTACAAATATTCCATAGCTAACCCTTCACCGAATGACGTAGGAAAGGGTCTTTTGGGGGGGGAGGGAGGAGGGAAGCATGCAATTATGTAACTTAAGATTTTAACATACTGTACAAGAGGGCTGAATAAAGGTTGCATGGGCAACCTGAATTCTGTCATTTCATAACTTTTGAATGCTTGATTTGAAAGTTATAAAGTTCTTTTAACGTAGCTTTTTGCTTATGTTTGAGTGGACTACCGATTAATGACATGTTTAATACACAAATCTGTACAAGAGTACTAAAATGCGAAAGCTAAGTAAATTTTATTTCCTTCTGGAGTCTTTTAATATAGGTAACTTTCATTATTCTTTAATGTCTACGTTTTTGTTCGCCAAATAAATAAAGGATTCATGCATTTGATTATATCATGCATCTTTGATTATAAACCAGATAGTATTTACCTCTATTATTTTTATATTTTAGGAATAACAGCTCTGATACATCTTTTGAATTCTGCCGGTGAGGAAGCCCAGCCAGGACTCACAGTTTTACTTTGTGAAATTCTAACAGCAGTCTATCTTAGTCTCTTCATTCATGGTCTAGCAACTCATTCCAGCAGTGAATTGTATAGAATTGTGGCCCATCCTTTTAACGACAAAATGTGGTCTGCTGTCTTTGGTGGAGGAGCTCATATTCCTAACAGAGGACAGATGCAACAGACGACAAAAGCTGGTTAGCTTACACTTTTTTTCTTTTTAATTACCTCTTTCAGGTTTTTTAAATATTTCAAAAAAAAAACTTCTTGATTACCACACAAAATAGCTTGTGTTGAGTAGAAATTCATTGTGTACCTTACTCTAGTTCATATGCAAAGCAATGTATTCAAAAGACAATGCAGTAAATTGCTCTAACACTTAGTGGAGCAGTTGTTTTGTAGACTAGAATACGAGAGGGAAGTGAATGGTAATGAAATGCACTTCTGTGAATTTTTAATCCTATAAAAACAGCTTTAGGGTTAATCTTCTTCTATACTACTTTTTCAGTTATGCCAGATTGTAGAATATAGAATATTAAAAATGGTTCTTGCAGAGCTCAACTTTTGACTCTCTCCTGACACAATAGCCATATCTGTGTTCCTTTATTGCAAGTACAGTGTATGTTTTTTCTCTTTGGCAGGTAGGCACTTCTCTATGCCTAGCCCACACCAGGTAGTAGTGTTCTCTATGGAATGCGTGGGGTTTTCCAAATCTCTTACTGCCATCAGTACTCATAGTCCTACCAAACATGCAGGCAAGATATTACCTTTAGTATTTAGGGCTCTAAAACCAGTTTGCATATATAGAAATATAAAATCAGTAAAGAAAAATTTCTGATCGCAAGCCATGAGCTTGAATTTAAAAACTGATAAATTTTTTTGGTTTAATCCGCAATTGGATTACACTTCAAAAAAATTGACACATTTGTAGCATTTTTTGCTATGCTTTAACTTTTTTAAAATACAAAAATAACTAATTGCTCAGACCATGGTTTGGCAACATCAGAAGTGTTTCAAATCTTTGTTTATGGAGGCTGCTTGTTTTGCATCAACTGGATATATAGGTTATGATGAGTATGGATTTCTAAGTGTTCATCCAAGACACC
The DNA here is from genome assembly GCF_003597395.2 of Chelonoidis abingdonii. NCBI lineage: Eukaryota > Metazoa > Chordata > Testudines > Testudinidae > Chelonoidis > Chelonoidis abingdonii. The sequence continues at coordinate 76,902,686 of NC_133774.1, forward strand.
AAATGTGATATTTTCTCACTTTTTGGTATACTTAAAATATTTTAATAACTATAGAGAATCCTTTAGACTAGCAAACAAATAATGAACACTGTAAGTACATGAATTCTAAATTGTCCTGATATCGATTGATTTCTTTTTTTAAAATACATTTTTCTTTAGTGCAAATTGTTAGTTTATTGATACAGAGCTTAAGATAATTGTAAACTTGATATTCATGTAAATGTCTTGATAGAGCTTTATAAATGTAAATATACATATTTTAGTGACTTACTATTGCAAAGGCTCTTGTCTAGTGATTCGGAAAAGTTATATTGCAGAAGTTATGAGGTTAAAAGTGTAACACTTGGAGGGGAAGGCATTTTGATTAAGTCTTATTTAACTCCAGTGACTGACTGACATTTTGGAGAAAGCACGTTGAGCCTAACATTCTGTCACTTGGACTAAGATGTGAGAGGACAGTTACTCTGAAATCCTGAAAAAATCTTGCAACAAAGTAGATACTCCTGACTCTCATAAGTTGCAAAAACAAAAAATCCAGAAACTGTTCTGAAAAAAGGCATTTCTTGTACATAGTGATAATACAAAAAGCACAAGTCCAATTTCTAAAAATCATTTGCAAATGACTGAAATACAACATGATTAAATAACAGTTGTATGTAGGGGAAGAAGAAAACAAAGAAATCAAGCACAAAGTACTGCTAAAATGGGGGGGAGCCAAAAGGAAGATTTAGGTGGAAGCAATGTCTGAGTGGTGAATACTAGCTATCTCCATCATCTGACATCACTAGATGCCAGAGAGATGTTAGTCAGGCCACTTTATCCAGTCACCACTGACTCCCATTCAGCTTTCCTTCTGGATTGTTCGGTAACTTTCAAGTATATTATCCAATAATTATGCCTATCTTTTTTTTTTCTCTCATCACTTCCCTTTTTACGTTTTATGTTAAGCTTTCACTCACAGATTAAAATTAAGACTGTTTCTAGTATTAAAAAAAAAAAAAACTTCTCAGGTATGCATATAAACTTTTCATAATGGCATACTAGTTCAACAAATGAAACACCTGGGTTATTTTTCTGAAAATGTTTTTTGAGAACGCTGTCAACATTTTCCTTCACGCAAATGAAGGATATCAAAAGACAGTTTCTTATCTCATGGAAAGAGTTGCGGTAATGGGCGAACTCATTCTTTAAGGTTAGATGGTGTCCACATGAGCATCACTCGTAATCAAACTTTAAGCTTCATCTTGGTTCCTCTGGATCGTCCAGAGTTCATAAAGAAATCAGACTTCCAAAAAGACTTCTGATCCTCTGAGAAATGTGGAGTATGCATTTTTCCTTTGATATTTGTTCAAATGTTTGTCTGACTTTGAGCATTTGTCTGAATGTGGATACTGAGCTCCCCATAACTTCAGTTCAATATTTTCCATGTCCAAAACATGTATCTTTATGGAATATATTTAAGCTGATGTGGGAAAAGTTTTTTCAAGTGTTCTTTAAGATCTCAGAGCTAGTGACAGAAATAAATGTGTAGTTTTAAATATCAGTTACATTTTAAAACAAATTTTAATGTTTATTTTGTTCATTTTCCAAGAATAATATTTCAAAATTCAGATTGCCTTGAAATAGTTTACACCCTAAGCACATAAAGCAGTATCCTCACACTACTTTAGGTGTTTTGAGTATCACTTTTCACAAAGGAAATAGACTCCTTAATTCCGTTAAGATAGAACATATTTTTCAAATATTATTTTTTGAGATGCATTTAATGGAAGTTTACATATCTTGGCATGTTTCCTTCCCCTGGGAATTGTTGCTTTTGTATATATAAAGCATTAGTCTTTCAGTTATCCTTCATGATAAAAGGGTAGGTGAAAAAATATGATACATTTCCAGGACTATTTAGAGAGCTTCAGTCTAGTTTCCTGAATAATTTCTGACTGAATTATATGCAACTTACATAGAGAAATAATAATTTCTCCATAATGAAATTTCTGCAGAGTAATTTTGATACTTGCTTTTGTTTTACAGCAGTTAGAAATCCATACTTCATTTCATGTGCTCAGTTGCTATAGAATACTACTGTAACTGAAAAACAAAGAATTTTCTCAAAAATCAAGCCTTTTGTCGGAATGATTTTTAACATTAATTCAAATAGTCATTTTGGACTTCAGATAAGTAAAATTGCTTGTTGCAATTTGTCTCCACAAACTAAGGAATGATAATGAAAATTTTGCTGTTTGCTGTCAACATGATAAAATTCAGATTGAACATTGAGTGCTAGTGAAATCCTTAGTAGCTTGAAATATGCTTGGTTCATAATGCTTTCTTTTTATTAAACATTTTTAAAACATTTTAAAGACAGTTCTGTGATCCCAGATACCTATCCATCTTGTCTTGTAGATTAAATGGAGCCACTTCACTGTTATTCATCAGGGTTTACTTTTGCCATCAGTTCTCAAATGTTGTGACGTGCTAGAAAATGAACTAACAAACTTCAAAACCAGAAAACATTTTGAACATTAAAATGATTCCTTTAGTTTATCACTGAACCACAAAACATTGTTCTCAGAAAACTTTTCAAGAAACTGTTTGGCAAGTTAAGGGGTTGGAAAGGAATGTGAGTACCTCCTTTGCCAGTCTGAGGAAAATGAAAAAAGACGTCATCCTTTGTTGTGACTCTTTGCCTCCACAACCACAAGACTTCAGAGAACCGGGTCCCTCACCAAGCTGTTGCAACTCTGTGAGGAGTCCACACTGCAATGCCAGATTTGCCATCCCTTCAGACCTAATGCATGTGTATAAAGCAAGTGCCCATGTGCACCAGCAGTACCAAAACCACCATCATGAAACACTATCCAAATTTCTCATAAATTATTTTAATTGAACCTGTGGTTCACCCCCATCCCCAAGTCTAAAGTGTTTAAGATCCTAGTTATCTAAAGCTCTCAGACCAGTTTAAATACTGGGATTTTTAGCAACTTTCATTTGTTGAGACCAACCATGTTGGTGGAGTTAGGTGGGAGGAGAGTGGCAGAATAGAGAAGAGTAGGAACTAAATAGGGAGGCGTGTCTGCCAGTAACTGAAATCAGTTACCAGAACTTGGTGATTTACTGCATAAATGACCTGTAGTACCACAAGGCTGGGTTTGAGATAGACTGCTCTTGACCTTTAGAGCAAACCCACGTTGATTGTCTACACAATGTTAGTAAAACTGATCCTCATAATAAGATGATTATATATGTGTATGGTTCCCAGCTTCCTCCTTGAGGTGAACTTGAGATTTCATACTGATCAGTCTATTCATTTTTCCTCATGTTTCCTCTTCTGAGTCCCTCAAGCACTTCTTGGACATTGTGGCCATTATGTACTACGTGCACAGAAACCAAGAGTTTTGGCAGTCGGACTTCCTCTTTCTGCTTTTGGATGGGGCGGGATGGGGAAAGACATCTTCTGTCATACTCAAGTGGCTATGTACTTCATATAAATATACTTTGCAGAAGGACTGTGAGTGGTGGGGACAAGAGGCTGCCTTCTGAAAGTCATACCTTATTCTATCAGTCTCTGTGTCTTGGGCAGATGAGTTGTCTTCTGGATAGCAAACTGATAATCAATGAACATTTTTTCTATTTATTATGGGACTGATGACACTACATACCAGACAATGTCCTCTAAATTCCCATGTAAGTTATTCCTACTCTCATTTGTGCTGGTTGTTGCCAGGCATAGTCCAGATTCCTGATGGGGGTGGGGTGGAGAGGGACTCTGTGGAAGCTGCTGAGGACAGGAGAATTTTGGTTTTAATTTGTAAATTCACTTTTTGCAAAAAAGATAACCAGTCTAAGGGTCCCTGCCAGGTGCTGTTCAATTTTATAGTCTTGATTGTTTTGAGGGAATGGAGTCTTTGGCTAAAAAGCAGACTCTAGCAAGAAAGGGAAGTACTACAGGAAGTTGCTTAGTGGCAGATAGGGAATGGGACTTCTTGAGTCAGAAAAATAGGAACAAAGGTCCAAATCCGCTGTTTGAGACAAGAAATCCTTCTTTTTTCCAGAAATAGTAGTAATTTTCGATGGTTGGTGTACAGCCAAACAAAAGTATTCTGAGTCACCATTGATTTTTACACTGGGCAGCATGTTGCCAAACTGGAAACCGTCCCTGTACCAATTCATGGTACTCCATTGTTACGTTTTAGTGTAACTTCTGTACTGTAATCTAAAGTAGGACATCTGGATTCACAGACTGTTTTTTGTGTTTGTTTTTTTTAAATCTGCTTCCTATTTTAAATTTGCTTTTAAAAAATATTGTAATTTTTTTTACCTCCTTAAGAGTGCCATTTGCTAACTTGTCTCAGTATTGTAAATTTAATTTATTGGGCATTTTCTCACATTCTGAGTATAATAAAATTAAGTTCAAAACCACAATCTCAAATTTCTTTTAAATTGACGTACTTTGGCCTGAAGCTATCTATACACACTAAATTTGAGTTCACTATTAAAAGTTGCTAATTATTTAAGATCCTAAATGATATGTAATCAAGAGAGAGAAGATGGATGATGTATTATCTTTTATTGGACTAACTTCTGTTGGTGAGAGACACAAGCTTTCATAGCCTGCCACATAAATGATTTTTAAAAAAAAATCCTTATGAACTTGAAGGATTATCAAATGATTGTTTTGAGAATGTACAAAAATAGGTCACACATGGTGTATGTCTCAAGTCACCTATATTTAGTTAAAAATCATTCTAAATTCAACTCTCTAAAGTACCAGATGAGTGACCAAGGGCTAGCTGGCAAAGTGCTAGAGAATGATTGAGGAAAATGCCACCACAGATTATCAGAAATAGCAACTGATAATACAGCAGTAGCTTTTTTGAATAATTAAAAAAAACCTTACAAATTGATATTTATTTCTGTATCATCAAACAGTTTTCTTTTTCTGCTTCATTTAAACATTGAAGTAAGTTTCATTTTTTGAGCTGAAGCTAAAATTACATATTGAATGATGCACGTGCATGCTCTTTGAGTTGGCTGATAAATCTTTAAACAACAGAATAGGAAACATTGTATTATAGCATATATATTTGCATCCTTAATGCAGGTAAGTGAATTCTAAATAGCATCCGTAAGGGGAAGTGTGTTTCTACTTAGCCACAATGTTCTATTGTAGCAATGTGGTGACAGAATATGCACAGTTCAAAAGTAGCTATCTTAGGTTCAACATGAAGTCTAGTCATCTGCTTGTAGTAGATGCTGGGTTAAGCATAAATTACAGTTTAGTTTGTAAAGCATTTCACAGGAGAAACAACCCTTTCCTGTTTTCACAAGATCATTGGATTCTGATGGTTTTCAGTGGGAACTTTCCATGCTTTGTTTTTTGCTTGAAGGTAAATTTCTTTTTTTTGGAAGTGGGAGTAAAAAAATCCCTTCAGCCACTTTGAATTTTGTAAGAGTTAAAAATTGTTCTCCTTTTTAAAAAAACAAAACTAAACCACTGTTAAGACAGGACTGTAGCAGAAAGTAGCTTAAGCTTGAAACTTGCAATAGATAGTACTCCTTGGAGGGCTTAGTGCCTTTTGATTGGCTTGGAAAACATCTAGTTTTCATTATCCAGCGTTACGAACATTTGAAAATGTAGAATAAAATTAAATGAAAAGGCATAATAGAAAATTCCTTGTCCTTAAATGAGCTCTGCTCATAATTATAAACATTTTTTCTTCAGATGATTGCATATGTCCTTTGTACTAGGTGTATGTGTGTCTCATGCACTGGTGCCAGAGTTTTCCCTAGTGGTTCCCATATAGGCAGTTATACCTGTGCCCTCATGTCCCTTATACCTTGAGCCAGGTATTCAAAGGATGAGGGCCCTGCCCATTCTTCAGTTTCTTCTTACCGTCGGCGGCCAGAACTTGCTGTTGGCTCATTTCCTCTGAGAACTTGCCATTTATAGCTGTTAGATCGTGATACTCATTTTGGGTCCTTTGGGCCTCCTTTTTGTCTTGTTATCTTTTCTTCTATACAGTTTAATCTGATTGTTAATGAACATTGGGCTCTGCCTGGTACTGGGAGAGCATTGGGCTCTGCCTGGTACTGGGAGAGCCTGTGCCAGGGCCCCTGGCATCAAGTCCTGCTCCAGGTGTCAAAAGTTCATGCCCGTGAGCATCCCTCACTCTCTATTTTAAATGCTTGTGAAAAGGTCACATAGGAGACAAGTGAACAACTTACCAGAGCTTCAAAACTAGAACTAGAAAGCAGAAAGAAAAACACCTCAGGTCCATCCTCATAGAGGCCACTACTCACCTGGCATTGCTGCTGCTTCAGTTGACTATAGGGAGTGCTCCCTTCGCCTTAACTGGGTAAAGAGACAAGAGGTGATAACCTTGCAAGGACATTCCTCAAAGAAGTACAGGTGCCTCCAAAGCCAAAGAGGGGGATGACTTCCATGTTGTCATAGTCCTCTGTGTGGGACTCCTCAGCTGCAGAGGCTAGCCACTGTGGTACTGAAGACAGAGCGCACCCTTCGGCCTGCCACTCCACAGGGCTCCATCCTAGTGACTCGGTCAAACCAGAACGTTTGACTCGGCTTTCCATTCCGGGACTGTTGAGGCCAACTACTTCCTTGGTGCCAACGCTGGAGCTGTCCACTTATGCGGCGCAAAGGCCTATTTCAGTACTGACGTCTCTGGAGGCATATGTAGCTGTAAAAGATCTGCTAAGGCTCTCAGTACCACCCTTGCCAATTACTCAGACTGACAGTACCTGTCCAAGCCTATTGCCTGTGGTGGTTTCCATGTTGGATCTGGTTTGGCAGCTGGGATTTCAGGTCTGATAACACTCCAGGCAATCTAGATCTTGGCTCAGACACCAATGGTAACAGTTCTCTCTCAATACACAGTAACAATAGCTCAGAAGCCCCTGATGTTGCAGTCCCATACCACAGGCCTGGCATAGATCACATTCGTGATCTCCTGCGACGACATCTGGTACTGCTTCCCCCTGGCCTTCAGAGTATTTATACTCTTCTTCAGAATCTGAAGTGGAAACCCACTTCAGAAATTGATTGCATCCTGAGGCATCGTTCCTGCTGTCATAGAAGTCATTCTGATAAGTGGATCAAAGGAATTGACTACCTGGTCTAGGCACAGTTGGTCTCTGATACCATACCAGCCCCATCATTGACCCTACTGGTTATCATGGTGGGATATCTACAGTGTCTAGGTTCTCATCTCCATCGGCCCTTGAGAGGGGAAATACTAAAGAGTTGTTACCAGGCAAACACTACATCATGGAAACATATTGCCGAGGGGGAAAGTTTCTTCACACAGTACTGACAGACCACTCACTGTTCCTACAGAGCTCCTGGGGTTCTGAGGATTGGGGCCACCTATTGCCTGCTTTGGAAAGACCTTCTACACTGGAAGTTCAAGACCAGCTTCAAGAAGGTTCAAACCTGCTTCCTCTGAACACCTTATCCTCATCACTGGATGAGACGCTGGCACCAGCAGCATCTTCTCCAGTAATTGATGATTTTTAGTCCTATCAAGAGCTTCTGAAAAGGGGGACTCTGTCTCTGGGATCTCAGAGTTTTGAGGAGGAGAATTCCCACAAACTCAGACATTTTACACCCTGCTACAATAGGGAAAGTTGCTCTCCCTATAAATGAGGCAGTCATGCAACTTAGTAAAGCTTTATGACAAATCCCTTCATCTTTTGTGTTCCATGCATTTTGCCACCAGTACAAGTACCAAGTTTCATCACAAGACTATGAATGGTTTTATCAACATTGCACACCAAGCTTCCTGCTGGCAGTGACAGTTAATGAACTACACTGCAAAGGCAGAGCAAAAGCGACGCCAAGAAAGGGACACAAACTTGGATCTCTCTTCTTTTAGAAAATGTTTAGGCAGATGTGGGGTTACAGCTGCTTATAGAGAATTATCAGGTCCTCTTGAACCATTATTATTATTCCAGTTGTCAAGGATTTTGGTATGGCATTCCAAGTTACCAGATATTTCCGAGGGTGATTTCCAGCCCTCTCCTAGTGGAAGGTTGTTTGGTAGCACTGGCCCCTTTACAGGCCTCCCTGGATGTGATGAACTCAGCTGCTGCAGTTTGGGCAATGGCAGTAACCATTGTAGTGTTTTGTCAAGGCTCCAGTCCCCAGGAATTCCAGTTCAAGTACAACAGACCATTGAAGACCTCACCTTCCAAGTCTGTACCTTTTTATCTTCTTGAAGAAGAGCACTAATATATTAAGACTCTAGGGCAGAGTTGAAATTCCTAGGTCTGTACATGCTAGCCCCGAAGATAATCAAGTTTCAGCTTGTGTTTCTACCATGGCAGTAGAGAGACTGATGGGTACAGGAAAAGCACAAACAGCAAAGGAGAAGGCCCCAGCTATCCACCTGGAGTGCTTCTGCTAAGAAGCCCTACACCTCAAAACAGTCCATTGGACTCCTCCTCTGGTCAGTATATCAGATCTTAATGAAAATCTTCCCCTTTTTGGAAACAAGTTATCTTATTTCCATGTGTGGCAATATATCACCTGAGAAAAGTGGCTGCTAAGCACAGGGGAATCAGGATGTACCCTATAGTTCCTGTCTTCACTTATCAGGGAACCATCTCCCAAGTCTGTAATAGGGTGGGAAGTGCAGAATCTACATTCCTTGGGAACCATAGAAGAAGTGCCTGCTCAGTACTGGTATGGGATTCTACTTCCGCTGCCTCCTAATACCCAGAGCAAGAAGGTAGTCTGAGGCCCATTTTGGATCTTTGGAATTTAAACAAGTACATAGAGAAGCTATAGTACTATATGGTTTCCTTTGCAACTATTATCTCTTTGCTAGACCCAGAAGACCCTCAAGTCAATAGCTGCATACTTCCATGTGGCAATCCACCCGACCACAGGAAATTTCTAAGGTCCATGGGAGGAGGAGACAACTTTCAGTTCATACCTTTCAGCCTGTCTTCCACACAAAGGGTTTTTACCAGATGCATGGCAGTGGTAGCAGCCTGCCTCCACCACAGATGTCTGTACTGGGACGATTGGCTGGTCTGGGATCGCTCCTGTCAACAGGTAGAGAGAAGTGTTAATCAAACACTATTTATTTTCATGCTCTTAGCCTTGAAAGTGAACAAAGAGAAATCTATCCTCAAACTCATGAAGAGAATAAAATTTATTGGGGAAGTCCTGGGTTCGATTCTGGAGAAAACTCTTCTGCCAATACCAAGTCTTGTAGCTTTACAAGACACTTGTGTGTCCTCCAAGGGCCATGCTTGACCTCAGCAATGAATTGCTGCAGGTGCCTGGAGCATATGGCAAGTACATGTATATGACCCCTTCCTTCACCATGCCTGGCTACATATCAGAAGATTACAGAGGCTCAGGTTAATGTATCACCCTCAGATACATCCCCTGGACATACTAGGATGCATTTCAGACAAGGTTCTATCATCCCTAGATTGGTGGATGAACCAAGGCAATGTCTGTAGGGGTGCCTTGTTCTCCCAATCTCTTCTCTGTATGACTTTGGTAACGGATGCTTTAGCCATTGGGTGGGAAGTGCGTCTGGGAGACCTGCATGCTCAGGGTTTGTGGTCCGCTCAGGAGGCCAGGCTGCACATAAACATTTCAGAGTTTGGGCATCACCAGAGTATGCCACCATTTTCTACTTCATATGTGCAGGGCAGAGCTGTCCAAATACTTACCAGCACCACCATAGTGGTGTTACACTTCAACAATCGGGTGGGGGGCGGGTGCCAATTTGAACAGTCTGTGCCAGGAGGCAATCGGGCTTTGGAACTTCTGCGTACAGAAATTCTCTGTCTCCTAGCATCACTTCTGCGTACAGAAATTCTCTGTCTCTTAGGGGATTAGTAGACTCCCTGAACAGGTCATTCCTCTTGGATTATGAATGGTCTCTCAACATGACTGTACTAAAGTCAGTATTTCAAATAGGAGTACTTAATTGCAATCAGTCAGAACAGGGAATGTCCCATCTCTGTTCAAGAGTAGATCACAGCTCCTGGTTCATATCAGATACATTTCTCTTCCCAGGGACAAGGACTTGCTTTTTGCTTTCCCTCCAGTGCTGCTGATTTCCAAGTCCATTTTCAAGCTGAAGCCAGAATGAGGTAGAATAACAATTGTAGGCTGGGCAAGGTAGTCTTCTCAGACCTGTTCACGTTGTCCATCAATCAAATCTTACCTCTGTTTTTAGTCAAAGACCTTACATCTCGGAGTCATAGGCAGGTATTGCATCTGAACCTTCAGTCACTACACCTCACAGCCTGGTTCCTCTGTGAGTAAACCCAGGAGGGCACTCTGTTTCGAGGCAGTCCAGAATGTCCTACATAATAGTAGAAAACGCATCCACAAGAGCTACTTAAGTTAAGTGGAAACATGTGTCTGGGGGTGTCATACGCAGTCTACAAGTCAAATATTTTTGACTACTTGTTACTGAGTTTGACATCACTTCAGCAACAAGAGTAAGGAAGCTACATGCTCTAATGACAGATCCTTGATATGCTTTCCTTAACAAGGACAAGATACAGCATAGGCCATAGCCTAAACAAAAGTAGTATCTGATTTCCACCTCAGCCAATCAAAATATATTTACCAGTCTTCTTTCCAAAGCCATGCACTCTGGATATACACTGAGTACTCGTTCTTTATCTGGAATGAGCAAAACCTTTTTGGGTCCCTACTCAGCTGTCCGTCTCCTTTATGGAATGAAAGACATCCTGCAACAGAACAACTGTCACCAGCTGTATTGTCATATGCTACAGGGCATTGTGACACCAGAAAACTGTTTTCACTTTCAGCTGAAGCATACTCTGCCTCTGTGGCGTTTGTGTGAAATACTCCTGTTGTGGACATCTGTAGAGTAGTAATGTGGTCTTCAGTCCACACCTTTGCTAGACACTATGCAATTACTACCACATTGAGAGAAGACGCAAATGTGGGGAAAGCAGTTCTGCTGTCCCTCTTCTGGTGAGACTCCTAGCTCCCTACCTCCATTGCAAACTGCTTAGAAGTCAGCCAACATAATGGATACGTGCAACCGGTTGAAGAAGAAAAAATGGTTATTCACCTTTTTATAACTGTGTTTTTCCTGGAAGTATGTTGCATGTGTCCCTTACACAACCCACTCTCCTGCCCCAGTGCATCAGTCTATTTCCTGAGTCCAGTTCAAAGGAACTGAAAGGTGAGTGAGGTGGCGCCACCATTATACCCTCTGTTCAAAGCACAAGTAATACCAGAGAGCAGGTGTGGCTGCTGCTGGGGTACCATTATGCAAAACTATTTGGCATTGTACACGAGACATGCACGCACATCTAGTCTAATGAGCACGTGCAACACATCTCAATAAACAATTATGAGAAGGTGAGAAACCGCTTTCTTTCATCTGGGTTCTCTTATTCTTCTGATGGTTTCCTCTTTCCTTTGTTGCACAGAAGGAATGGTCAGACCTGTCAGAGTATGGCTATAGCTCCTCATCTCTGGGAAAAACTCCTGTTTAGCTGCAATCGGTGATTTTCAGACCTGCCGTAGCTGTATTTAGAACATTAAATTTGTCCTGCTTTAGCTCCAGAATCTTTCCTATTGGACATGATTTTTAAACTACTTAATTATTTGGAGCACCATTGTGAGTTTTGAGAGAGCATTTGCTCTGTTAGCACTCTCTCTCTTCCAAACATCTATTGAGGCTAAAACCCGTAGCCTGTAAAAATAAGTTGCATTTGGTCAGCTAGTGTCTGTTTAGCCTACATGTGTGCAGCTAACTGAAGACATCAGTGAATAATATTGCCTTTGCTGACTGGTGCTTGTTAGTTCTGCAATTGTGAACACCCCCCAAACAAGTGTTCGATGCAACTTTAAAGTTGCATGGTTAAGCACTTGTATCAGAAGAATTCTAAAGCTGTAACTCTGTCATCTTTGATGCATACATTTTGATGATCTCTGACCATGAAACTAAAGATATTAACCTAATGAATAGTAACTTATTTATTGAAGGATTCAATTAATTAGAGATCTTTTTAAGCTTGAAGACTAGTGGTTTTCCCCTTTAACACAGAACACTATATGAAAACTTGAGAGGTTTGTTTCAAATGCTGTTTGAGTATTAATACAGTAAAATGAAATACTTTTTTAAAGAGATGGTAAAAGAAAATCTTGAAAATTATATAATAGAGAGGTGTGTTTTATCCTTTTACCATGAATATTCATTTCTCCTTTTCATATTTTTTGTCTTTTTAGTTTCTTCTTCTGTAGACAATGGTAAGAAGCAACAAAAAAGTTTTATGCTTTCATCAAAAATCTCTCCGAAAGAAAGTTCACAGTCTGCTTCATCATCTTTGGTAGAGCAAGAATCTCCATCTTACAGGGAAAAGTTTATCCCTCCTGAGCTTAGTATCTGGGACTATTTCATAGCAAAGGTAATGTTTACAATGACAAAACTCATTGCTCCTTCTTGCATTAGTAATACTTTAAGCAGAAATTAGCCTTTCCTCATTTACAATTTGTTTTATAGCATGATAAGGACCGGGATATCATACAGGAAGATCTGGATGACCTTGTAAACTGGAGTAATAGTAATAGGATGAATTTAATAGTGAAAAGGGCAAGGTCATGGATTTAGGGATTAATAACAAGAATTATTGTTATAAGCTGGGGACACATCAGTTGGAAGTAACGGAGGAGATGGACCTCAGAGTATTGGTTGATCACAGGATGACTGAGCCGCCAACGTGATATGGCCGTGAAAAAAGTGAATGCGGTCTTGAGATGCATCAGAGGTATTTCCAGTAGAGAGAAGGCGGTGTTAATACCGTTATACAAGGCACCGATGAGATCTCATCTGGAATACTGTGTGCAGTTCTGGTCTCCCATGTTTAAGAAGGATGAATTCAAACCAA
>NC_133774.1:76916167-76990330 GCF_003597395.2 Chelonoidis abingdonii
GAGGCCCTGGGGGGGTTTCGCCTTCCTCTGCAGCATGGAGCATGGGTCACTTGCAGGAAGATTCTCTGCATCTTGAAGTCTTTAAACCATGATTTGAGGACTTAAATGGCTCAGACACAGGTTTGATAAGGAGTGGGTTGGTGAGATTCTGTGGCCTGCGTTGTGCAGGAGGTCAGACTAGATGATCATGAATGGTCCCTTCTGACCTTAAAGTCTATGATTCTATATAAGTTTTATCTTCCTCTTATTCATAACATCCCAAGTAGTCATAAAACAATGCTTGCTGCAGCTTTTTGAAAAAATCTTGTTTGCAAAATGGTTACCTTGAATTGATTTGACTTCATGAAGCATGAAGAGATTGTTCTAAAGTGTTGCTCATTGAGATTGCAGATGCATGGCCTGTCTGTCTGTTTTCTGGAAGTCGGGGGGGAATTAGAGGCTTAACTTCTGTTCTGAGATGAGATATTAAGCAAAGAAGCTTGTACACTTAATAGAAATGAGAAACTGCCTGATGTGAACTCTGCAGTGCACAATTCAAAAAACAATTGCCAAAATTGATATCAATTCAATAGATGGGTTACACTTACATGGTCTACTCAGGAAGACTCATAGTAAGAATGTGTTGTGAGACCTCACCAACCATTGGGGGTTGAATTTAATATAGATAAAGGAACCCTTATGTTCTCTCCAGATGGAAAATTGTAAAAATTCCTGTCAAACCCTCCTAATCAAGGAAATATATGAAAGGCAGCATAACATGGGCAACGGAGGTGGAGTAGGGAGTTAGGAAGTCCTGAATTCTAATCCTGGTCTGGCAGACTTCCTGTGCAGTCATTTTGCCTGTTTCCTTATCACAAAGGTTGGAATAATAGTTACCTGTTTCAAAGGTGGGCTGAGCTAATGATGCTGTTTCTTCATCTGCTATAGTTCTTAAAATCAGATCCTTTGTCTGTCCAAACAGCAAAAACTTTCTTACAGACTCTCCTCATTTTCAGCTTTGATTACTCTAACCTCTGCTTTCCTGGCACACTCATCACTCACTCCTAGGCCATTAAAAACTGCTTAGATCAGTGATACTCAACTGAAGCTTTGGATCCACAAGTGGTTCTTTAATGTCTCCTGCAGCTCTTTGCATGATGTGAAAACACCATGTGATTTAATTATTAACCAATCAGAATGCTGTTATGAGTTGTAGAATTCTTGTTCATTCGTGTGTGTGTGTGTGTGTGTGTGTAATGTAATGTTATGTAGGCTGTCCATTAGCTGCCATTAATGCGTGCGATTAATGCACAACACAATTAACACGTTAATTTTTTTAACACGCATTAATGGCAGTGGGGTAGCATCAGCTGCTCCGGAGAACTTCCATCAGGTCAGGCACAGTAATGCAAGCTGCCACTGGGGGCAGGTGGAAAGAGAAGAGGCTACAAACAGATGTGTTACTCGTGAGGGCTCCAGCGGAGAAGTGGTTGGTGTTCTTTTAGTAAAAACAGGATGGCCAGAGGCTCATCCAAGCTGTGGCCCCCCCACTCCTTGCAGCCTCGCTCCAGCTGCCCTCCTCATGCATCTCTGGACTGGGGCTGACCAATGCCCCACCTCCGGCTGCCTGCATCTGGGCCTGAGCCCGCGTCCCCCAAGCACTCTACTGCCTGCACCAGGGTCTCTCCCCACAGCCTTGTGCCACCCACAGCTGGGGCTGGAGCTAACTCCCCCCACAAGCCCCGTGCTGCCTGGGGCTGACCCACACCTAGCTATATATGTGTGTATATATAGAGAGAGTAAATGAAACAACAAATTCACACTACTGTGGCTCTTTTGGGTAATGTTGATTGATAATTTGGCTCCTGAATCACTGAGGTCTGTGTATCGCTGGCCTCAATCAACCTCTTAGCTTGCTGACATGACCACTTCAACCATTCTCTGAATGACTCCACTGCTTTTCTGTCTCAATCTCATAGAATTCAATCTTCATCACCACCTTCCAGACCCTTCGTAACTCTGACTGTCCTTACTTACTTGCCCTCATCTTTTACTACATCCACCCATTCCATGATGTATGATCTTATTCCAGAAACCTCTCTGTATCTTCTTCCATGTTGCTGTCTTGAATGCAATACGCATCATGGAATAGCTGTAAGGCTGCTATCCTTTCTGCAAATCCCTCCTCAGAACTCACCTGTGTTATGCCTTCAGGAAATCAGCCAGCTAATGGTAACTATATCAAGAGATGGCTGGGAATAGTTGATACTTCTATAAAAACGGCTTCAATTGATCTAAAACCATCAAGCTGTGGGAGTACTGCATCTAGTTTAAGTAACTGTAATCTTATTGCTCACCTCATCTACTCTCCATCATGCCACCTCTGCCAAACCCCTTCTCTCTTATTGTTCATTATCCTCGCATGCCATGTCTAATGCTGAATCAGACTGCAAGATCTTTGAGGCAGAAATGCTCTTCTTGTCTTTGTCGGATACTAGCAAAGGGGCCTGGTCCTGATTGGAGCTTTTAGGTGTTACTGAAACACAAGTAGTGAAAAATAATTAAGCTTTTGAAAATGTAAAGTATTTTATGTAAATAGAGTAACTTGTCTAGTTTTGAAGTCAGTTGTGCTGAAGTATGAGGTTCTTAAAAACTGGTTTTCTCCATTAGGTTTGACATTATTAGAATTAACGAATAACAACTTTATTTTAAATATTACCATACATGTTAACAGTATTTGAAACACAGTTTTGGCAGATAGTTTTGCTGAACTAAAATATTTTTTCTATGCTTTTTTAGCCTTTTCTTCCAGCCTCACAAAGTAGAGTGGAATACGATTCAGAGGAGAGTCAGGGAAGTGATGATGAGGATGAGGATTTTACATCAGATTTACACCTTCAGGAGCACTCTAATCCAAATTCGTACAGGTATGAATCACTTAGATTCTCATACTTTTTCTGATACCATTGATAGTGCATTTCTGGGAACTTACTGCAGAAGTGCGAGCGATAATATGGCAGCCATTCAAGAAATGCATATATTTTCTAGGAATGCATTAACTTCTTTCTTTGTTATAAATAACTCATGAGTATGATACTTTAATGTCTTTTTATTATGTGTAATAGTTGTTTTGGCATACAAGGTATCCTTAAGGTTTTAAATATATTCATGGTTTATTAACTGTTTATAATATTTTGGTTAATAAAAGCTTAAAAATATTCCTACAGTAGAGAAGCTAAAGTTTTATTTTTAAGTGACACTTTCTTAAAGTTGTAAGAGGTCAATCAATGACTAATGAGTATTTTCTTGTTATTAGTTGGTCACTGATGCGATTGGCTATGGTTCAGCTGGTGCTTCATAGGTTGAAGAATTTCTACCCCTTGGCTGGGCATGATCTGTCAGGTAATGGTGTAGTAATAATCTGACAATGAATTCAAGAAACTAATTGCATAATAGAAACAAATCAGCCTTTTAGCTGCTTCTGCATTCAGCAGAGTGTTGTACATAACTTGTTCAGTAGTTTTGGATTTATTTATCCTGACGCTGTTACTATAGTAACATTGGTACACTTTAAATACTGAGAGTTTTTCCATGAAGTATTAGTACCTATATATTTTGGCTCCAATTTCTATCAGTTTTGTTTACCTCTTAATCATTTATATACAGCCATTGACAACTTTCTTAATTGTTTTTCACTGCCTATAGACTCATAGACTTTAAGGTTAGAAGGGACCATTATGATCATCTAGTCTGACCTCCTGCACAATGCAGGCCACAGAATCTCACCCACCCATTCCTGTATCAAACCCCTAACTTATGACTGAGTTATTGAAGTCCTCAAATCGTGGTTTGAAGACCTCAAGGTGCAGAGAATCCTCCAGCAAAGGACCCGTGCCCCATGCTGCAGGGGAAGGCAAAAAACCTCCAGGGCCTCTGCCAATCTGCCCTGGAGGAAAATTCCTTGCCGACCCCAAATATGGTGATCAGTTAAACCCTGAGCATGTGGGCAAGACTCACCAGCCAGCACCCAGGAAAGAATTCTCTGTAGTAACTCAGATCCCACCCCATCTAACATCCCATCACAAGCTATTGGGCATATTTACCTGCTAATAATCAAAGTTGAATTAATTGCCAAAATTAGACTATCCCATCATACCATCCCCCCATAAACTTATCAAGCTTAGTCTTGAAGCCAGATATGTCTTTTGCCCCCACTACTCCCCTTGGAAGGCTTCACTCCTCTAATGGTTAGAAACCTTCGTCTGATTTCAAGTCGAAACTTCCTAGTGTCCAGTTTATATTCATCTGTTCTTATGTCCACATTGGTACTGAGCTTAAATAATTCCTCTCCCTCCCTGATATTTATCCCTTTGATATATTTATAAAGAGCAATCATATCTCCCCTCAGCCGCCTTTTGGTTAGGCTAAACAAGCCAAGGTCTTTGAGTCTTCTTTCATAAGACAGGTTTTCTTTTCCTCGGATCATCCTAGTAGCCCGTCTCTGAACCTGTTCCAGTTTGAATTCATCCCTCTTAAACATGGGTGACTAGAACTGTACACAGTATTCCAGATGAGGTCTCACCAGTGCCTTGTATAATGGTACTAACACCTCCTTATCGTTACTGGAAATACCTAACCTGATGCCTCCCAGACCACATTAACTTTTTTAATGGACGTATCACATTGGCGGCTCATAGTCATCCTGTGATCAACCAATACTCCGAGGTCCTTCTCTGTTACTTGAAACTGATGTGTCCCTAATTTATAACCAAAATTCTTGTTGTTAATCCCTAAATGCATGACCTTGCAATTTTCACTATTAAATTTTATCTTCCCTGATTGAACTAACCTCGTTATCTCTAGCTTGCTTGCCTATACATACTTGCCCCTGGAAATTTCCACTACATTCATCTGATGAAGTGGGTATTCACCCATGAAAGCTCATGCTCCAAAACGTCTGTTAGTCTATAAGGTGCCACGGGATTCTTTGGTGCTTTTACAGATCCAGACTAACACGCCTACCCCTCTGATACTTGACATCCTATTACTATTATTCAAGTCAGTGGCGTAGCCAGATTCTAACAGCAGGGGGAGCAAGCAAACATAAAAAAGGCACCCCCCTTGGCTCCTCCTCCGGCCACGCCCCCCGGCTCCTCCAGCCACGCCGCTGTACCTCCTTCCCCCCTTGGCTGGCTCCTACGGCCACACTGCGGCCATGCTGCATCCCCTCAGCCACGCTGCACCCCCCCATGTCTGTACGGGAGGCTGGCAGAGGACGGAGGTGTGAGGTGAAGGGGAGGGAAAGGCAGGGGTATGGGGTACATGGGAGGGTATGAAGTTTGGGGAGGGGTTACTGGGAGTGGGAGTGGGCTGGGGTCCCCAGGGCTCTCTGTGCAGTGGAGGCTGGAGCTGCCCCTGGGACCGGGAAAGCCTGGGAGGGGCTTGCCACGTGCAGCACCAGCCCAGGTGCAGCGCTGGCCCTACCCCTTGTGGGGTGGGGGAAGAAGGCAGCAAGCCCCGCCAGGTGCGGTCCAAGCGAGCTGCAGCCCGGCTCGCCCTCTGAGCCCGGGAGGCGCTGCCCTGCCCAGGGCTGCTGGCAGAGCCTGCCTGTGGGTGGGTCGCACTGACAGGCCACAGCAGGAGGGAGGAAGCGCTCTCCCCTCCTCTGGGGAGTTTTATTCCGGTGAGCTGCGGGCGGCACCAAGGCTCCTGCTGGGAGTGACTGGCCGCGGGTCTGCCTGGTGTGGCTGCCATGAGCAGCGCAGAGCCATGGCATCCACTCCTCCAGCATGCATGGGCTCTGCCGCTGCCTCCGCTTTGCGGCTGCGCTGGCGGGGCTCTCCTGCCAGCAGCTCCTCCGGCCGTGCTACTGGCAGTGCCAACCAGCAGGCACTGCTTCCGCACCTGCCACCCTGAGGGGAAGCAGCTGCTTCCACTGAACCCCGCTAGCTATGCTACTGATTCCAGTTTACAAGGTCATCTAGATCTTCCTGTATGATATCCCAGTCCTTCTCTGTGTTAGCAATACCTCCCAGCTTTGTATCATCTGTAAACTTGATTAGCACATTCCCACTTTTTGCGCCAAGGTCAGTAATAAAAAGATTAAATAAGATTGGTCCCCAAACCGATCCCTGAGGAACTCCACTAGTAACCTCCTTCCAGTCTGACAGTTCACCTTTCAGTATGACCCATTGTAGTCTCCCCTTTAACTAGTTCCTTATCCACCTTTCAATTTTCATATTGATCACGATTTTTTCCAATGTAGTAATAATTCCCCATGTGGAACCATATCAAATGCCTTACTGAAATTGAGGTAAATTAGATCCACTGTATTTCCTTTGTCTAAAAAATCTGTTACCTTCTCAAGGAGATCAAGTTGGTTTGGCACGATCTACCTTTTGTAAAATCGCATTATATTTTGTCCTAATTACCATTGACCTCAATGTCCTTAACTACTTTTTCCTTCAAAAATTTTTCCAAGACTTTTTGCATACTACAGATGTCAAACTAACAGGCCTATAGTTACTCTGATCACTTTTGTTTTTCCTTTCTTAAAAATAGGAACTATGTTTGCAATTCTCCAGTTGTACGGTACAACCCCTGAGTTTACTGATTCATTAAAAATTCTTGCTAATGGGCTTGCAATTTCATGTGCCAGTTCCTTTAATATTCTTGGATGAAGATCATCTGGGCCCCCTGATTTAGTCCCATTAAGCTGTTCAAGTTTGGCTTCCACCTCGGATGTGGTAATATCTACCTCCATATCCTCATTCCCAGTTGTCATCCTACCATTATACCTAAGCTCCTCATTAAAGACTGAGGCAAAGTATTTGTTTAGATATTGGACCATGCCTAGGATTATCCTTAACCTCCACTCCATCCTCTGTGTTTAGTGGTCCCACTTCTTCTTTCTTTGTTTTCTTATTTATATGGCTGTAGAACCTTTTAGTATTAGTTTTAATTCCCTTTGCAAGATCCAGCTCTACATGGCTTTTGGCCTTTCTCACTTTATCCCTACATGTTCTAACCTCAATAAGGTAGCTTTCCTTGCTAATCTCTCCTATCTTCCACTCTTTGTAGGCTTTCTGCTTTTTCTTAATTACCTCTCTGAGATGCTTGCTCATCCAGCTTGGTCTACAACTCCTGCCTATGAATTTTTCCCCCTTTCTTGGGATGCAGGCTTCTGATAGTTTCTGCAACTTTGACTTAAGTTAGTAAATGAACCATGTGCTTTCCTTTTGTAGCTCAAAGTACATCTTTGGTTAAAATACATACTGTGGCCTAGATGCTATGGCCCTCCTCCCATATCTAGCTCTTCTGCCAGCAAAAAGCAATACAGGTCTCTACACCCAGACCACTTGTTCATAAATGATTTTTTTTTTAAAGTGTGCATGTGCATAATAAACATACGTATGTTAGATTAAAGTATTTGAAACACTTGACAGTGAAGTGATTCTCATCAAGATTCTATCAGAAATAAAATAGTTTATTTTGTTTGGTTTGTCCTTGTAGAGCTTCCAGTTAGTTCCCCGCTGTGCCATGCCATTCTGAAGACATTTCAGCGCTGGGAGCAAGTTCTTCTCCGACGACTTGAGATACATGGTGGCCCACCTCAGAATTTAATTTCTGCTCATGCTTCTGAGGATGCATTATCGGCAGGTCCTGCGCTCCTTCGTCATAAAGCTTTGCTTGAACCTACAAACACTCCTTTCAAGTGAGCATGTGACTTCTAAAAAAAAACGTGTTTAATGTATATCTTCTGAACATTTAATTAGTTGTCCTTGGTAAGGCAAGTGAAGGGCCATAGTTTCAGAAATGCATGCTTGCATATGCAAGTACCACAGATTTAGTGCAGATGTCCAGGTAGAGGCATACCTGGCATGTGTGCATGTGCCATACCTGATTTGCTCTCAGTTATAACTGTATGCTCAAATGCGTGCAAGTTAGCATGCAAATGTAGACTTCTGAAACTTTTGGCCCTAAGCAATGAAGATATTCAGATGTGGAGAAAGCAATCATATTTTTAAACTTCTCAAGGCCCAATGCCAAAATTCAGTTTACTGTTTGGGGGGCGGATGGACCTATGTTTAGCCAAAATCAGAGTAAGGAACCTTATTCATCTCAGTAGCTGACCTTTTTATTTAAAAAAAACAAAAAAAAAAAACATGACAGGTCTTTGATCTACCTTCTGAGTTATCATTGTGGAGGAGACCGGGGCATGGTCTAGAAGAACATTATTGTAAAAAGTTCCCTTCTCTCCTAGTTATAACAAAAGAAACAGTAACCTTCTTCTCTGCATTGACTATGGGCTCATAATATTGCATCTTACAACTGAAAACATTGTGGTATCAGCAAGTGATTTGTAACTCCATTTTTAAAATTGGATATCAACACCACACACATATTTAACCATATGTTCCTTTTCTCCCAATGGCATCTGCATAAGCTCCACAGCTAGCAGTTAAGTGCACTTCTTTTCCATTATAAACTGGTAATTCCTAACAACTGTAATCTTAGTTGTCGTCTTGACTTCATTTGAAAAAAAATATTTTGAATGATATACTGTACACACATCTCTAGTCCCCCCTCCCCCCCCGGCCCCCACCGTTGAGTATCCAGTAGATGGCTGTGCTCTTGACTCCATTATGGTTTTGAACCTAGCCACCTTTCCAAAGATTTCTACAGTTGTTGGGGTACTTACAGCATATTCATCTGAGATTCACTACTATTCTGTTTCTTTAAAACCTGTTTAACTCAAAATCTTGACGCACTATTGGGAGAAAAGGGCTTCATGAAAGATACAACAAGTCCTCCCTTTCAAGTGAGAGGTGAGCTCAGGTTTGTCTGTTTTGATGTTACTTTTGCACTTTAGTTTGTCAGTCTTCTAGATGATCCTCAAGTACAAACAGGGAAACCAATTTATGATACCCTTGATGTTCTTAAGGTTAAATAGTAATTTTTTTAAAAAATTGGAGAGGCTAAAATTTGGAGGGTATTTTATTGTTTTTTTTCTTCATCGTTTACCTTAAACAGTTTAGTTTCTTGGGGGGAAATCCATTATTCTAAGCCTCCACTGAGATAAGGAATAATTCCTATGCTTCATTATCCCCATACAGCTACGTTTTCACTTTCAGTATTTGTTGGTATTATCTATGTTTATCTGCTCATAGCATATTGGTCAATAACTTAAATTTCCTCCCCCATCAGGGCAAGGAACTCAGCAAAGCATTAAGGAAACTTCAAAATGTAAGCTGTTAATTTGAAGTTGGAGTCTAACTGTGGCTAGATGTTTTCAGAGGTCTCAGAAAAGTATATTGTATATCGTAATATACTGTGCCATTTATACTGTAATCTTGAGCGTTCTGTTAATTAAATATATAATTATTGTACTTTGCTAATTGACACAGGAAGTGATATCTGTGGCTGACTCAACTCTGGATTTCCACATTTTCGATTTGTAACAACCTGAACATTTCCTTTACAGCATTTTATTTGGTATGAGTTGTACGCTAATAATATTTTGAATCTCTTGTGATTACCACATAAACACACACTTATTAACTTTTATCTATAGATCTAACAGCCATGTTGCACTGTCTGTGAAGAGGCTTTGGCAGTACTTAGTTAAACAAGAGGAAGTCCAGGAAACCTTCATCAGAAATATATTTACAAAGAAAAGATGCCTAAATGAGGTCTGTATAGTACACAAAGGTGTATAAAACTATGTTAATTAAGAGCCTGGATTTAAGGTAAAACATATGTAAGCTGGCTTACTTGTTTTCTAGAGCACAAATTTGTGGACAACAGGTTTGGTGTTTGGGGGCTGTCCCTAGATACTAAATTTCGTGGGTTGAAAAATTTTGCTGCATTTTGGATGTTACCTTGGTTTAAGTCCCACAGCTCCACTCAAAACAAAAAGTAAATGGCTACCTTTGAATAGTATGAAAAGCCTTGCATTGCTCGAAATTTTGGCCTCGGATGGTAATAAGAGTTACCTCAAAAGGCTGACAGTTTGTAAAATAAATAAAAATAAAAAATCATACACCCACAAGATTCGAATTTGCAACCTAGTCAGTCATAACTTTCAAAATTGAGTCTGTCCCTACCAGTTTAGCTTGTGCATCCCACAATTGCCCACTGAATCCTACCTCCTTGCCTTATAGTTCTGGAAAAACATCAAAATAAATTCAGCACCCATTTACAGTGCCAGTGGTAGTACTTGAATAAGGTTCTCTATCCATACCCTGACTTTCTAGGCCACATGCTCTTAAAACACACTTTATTCACCCACGAAAGCTCATGATCCAAAACGTCTGTTATTCTATAAGGTGCCACAGGATTCTCTGCTGCTTTTAAAAAGTTGTAGCTCTTTCTCCTTTTTTCCTTGGGTGCTCCATCGTTGCTCCTTGCTCATAGTTATTTACTGTACTGTTTTATTGGTGATAGCACTCACAATCTGCTGTCTAGCCCCTAGCCCATAAACTTATAATTTATCCCCTGCTATGAAACTCCATAAGGGAACCCTGCCAAAAGTAAATGGTAAATGACCGTAGGGTCATTTGAGATTTTAATTGAACATGGCAACACTCTAACAGAGAGAACTCACATGTAATCAATAGCTTAAACTATGTGTGCCAAGCACCAGTCATTAGAACTCAGAACAGCACAGTACTATAGGAAATGTTTGTATTGGTTTATAAAGAGCTGCCCCCTGAATTAATGTTATTTGAAAACCATCAGTACTTTAAGCAGAAGACAGGGTATTAATCTTTTTTTAAAAAGTTACCATTGTTACACTTCTCAGTAATTCAGTGCAGTTTTTTTAATGTGCTGCTTTTGTTCCTCTTCCACATGTTTTTTTTCTTTTCCTGTTACTCTTTCTATTATCTTTCCCCATTTTCCTTTTAATTCTCTTTCTGGGAACTTAAAAACAGCAGAGTTTTAAAAACTAATCCAATGTTGCTCAAAGGTGGTTTTGTTTTTCTAGGTTACCTCCACTTAATCCTCAGGTTTTATATTCTGCTTCTGCTTGATTATGACTCCATTTGGGCTGAATCTCTGGGGTGTATACTTCATATCAGTTATTGAATGACGCAATGGTGCCAGAAATGACTAGTGTCAGAGAGATACTGCTGTCTCAGAGAATCAGACAGGAGGATTTGATTAGAGCAATGGAACACCATAGGACAATCAAGATAGTTGTCAGGTGAACAGGAATTCTAGTTTACATGAATTTGCACTAAATGTGGAGTGATTGCGTTCCTCAGTATTCCATAAAAGATAACGTTTAAGTAACACACGTGTGTTTATGTGAGAGAGTAGTCATTTATGTACAGGATGTTGGCACTATTTGAGTATTCTTACTGCTATAAAATAGTTTTGAGGCAGCATGGTAGATCCAGACTTTGACTGCAAACTTGTTTCTTCCTGGTGAGCTGAAAGTCTGTTGTAATATTTTGAGTTATCCACTATGACTAATACATGGTGCAGTGTTGTCACATTCCTGAGGAAGCCCTAACCTGTTCGCCTCAGCTGTGAGGAGAATAATGGCAGTTTAAGAACAGAGGGAGATGGAGGAGGGACAGACATCTAATTCCTGACAAAAATTCTTAATTTAATTAATGCAGCTCTGCTGATATGCTGCACCTGCTGTGTGCCTTAAGTGCTGGTGAAGCAATACCACTAGTTTAGAATTGCTAGTTGTGTCCTTACTTTAAAATGATTTTACTTTGACTACTCTGGGATTTCCTGCTGTCATTGCTAGTAAATTCAACATCAATGTGTCATATTGGTAAATTCTAAGTTTTACACAGAAAATTGACTGCTAAGGTAGATGAAACACTGTAACACACTACAGAATATAACAAGTCATTTTTGCATCAAATGTGTAGTTTAGGAAGAAAATTTGAGAATTAGACTGTAAATGCTGAACAAAATATTTTTATGTAAGTATCTGTGCAATTCAGTGTGGAGTGTCTTAATTTTGTTGTGCGTTGGAAAGATGGACATGGGAGTAAGGATTTCATCAGTACCTGGCATGTTACATCTCATCTTTACTCTTTGTCATGTGATTGTTCTTTCGTGGTGAAGTCATTAGAGGACCACAGTGAAACCATCAAAAATACTATGATGGAGGAGCCCTTCTTCAATAAGGTACACAATGATAATTTTCACATGAAATTAGACGTATTCTTTCACTAGGAAATACCTACTGGCTACAACCATTAAACTGATATTCACCTTTTGTTAACCTGTTTACAACTGTGCACAGTGTGGCGAGCTTAACTGTGCAAGAAGTCCAGTGGTTACCTCAGTAATATTGTATAGGATGTAGTTCTGCAAATGAAGACTGATTCTAAAATAAATTCTTTGTGTCGTTATAGCTGCATTGAAACTTGAGCAAATTATTAATCCATATACTAATTCTGTCATGTATTCTAACTCAATACTAATTCTGTGCTAATATTTTGCACTTGGATGACACTTAAAATTGTTTGTAAGCACTTCAGAAACAGGTGACTGAAGAGACATGTGAGAGAGGTAAGTATTGAATTAGTATATTGTCCCAAAAGAGCAGAATATGCTATTTTGTGCCTTAGTCCCTCATGAAACAGTAACTTAGCACAAATTTTGCACCTAAGCACTTTAACACTTCACAATGTGGATTTGTGGATTGACATTTATGAATTTTTTGATGGTTGATACAGATAAGAATTCCATTTAACTGATGCTTAATTCCAGATTATTAGCAATAAAACTTTGTCTCCCGCCATTAAAAAGGCCTGTTTTAGTCATTTTTATATATTTTCACAGGTGAGCAGCATTTCACTAAAAGCTACCCAACCTCACACAATTCAATAATTTGCTTCTGATAACATAGCGTGCCTAAGATTCAGAAATCGAGATAGAAGACTGGGTCACTTCAAGACATTGAAGTGCACTGTTTCACCCTTAAAAGCAGTATTTCATGTTCCCTAGGATTACTCCTTCCTTACCAGGATTAAAGGACTTTCGGTGGAATCTCTGCCTCTTGTGTAGCATTGAGCTCCTGCTGTGGCAGCATCTTTCTTAAATTAAAATTGGGTGACTGTATTTACAGGATATATTGTCACTCAACCAGAAATTTTGGACTTCATTCAAAAAGATTTGTGGCCTTAAAAATATATGGATCTATGGAAAGTGTGCTATTTATCACCCAAATGAATCAGTGGAATGCATCCTGGTAACACCATGAAGTACACTTTCTGCCAAAATGTTACTTAACTTCTGCATGGACCAGCAAATGAGGTTTAGATTCTCATCTCTAGTGCACTACAGTAGTGCTGTGTTTTACCACTAGGCCGCTGAACCAACCCTTTCATCATGCCTTTAAATTCATGATTGGGAGCATATCAAGAATAAACCTTTTCATGTGAATTTTTTTCTAATTAAGATAACTCTGTTTTGTATATTTTAGTAAGAGTTGAAGAGTAGACTTTTTTTTTTCCCCATACCTTCAAGGCTTTTTTAGCTTTCTTTAAAAGGTGACCTCTGCAAAATGACAAAACTCAAGGTGGCATCTTTTGTCTTCCAAACATGTACTGTACCAGATATTTAAAATATAACTACAGGTGTAGCATAAGCAATGCAAGTGTCTTCTTAGTAAACAGTAGGAAAGGAAAATGCAGACTGTTTTTACTGCAGCGCATATGAAAATCCTAAACTTAGTATCTGGTTAACTGTGTCACACTTACAGTAACAGTGGAGGTAGAGGAGAAGCAAATATAAGCACAGACTCTGGGAAGAAAACAGCTAATTAAAACCATAAAATACCAGTACTTTCTTGAAAGCTTAGGATTAATGAAAGTCAAAGGAGAAGGGAAGCTTCTACATACACTGATCCAAGGAGTTGGATACCACATGGTACTAGCAACCACATTACTGCATTTGTTTAACAGGGACTAGTACAATGGAGTCCCAATGCTGAATGAGGCCTGTAAGCCTTTGAGACTAGTAAAGACTTCAGATTCGATAAACTGAGAGAGAGAACCCAGAAAATAGCAGTTCTGGAACCTTGCACTTGTTATATTTTTGGAGCACTTACTCAATTTAAGTTTGAAATACAGGTCCTAATTTCTGTGTCCTCACTGATGCTTTGTAGCACTTCATGATCTCATTATAGTGGTAATGGTTTTGTTCCCATGGGAATTTCTCAATTTTATCAGTGCCGTCACAGGGTCCTCTTTGGAATCTTGCAGTGCCCTGACAAATAGCTGAAATACTTTGTAAAGTGATTTCTGCTTTAGAATTGAATGCAGAACAGTCAAGAGTCAAATACTACCTTAGATAGCAAAGATTTAGCTTTGGAATGAAGTTTTTTCTATCAGCTGCTTCAATTTGTGTATTTTTGCAATGTGAAAAAGTACAAGACAGCCCAGTGGATTTGTATAGTTGAATGGACGGCAGGTGGGCAAAATAAGACAGAAATTTCAAATTATTCCTCTGCACTAGATCTTGCACGTGCAGTCCCTTGGCCAATCTCATCTACTTCAGTGCTGAAATAGGAAGAATTAAGTTGCATCAAATATTCACAAGGCCCTTATGGATCTCTTGTGATCCTTCCTTCGTGAAAAATTAAATGTAAACATAATGAAGTGCCTGATGGCTTTATATCAGCATCCTCGTGTACATGTGCAGTCCATATCCTTCATTATTTCAAGGAAGATAATGGGTACAAAAGTGTGATTGAGATGAGAACTTGTAGAATCCCCCAAAATGGCGATCTTGATACAATAAAAAGAAGCCAAACCTATTAATACTTTGAACATTTTAGTTTTCCCAGTAGACTCAATTAAGGATCCTACTTAGCATATACCATATTATGTTTGCTAGTGAGACCTTTATGTAATAATCATATATGGTCTAGTATTTGGCCTTTATGCTTGCAATATGAATTAAAAGTTGAACACAGGCTTGTACTTACAGAAATATGGGTTTTATTTCCTAAATACAGATAGAAGCAGATCTGGGATATCCAGGAAGTAAAGCAAGGATTATTCATAAAGAATCTGACATCATTACTGCCTTTGCAGTCAATAAAGTGAGTATAATGAAAAGGTAACTTTGTATTTTAAAATAGAGTGGATATATTTCATTACATAATATTTCAGACTATTCTTATAGATAGTATTCTTACTGTGTAAGAATATCACACTTGCCAGCAGTCCGAATATGGCTTGCACTGTCACCATGTTCCTTCCTCTGCCCTTCTCCCCTGTCACTAGAGATTAAACTTGCAGCAGCTCCCTTCCTTGCTGCACTCAGTGCTCCCACTCCTAGTTCTTTGTGTCTTACTGAACAGAACATAAGAACTGCCATACTGGGTCAGACCAGTGGTCCATCTAGCCCAGTATTCTGTCTTCCGACCATAGCTGGTGCCAGATGCTTCTGAGGGAATTCACAGAACAGGGCAATTTGGTGTCGCTAGCCTCTTTGCCAGAAGCTGGGAATGGGCGATGGGATGGATCACTTCATGATTACCTGTTCTTTATATTCCATCTGAAGCACCTGGGATTGGCCACTTACACAGCACCCTCTAGCAATGAGTTCCACTTTCTCCACACTATCCAGGCTGTTGTAGACCAGGGGTGGACGAACTACGGCCGTGGGGCCGCATCCAGCGCTTTAGATGGTTTTAATGTGGTCCTAGAGCTCCTGCCGGGGAGCCGGGTCTGGGGTTCTGCACAGCTCTCGGAAGCAGCAGCATGTCCCCCCTCTGGTTTCTATGTGTAGGGGCAGCCAGGGGGCTCTGCACGCTGCCCACACCCCAAGCGCCGCCTCCACATCTCCCATTGGTCGGCAAACAAGACCAATGAGAGCTGCAGGGGTGGTAACTGCAGACAGGGCAGCATGCAGAGCTGCCTGGCCATGCCTCTGCAAAGCGGGGACATGCTACTGCTTCCGGGAGCCGCTTGAGGTAAGCGCTGCCCGGAGCCTGCACCCCATATCCCCCCAGCACCCCATCCCTCTGCCCCAGCCCTGACCACCCTTCTGCCCTCTGAACTCCTCAGTCCCACCCTCCTGCACCCAGAGCCTGCCCCCCAGCTCTGAGCCCCCTCCCACACCCTAAACTCCTCATTTCTGGGTTTTACAGGGAGGCAAGTGGGAGGAGCGGATGTGCCATCTCTGCTCACAGCAGAGGTGGGGGGAAGGAAAATGGAGCTGCCCTGAGCTGTAGAGCTCTTTCTGCTCCTCCTGCTTTCCCAGTAAGAATAGGCTGCGACCTGCTCCGTTTCTGAGGGGAAACGGGGAGACCTCTGCTGCTTCCTGAGCAGCTCTGGCTGTTGCTTCCCAGGAGGCATGAAGGGACAGCTAATGCTCGGTGATGGGTAAAATGGAATGTCCTCATGGGCTGGATCTGGGCCACAGGCTGCCAACTGAAGAACAGAGCACTACTGTATAGAGAGAAGGGGGTGGGAGGAAGAGAGAACGTGAGAGCACTTTTGTGTTTTACTCAGATACATCTGCAAGGCATGCAGCTATAAATGTTGTTGTATAAGAACTTAAACAGTAACCTGTTTAGCCTTCCCACAAGGAGACAGGTAAGAAGGAACTCAAGCTTCCTGGGAGGAAGGGGCTTATAAATGTGTAATTTTGCCTGGCAAGCATAAGGGGACCAACTTTTGAAGAGATTTCGGCTCCATCACTGCAACTTTTTGTACACAGTTGTAGACCCAATAGAATGTAGACACTTGTATGATATGCACACACAAATGTGTGCACCTGCACATTGGCTAGCTAGATGTTTGTCTTCTGTTTGTCTACAAATGATTGTACCAGCGAAAGGGCAACAGTCAAATTAAAGATCCATTCTGGGAAACTGTTTTTAAATTCATTCTTTTGTAACTGTTTTTTCAGGCAAACAGAAACTGCATTGCAATAGCTTCCAGCCATGACATTCAAGAACTAGATGTTTCTGGGATTCTAGCTACACAAATCTACACCTGGGTTGATGATGACACAGAAGTGGAGGCTAAAGGGTATATTTATTCCATTTTTATTTGATTAGCCCTTGCAATTCGGTTATGGTTATACTAACTAATCCATAGTAATTTAATGCTTTATTTAAAAAATCTGTCTAATCAGCACTCTGGTAACTAATGTTGCATTTATAGGTCTGATGACTTCTTGGTTATACATGCTCGTGATGACCTGGCAAATGTTCAGGGTACTACACCTTATACACACAGCAATCCTGGCACCCCGATCAACATGCCTTGGCTTGGTAGTACACAGACTGGGAGAGGTGCATCTGTGGTAAGTCACTTGTCAGAGAATAACATTTTAATATCTCTAGTGCTTTAAGGTTTGTGTGCCTTTCATTGTTACTGGATTACGCTTGCACAGAGTGAAGGAGGAGCAGAAAATGCTCTACATTTCAGGGCAGCACAGAATGCATACTGCTACACCTCCCTCATCCACTTCCTCCGAATGCTCATAGGTTAATGATGCTGTACTGATTTCAGATGTACTAACTAGGCAAAAAATTGTCTAGGTCACGTATAGTTAAATGGCTTAACTCTGCAAATGATGAAAGAAGCATATATTCAGAGTGAAACAGGAGACCTGAACAAAAACTCTACATCCAGGTTCAAATAAAAGTCTGCAGCTTAAATTTCTCTCTCATGAGCTGAATCTCAACACTGAACCTGAACATTCTAAAATATGGATAAATTTGGATATGGATCAAGATTTTTAACACCTACATTCAGGAGTGTTTTGATCCAAGGTTTTAAGGTAGCCTGTTAATGTCTGTATCTGGAGTTCAGAGTAGATCTTGTGGTTTTGATTTAAGCCCTCTTTATTCCAGGCTGACCTTAGTTTAAAACAAGCAAGATACTTTACTAACTCATACCGTACTTGAACGTATTTTGTGCGTGTGTGATATTCTACAGCGATCCCTTCAGTCTATATAGGAGTGGTATCACTAAGCTTTAAAAATAGTTCTGTCTAGCCCATCTCACTTTGCAGGATGGCAGGCTGTGAGGGTTGGGTGCATGAATTAAACTTGGGGGTGGAGGGGAATAGAGATTCTAGGATTTATGGGGAAAATGCATAGGCCAACTGAAAAATTACCAGATAACACATGTATTTACAACTATGTATCAAATTTGGTATAAACTGACAATGTTTTATCTTGTAAATTGCCAGGCAGCCTAATTCTCTATCAATAATCATAGTTATCTACTTTTTAGTAAATTCTGCAACGTTATGCAGTCTCTACAGAAAGTTTAGTTTAATAACCTCTTTCAGGCTTACAAGAATGATGAGACATGGAGTCTTTCACCTCCAAGCTCACTGGTTGAGATCTGTCCCATAGGTAGTAACAAACAAATGTGACTTCCATTTGATGCCAGTGCACGTAGTTAAAACATTCAGATATCCACCATCACGCAGGGTAGCAATTATGTCTTACTAATAGTTTAATGCTGAACTCCAACAAACATTCATTTCCACTATATGACACAGTCCTGTGCACCAGGAGTTTGTGTGTTCAGAGAGGTAATCTTGGGTATCTTTTTTCAGGACACCTTTTTAAAATACAAAACTCTGGCAATTTGATATTTGGTCCATTCCAAATGCCAAAAAGTGCTCTTGCAGAAGTATTTTATGAACCCCAGAGAAGACAGCAGAGAGGTGTGTACTCCATCAGAGGCAGGGAAATAATGTGAATGTTTCCTTCATTTTCATGGCAGAATGTATAGCAAGGGACTCCCGGGAGTCCGCAAGATCTCCCATCAGCACATCACTTGACAGAGAGGCAAAGGACTGAAATGGCATAGTAGCATATTTAGGAGAACAAGTCAATGGGCTTATGCTTATGCTTCTAAATCCATCACGTCTTTTTGAAAATCTCCCTTTTTTTAATCTGAGCTAACTATATTATTTGTTCTTCAGCGGAGGGCCACAAATTACACTATCCAATTCTTTTTCACCCTGTAATTATAAAATGACTAAGTAGAAACTAAAGCATTAGTGTTGGGAGAAACTTCAGCTTCCATTCACTTTCACACGCATTTTTAAAAGTGGTATTGCCTTTGTTTTCAGTGGGAATTTAAAAAGGAAACCAGTCATTTCCCATAACTAATTTAATCTAATAGGTTTTTAATTAGTTGTGTAGTTTAACTGTTTTTGATTATCTTTTATATTGAACAGCTGATCAAGAAGGCTATTAATAATGTCAGAAGAATGGCTTCCCATCCAACTCTACCTTATTGTAAGTTCATTGTTTTAACAGATATTATTGTTTTTACAGTACTTTCCTAACTCTCCTTGTTTCCCAATATGTATTACTAATTTATAACAGCAAAAGTATATTAAAGATTTTAGAAAACACACACATTGTGTGAACCTTCTATATAATGAAACCATCGCTCTTTTTAAAAAGATGGGGGAGGGCGGGCCTTCAAAAACTATTTTACTTGGTCCAAATTGGGAATTTATTCCTCTTTCACCTACAATATGCAGTAAAACAAAAAAACAGCAGACAGACTGGGGCCCTAGTCTGTTTAGGACCTCTAGTCGTTGCTATAATACTCCTAAAAGACCATAGGAAACTTTAACTTTACCTTATTTGTCAGATTCTTTTTTCCCGTAGATGAAGCTTGGATTTTCTATTCAAATAGTAGAACATATGTGGAAAGAGTTATTCAGATATATTATTCTATTACAGACTTGACGGGTGCTCAAGATGGTAGCGTGAGAATGTTTGAATGGGGCCATTCACAACAAATCGCATGTTTCCGCTCTGGTGGCAACTCAAGGATAACACGAATAAGATTCAATCACCAAGGAAATAAGGTATTATACAGAAATCCTCTCTACTCACTTCCTGGTTTTTTTGCAAAGCAGTATAAACAGCTTTTCTTTGTTGGTTCACTATGTCAATAAATAACACTGTATTCAAACATAATGCATTAAAATACTGAACTCCTTGGAGAGCATGACTCTCAAAAGCCTTGCTTTTCTGCTATTTACTTTTCAAACATCTTTTTAAAGGGGGAAGGGAGGGCCAGACAGCACATCTGCTTGAAGTATGAACCAGAATAAATACCCTGGAACCCCTTCGTAATTGCAGAATTAGAACACTTTGAGAACAGCGTCTCCTTTTAAAAAATTAAATTTGCAAAGCTAAACATAAATTATACATACCAAGGTATATCAGGATACAGGTACACAGGACTTGAGTATATCTGATCATTTGTTTTAAAAAGCTGTAGTATAAACACCATTGTTCCAGCACTGTTCTGAGGACTGCTGCTTCAGTAAGACTTTTTAAGTCAAAGAAAACTTCTAAGAGACAGTTACATCTACACTGCCCTGCATTTTCAGACTACTGAGGTGTGAATAGCAGCATACACCAAAATGCTGCACTGTAACTCTCCCATTTGGATTCTGCAGGCACAAACTAAGATACCCAGTTTGCATTAACATAGTATCTTCAAGAAGATTACGTTAATGCAAACTAGGAATCTTTTACTTTCTACCTACAGAGTCCAGATGGGGGAGTTACAGTGCAGCATGTTGGTGTGCACTGCTATTGACAGCCCCAAACCGCAGGGCAGTGTAGACAAGCCTTTATATCTATTAACAGAAGTCATCAATTTTAAAAATATCCTTTCTGTTTTAGCTGCTGCTGCTCCTTTTCTGTAACAACAACAACAGACAATAGAAATAGCATGTGCCTTGAAATGCTGTAATCCAAGTTAGTTGGTGTGTTGCGTCAAGGGAGTGTTGGATTTGGGTTTGGTTCTGGTGCAATTGCTTTCCAGAGTTAGACCAGGCACGCAATACAAGTGTTTCTGGGAAGATAAAGTTTCTGTTTATTATCTACTGGACTGAAGTGGTGGCAATATAATTTCTCTATCTTAAATATGCCTAGCAAAATACATGTATTACATTGTGTATTAAAAATATACATACACATTTTCTCTCTTCAGTTCGGGATTGTTGATGCTGATGGATATATATGTTTATATCAAACAAACTGGAAGTGTTGCCCACTTACTGGAAGCACACCCAAACCATATCTGGTAAGCTAAAATGTAAACTTGCAGTGCATACATTTGCTTTGTACTAGGTGGTCTCCTGGCAGCACCAGAAAAGTTAAGAATCCACTAGGATTTTTTTCAGCTAACCTTGTCTTGTTTCTATTTGGTTGAAATTTAGCAGACAGATTCTCAGTTCATAACCATATTTCTTAATTTGAAGAGAGAATGCAAAATAAGATCTAAATTATTTGGTTATCTTTGGTTGCAAAGCAAATACCACTGGAAGTGCCCAACACTTGTGTTAAAAATTTAAGACTATTGGTAGACTAAGTATAGAGTTAGTCTGAACTATGAATTCCTCCACTTTTAGTTGATTGAAGAACAACCTTTAATGTACTTTTTATCCTTTAAATAAGCTTTTATGCTAGCACGAAAGCTAGCTTTGTTACATGACTACTTTCCTAACTGTGTACTGTCATTTTCCAGACGTGGCAGTGTCATAACAAAACAGCCAATGATTTTGTTTTCATCAGTTCCTCCTCTTTGATAGCCACAGCTGGACAGGCTACTGATAACAGGTAAGAACTTGATTCAAGATCATAGTTGAGGCTAAGGATTCATGAATAATACTGTTTTTAATGTTTCTTGCTGTTATGTAGTTTGGGATTTGGGCAGTAAGATTGTCACCTACCAACTTGTGATATGGTCGCATCAAATAAAACAGAAGCCCTTTCATCCCTCTTTACAAATGTTTTAGTAAGTGTTACCATTTTTATAGATTTGAGAGATTTGTCCAGGCTTGGACTAGCTCGAAACTTAAGCTTAACTTTTTTTAAACATGACCCTGATAGAGAAAACAAACCCAGTATGTAGAAGACTCCAACAACAAGAGAAATTAATTTAATGTGAATCCTGTGCAAGAACAAAGATGAGTGGGTTGACTGTACAATATTCATGTGCTCATGTTATATGTATATCTGTAATTCAGCAGTTCTCAACCAGTGGCCCATGGTCTGCATGGGGCCAAATTAGCACACAGCTACAACGGGGTCTGGTCTGCCTAGTGTGGTGGAGTTGAGGCTGCCAGCCAGCCCTGCATGGCTGGGGTCTGAGGTCAAGACTGTCAGCCGCCCCCGCAGGGGCAGGGGCAGGCAGCGGCCCCCACACAGATCTGGGGTCAGGAGTGCTGCTGCTGCCCTGCCTCCCGGCCCCCTGCAGCCCAGGTAACACATTGTGGGCCACATAACCACTGCTATAATTTAATAAAAATCTTAACTGGTGGTTAATTAGTCACATTTTTTTAGGATAAGAATAAACCTTTGGAAGGATGGTAACGGAGTTCTTTATAATAGAACACAGTAAACAAATGCAAGTAATGTTGAATGAGTGAGTAATTTTGGGTTTGTCAATCTGAACTTTCATGTTAATTCTACTAATGTATTTGAGCATAAAAGTGTGTTGTGTGAAATGTTCAGATATTGGCTGCACTATTTCAAATATGTAAAGTACCTACCTTTTTCTCTTCAAACTGCATTAGTAGTTAAGTCAGTTAAATTAAAAAGGTCAACATATCTTTTTCTTTTTACAGAAATATATGTTTGTGGGATACCTTAGTTACACCTGCAAATAGTTTAGTGCATGGTAAGTAAAAACACAACAACAAATGTTGTACTTCAAGTTAATATAGTTTTAAATTTATAAATAATTCTGGAGTTTTCTTTTAAGATTTTTAAATTACTGTTTTTACTTAATTTTGATGGTCCATAGCCATAACTATTACCTATATCTTCATTAGTTGCAAAATATGTTTATAAACAGTCTTTCATCATAGTGTCTTTCTCCATAGTATCTAAATTATGAATGGTGATTTAAAAAATATTTATGTACTGGGGCAGGTCCTCAGCTGTTACAAATTACCATAGCTTCAATTATCATTGAAGTCATAGGACCTATTTCAGTTTATACCACCTAAGGATTTGCCTCTCTGTGTGGCAAGGTATCTTAGTGACTTGACAGTAGAAGGTATCAGTACACAATTCCCTTGCTTTGTTTTTATTCTAAGATGGATTCGGCAACTCCCTACTTATTGTTAAGGCTACGTTTTAGTCATGAGTATTTTTAGTAAAAGTTATAGACTGGTCACAGGTAGTAAACAAAAAATTATGGCCCGTGAGCTGTCCATGACTTGTACTATATACCCCTAACTTAAACTTGTGTGCTCTGGGGCAAGGGGCAAGACACAGCCCAGGACCCAAGCTGCTTCTTGGGAGGAGGGCTGGCAGGTTCCCCAGAAGCAGCTACAGGTCCCTCATCTCTGAAGTGGAGGCACAGCCATGGAGCTCCGTGCACTGCCCCCACCCCAGCACTGGCTCCGCAGCTCCCATTGGCTAGGAACCGCAGCCAATGAGAGCTGTGGGGGTGGCACCTGCAGGCAGAGGCAGCACACAGAGCTGCCTGGCCACGCCTCCACCTAGGAGATGAGGGACATGTTGCTGCTTCCGGGGAGCCCTTGCCCGCGCTCCTCCCCCGCAAGGTAAGTGCTGCCCAGATCCCTCAGCCCCTGTCCCAGGCCTGAGCCCCCTCCCACACCCAAACTCCTGCTGCTATGGGAAGAGAGGGGGTCACAGTAGCACGAGACTGCCCCTGCAGCGGTGGGTGCGGCTGGCCCAGGGGCTGCCCGAACTGCTCAGGCGGCCCCTGGATCAGCTGCATGAGCTGCTGCAGATGTCACAAAGGTCCCTGAAAGTCACAGAATCCGTGATCTCCATGACAGATTTGCAGACTTACTTATTGTGCATGGAATATCAAGATGATTGCTACTACTAGTCAGTGCATAGTGAACACTGTGTGTTACTGCCACACTTAGTAGGAACCACATCACTTTTGAGAACATCTTATGGACTACAATTATCTCCATCTGTTAGAAAATTACTTTTTGCATAACCAGTTTCTTGTTGGTCCCTGAAGTAGTAGCTTAAGACAATTTTGAATGTTTCAATGTAAATCACTATGAGTTTCCTTAAGAGATTTTAAGAGTTGAAAAACCGGCTACTGTGGATGTCAGTACAAACACCTGAATACATGGACCTTGCGATCTGATCAATTCTTTAGGCCTCCTCTATACAGGAAAACTGCATCTTAACACATTCTAACTAACGCTCTGTCCAACTTAATTTAGCACTCAGCATAGATCAATTGTCACCAACTGACATGACATGACAATGCGTGCAGAGTGTTTTATTATGTTAGAATCTGTTAATTAATATTATGTAACTTCCCAATATAGAGAAGCCCAGAGAGCCAGCACAGTGGTCTCCAGCTATGTATTTTGGTAAATTTTTGAAGTGCATTGCTACTCTGAATAGTGATACTATGAAAGTTGCATTGTGGATATTTGTCAGGTTTTTTATATATCCAATTTGCTGAACTTACTAGTACAAATTGTGGAGGAGTACCAAAGAATAACACAAGCATATAGAAACAAAATCAGAAAAGCTAAGGTGCAATTCAGTTTCTGCCTTAGCCTATCAAGGAAGATAAAAGGCAATACAAGGAGGTTCTTTAACTGCATTGGGAGTAAGAGAAAGACAAATAAAAGTGTAGGTTCTCTACTTAACTAGGAAAGAGAACTAATAACTGATGACAGTAAGAAGACTGAAGTATTTAATGCCTGTTTGCTTCAGTCTTCACTAAGAAGGTTAATGGTGAGCACAATTAATATTAACAAGAAAGGGGAAGGAACGCAAGTCAAAATAGGGAAAGTACAGGTTAAAGAATACGTAGATAACTTAGATGAATGTCATCAGGCCCTCCTGACTTGCATTCATCCTAGAAACTAGCTGAAGCAATTTTGAAACTGTTAGCATTTATCTTCAAGAACTCACAGAGGACAAGTGAGGTTCCAGAGGACTGGAAAAGGACAAAGCTTAGTACCTGTTGTTAAAAGGGGGAACCAAGATGACCCAGGAGTTTATGGACCAGTCAGCCCAACTTTGATCCTTGGAAATATACTTGAACAAACTCTTCAACTGTACACAACTACAAAATGATACTTATCAGCATGGATATGTCAGGAATAAATCATGCCAAACTAACCTGATTTCCTTCTTTGACAGGGCCTAGTGGATAGGGGGAGAAAAGATGTGGTGTTTTTAGAAAAGCTTTTGACACAGGCCCATGTGGCACTCTTGCAAGCAGACTAGGATAATGTGGTCTAGATGAAATTACTATAAAGTGGGTGCACAACTGATTGAAAGACATTAGTTACCAATGATTTGCTGCAAAACTGGGAGGGTGTATTTAGTGGGGTCTCACATGGGTCAGTCCTGGCTCTGGTACTAGTCAATATTTTCATTAATGACTTGGATAATGGAGTGGTGAGTGTGCTTGTGAAACTTGTGGATGACACAAAACTGGGAGGGGTTGCAGGCATGTTGGAGGGCAAAATTACAATTCAAAAGAACCTTGACAAATTGGAGAATTTGATCTAAAATCAACATGATGAAATTAAATAAATATAAGTACAAGTATTTCACTTAGGAAAGCAAAATCAAATGGACAACTACAAAATGGGGAGCAACTGGCTAGACTGTAGTACTTCTGAAAATGATAAATTGTCATAGTGGATCACAACTTGAATCGGAGTCAGCAATGTGTTGCAGTTGCAAAAAAGGTTAATATGCTGGAGTATATTAACAGGAGTGTCGTATGTAAGACACAGGAGGTAATTCTCCCACTTCAGTTGACATTAGTGAGGCCTCAGCTGGAGTACTGAGTCCAGTGCTCGGCACCACACTTCAGAAAAAATGGACAAATTGGAAAGAGTCCGGAAGAGAGCAATAAAATAGATAAAGGGTTTAGAAAATGTTACAGATGAGGAAAAGTTAATAAAAGTGGGCATTTTTAGTCTTAAAGAAAGAATACTTAAGGGAGATAAGTCTCCAGATATGTTAAGAGCTGTTATAAAGAGGACTGTGATTAATTGTTCTCCATGTCCTCTGAAAGTGGGACAAGGAGTAATGGGCATAATCTGCAGCCAGGGAGATTTAGGTTAGATATTAGGAAAAACTTTCTAACTATCAGGATAGTTAATCTCTGGAATAGGCTTGGGGGAGGTTGTAGAATCCCAGTCACTGGGAAGTTTTAAGAACAGTTTGGACAAACACATGTCAGGGATGGTCTAGGTTTACTTAGCCCTTTCTCAGCATAGGAGGCTGGACTTGACCTCTCAAGGTCCCTTCCAGCACTACGTTTCTATGATTTATCTAACTGGCAATTTTACAAACTCAACCTTAGAATGAGACCCATTTTTCATAATCTTGGGTCTAATGTTAGTGTCCTAAATAAGTCTAGTTTTATTTAATATCTAGCAACCATTAATCTTTTTGTCAGCATAGATTCCAAAGCCAGACAGGACTATTGTGATCCATGTAGTCTAACCTCCTGCATAGCACAGGCCATAGAACTTCCCCAAAATAATTCCTAGAGCAGATGTTTTAGAAAATTGTGCAATCTTGATTTATAAATTATCAGTGATGGTGAATCCATCACAGCTCCTGGGTAAATTGTTCCAATTGTTAATTACTCACTGTCAAAAATGTATGCCTTATTTCCAGTCTGAGTTTGTTTAGCTTCATCTTCCAGCCATTGGATCATGTTATATCTTTCTTTGCTAGATAGAGCCTATTATTAAATATTTGTTCCGCATGCAAGTACTTATAGACCGTAATCATCATTTCTTGACCTTCTGTTAGACTCAAGGAGATCAATCTGTTGAGCCAAGGCACGTTTTTTATTCCTTTTATCATTTTTATAGCTCTTCTCTGAGTTTTCCAATTTATCAACATCCTTCTTCAATTGAGGGCACTAGAACTGGACACAGTATTCCAGCGGTGGTCACACTAGTGCCAAATATAGAGGTAAAATAACCTCTGTACTGCTTGAAAATTCTCTCTTTATGTATTCCTGGATTGCATTATCTCTTTTGGCCACACCAGCATATTGGAAGCTCATGTTTAGCTGATTATCCACCATTACCCCCAATTCTTCTCAGTCGCTGCTTCCGAGGCTGGAGGCCCCCATCCTATAAGTATGTCTGCATACTTTGTTCCTAGATGTATACATTTACCTTTAGTTGTATTAAAATGCATATGGTTTGCTTGCACCGAGTTTACCAAGCGATCCAGATTACTCTGAATCAGTGACCTGTCCTCTTTGTTATTTATCATTTCCCCCAATTTTTGTCTCATCTACAAACTTCCATAGTGATGATTTTATGTATTTCGCTGATAAACAGCATAGAGCCGAGAACCAATCCCTTTGAAACCTCACTCAAAACAAACCAATTTGATGCTGATTCCCTGCTCACAATTTCATTTTGTGACCTACCAGTTAGTCAATTTTTAATCCATTTCATGTATGCTGTTCTCATTTTTTAATCTAAATGCCATGTGGCACCAAGTCAAAGTATATTACATCAACACTTTTACCTTTATCAACAAAAATTGTAATCTCATTTTAAAAAAAAATACTGAATTAGTTTAACAGGATCTATTTTCCATAAACTCATCTTGATTTGCATTAAGAACATGACCCTCCTTTAATTCTTTATTAATCAAGTCCGGTATCAACTGCTGCATTATCTTATCCAGGATCCATTTTTAGTGTGACAGACCTATATTTAGCTGGGTCATCCCATTTGCCCTTTTTTAAACGGGCACATTAGCTTTCTTCCAGTCTTCTGAAACTTCCCAATGTTCCAAGATTTGTTGATAAACAATATTAACAATCAGCAAGCTCCTCACAAGCTATTTTAAAACTCTTGGATGCAAGGGGGGGGGGGTGCGGCAGCGGGAAGACAGACTTAACCACAATTATACAGAACACAGCAAAATCTTATCTATGATCTAACTTAACCAAGACTACACAAATTAGCAAGTAACAGAACACAGTGCAACAATTTTTTAAACCTAACTTACAGAGCACAATACAAACAATTCTCTAAACCTAACTTAACCGCAGCTATGCAAAATGAAATTACAACTTATCTAGACTAAGAACCTGATTCTAATAGGTGCACCTTCGCATCAGTGGGGAGGGCTGCAAGCTGGCAGCCCTGGATACTGTCCAGGAAGGCACAGCCCAGCAGCGGCACAGGCATATATTTTAACAGCAAAGGAGCAGTCCCCAGGAAAGCAGCAAACATAGACACAGGAACAGCAGTAGCATCGGAGGATGGAGAGAGGACTCGATTCGCTTTCAGTAATCAGGAGATCTCCAGGCACAAATTCGTTGTTCGTGGGAGGGGAGTTTAAAAACGGGGGTACGCTCAAAAACAAACGAGAGCGGAGAGAGGGCCCCCCAAAGACCCCTAGCTGATCAGACCAGGTGGCAAACCAAAGACCTTCTCCGAGGTCTGATCAGAAAATGTCTGGCTTTAAAGGCAAACTCAGGCAGTTTCCCACCAGTACTTTTGATTGGCTCCTCTTGATACAGGGGAGGAGAGAAGGCAGGGAAAGGCTGCAGGTGAGCATAGGCATGCCTGGGCATGTTCTGAGCCACAGGTATGACTCATATGCTTAATTAGTTGGCCACTTCAGGTCTTGCATTTCTGGGCAGCGCCCCCCACACCGAGCCCGGGTCTGAACAAAGGAGCTAAACAAAGAAGCAAGAAGCCCCCTCCCTAGGCAGGGCAGTGGTTCCAGTTAGTCTGTACAAGCCATCCCTATGAATAGGGCTATGACTTTAGTTAGCACAATGGCCGGGAGGGGCAGCCACCAGGACAAACAGAAGGAGAAGGGAAAGAAGAATGCTAGCAGGGGGACAGCTGTAATAGGAGTAAGATGTTTTTAAATTAATCTCAATTATCGTTCACATTTTTCTGATTTAAATTCTTCCTCCCAGCTGATTTGGCTCATAATTGTTTCAGCTTTGTGAAATTCGCCATCGTGTGTGTGTGTGTATTTATATGTTACTGGCTTGGATTATTAAAGCAGCAAGTGTGTGTGTGTGTGTGTATGTATGTATGTATATGTGTATATATATATTGGTCTGAACTTTATTCTGTTTGCACATTATAAATGTGATCACACATGCCATGATCACTTGTACCTTAGCTACCACTAATTTTAATTCTCTGATCGCTCCTCTTAATCTATTAGGACAAGATCTAATAAAGAATTCCCCCTGTGTTGGTTGTAATATTTTTTGAAGTAGGACGGTGTCAACTATGATATTTAGACGTTCCAAGGATGTTTTAGTACTGGCAGCGTGAGACCTCCAACGTATGTCACTCAAATTGAAGCCTTCTGTGATCATGCATTTTTTTCCCCATATCTAATTTATTTATCTTCTATATAGATAGTGTGTAAGGAGGCAGTCATCCTGTTCCCTAGTGTGATTTGGTGGTCTGTAGCAGACACTAATACTCCACCTTATATGTTTTCTGTTAGGACATTGATCTATTAGCATTCAAAATAATTTTCTTCTGCGTTATCAGTGACTTAAACAGGTAATGACATTTTTGAGAGAGTGCCCTTCCCACTCAATTCCTCTTAAAGAGAACAGTTATAACCTATTTAAGACTCCAATAGTGCAAATCGGCCCACCAGGTTTCAGTAATAACAATTAGATGAAATTTGTCTCATAAATGAGCAATTTCAATTCCTTTTGTTTCTCTTACCCAGGTTCCTAGCATTGGTGTATAGGCAATTCAGGAGTTCCTCTTCATATCCTCTGCTTCCTTAATTAGCTTTGTTCTCAACATCAATTTTGGGCTGAGTGCTTGTATCTTCCTTCTTTTTATTCTCCCATTTTTCTGCTAGTTTGTCTGTTTCTTTGCTATGCTAGCCAGCCTCTCCCTGAGGAAATTGAGCCCTCCTTCTATTGAGAGGGAACCCTTCAATGTCCATAGCATTTGCTGTGGTCCTTAACATGTTGCCTGTAAATAATGGTAAATAGTCCTTTTTTATTATTATTATTATTTTTTTTTTACTACTTTTTAGGAAGTTTTAGTTAGGATAGTTTTACGGATGGATGGAGGTCTCCCTCTATCACTCCTATAGGGGGTGACTACATAAAGGAACTACACAATCTCGAAGAATTCCAGTTAGTTGCTGTACCAAATAAGGAACTTCTTTTCAGTAACATTTCATTGGTCAGTTTCATGAACGCTATTCAATGATGGGCTGCAGCATAACTGACAAGAATCACCTCAGTTTCTTTCAGCAGCTGCCAGGGAACCTGGGGAGCATATGTTGTTTCAGAAACAGCATCCTTTGGTGTTTCTGAAATGAAATTGTTCAGAATCTCTGGTCTGCTGGAAATTTCAGAAAACTTGTTTTTGATCCATGAAACAGACATTCAGAGTTTTGGCCAGCTCTACTGATTACTGTCATCTTTCTTCTCCTACTGTAGTCCTGATAAGGTTCAAGCACCTCTGTGTGCTGATTCTGGTTACTAAAGAACAGGAACAACGCTCAAGGAAACTGAAAGGCAGCAGATGTAAAATAATTAAAGGAAACACTTTTAACACAATGCACAAGTAGTCTGTAGAACTCATTGTCACAAGATATCACTGAGACTAAGTTTAACAGATTTGAAAGAAAGATTAGACATTTATGTTGATAACATCTAGCATTACACTAGCAAGGATTAAAAAGTTTTTTTGGGGAGGGAGGAAACCTTCATGCTTCAGGGCATAAGACAACCTATAACTAGACAGGGTAAGATAGAAATGTTCCCTGTGGGCAGGTTATTTCTTAACTGTGTACTGCAGGGTTTCTTGTGTCTTTCTCAGAAGTATCTGGAACTGGCCACTATCATAGATAGATAGGAATTGTTATGCTGGATCAGATTATTGCTCCATCTAATTCAGTAGCCCTATATTCCTGTTGGTACTGCGCTAAACCATTAGCACTGAAGAGGAGGCTAAAGCTGACGTATTACATTCTCTAACATCCTTTATTTTGTATTTTAGCTTTTATCTGTCATGATAGTGGGGCAACTGTGCTAGCATATGCTCCAAAACATCAGCTTTTAATATCAGGAGGCAGAAAAGGGTTTACTTGTATACTTGATCTTCGCCAAAAGCAACAACGACAGCTATTCCAGAGTCATGATTCTCCTGTTAAAGCAATTGCTGTGGATCCTGCAGAAGAATACTTTGTAACAGGATCAGCAGAAGGC
The DNA here is from genome assembly GCF_003597395.2 of Chelonoidis abingdonii. Classification (NCBI taxonomy): domain Eukaryota; kingdom Metazoa; phylum Chordata; order Testudines; family Testudinidae; genus Chelonoidis; species Chelonoidis abingdonii. Next base: position 76,947,361 of record NC_133774.1, read on the forward strand.
AATATAAAGGTAACTTTAATTTGGTGGAACAAGGCATTGTATAACGTTTTCATACTAAATGTTTGCAAAATTCTAATCTCTTATATATGGACTAGAATTTTGCATTGCCAGAGAAATGGATCATTCAGTAGGTCTTAACTTCTAAATAAGGTGATGAGCCTTAACTTTACTTTCTGACTTCAGTGTTTATCTGTGAACCTTGATGTTACCTTAATGGCTTTTTTATAGTTAAATATTTTTATGAGAATATTAGTGATTGAAAATGAAGACCAAGTATGAAACATCTGATCAAGCTAGGTGGCCTGAGTTTTCATTAATGATTTTCAGTGAGTTGAGAAAGCATAAACATTACTGATTATTTGTGTTAATAATTTTCAGGTATGGAGTTTATCTACCTTTAATCTTCTTCACACTTTCATCAATGAGCATGCTCGACAGTCAATCTTCAGAAACATTGGGACAGGGGTCATGCAGATTGAGACAGGACCAGCAAATCACATATTCTCCTGTGGAGCTGATGGAACAGTAAAAATGAGAATCTTGCCTGATCAATTTAGCCCAGTAAATGAAGTGTTGAAAAATGAAGTGAAATTTATGCTCTGATATTTTTGTCAATACTGTGTGTAACTTTTCTGATGATATTTTTCATGGAAATGCCAACAAATGTCATGTACCAATGATAGTTTTACAATTGGTGCCACAAAGATTTTTGCTTTTCTGTGTTCATATTTATTTCCTGGAGCTTAAATCCGTGATGCCTTAAAGATTAACAAGGTCCTTCAGATTTGGATTATATTGCCTAATGTAGGAATCATAGCTGATGCTGTAAAATATATATTATATATATTTATAATGTGTATACACACACAATATGTTGCTGAAATGGTTCCCCACTCCCCTCCTTTTGTGGTAACCTCTCCTCTGTTCAGAGCATGAGTGTTTCTCAAACTGAACACCTGGCCTTCTCCCAAGCCAGGAATAGATGGAAACCTTATATCATGATTCCCCTTTACTCTGACAACCACAACTGTGTCTCTACAAACTTTTACTCTTTGGCAGCCATGAATAAGTGTTTGCCCCTCTGTCTAGAAAATAAGCAAACCTCTGAATCAGGTGCTTATCCCACAGAAGGAACTGGCCCATGGAACACTGATTTGATGAACCACCACCACCCTCCCATTTGTGGAATCCAAGCTGGTTACCTCCACAACTCACCTAAGCCCTTTTTCTCTCACCTAGGGTATAAGAAACTGAAGGATATTCCATAACTTGGGTTTTCTATGCTGTAGCTTGAAACATTGTCAACAGAATGGAAGTCTTACCTTGAAAAAAAACTATATTTTTAACCCTAAACTCCCCCTTTTCAAAATATGCAAATATATGGATATCTTCCTAATAAAACTGTGTAAAGAGAATGTGTGAAGCTTTAATTTTGACAAGACAAATTACAGACAGGTGTTGTATAGGATAAGAAATTAGAATTTATCTTTAGATAAAGGGTATTTATTTAAGTAACTGTAAAGAGAGGAAACAACTGAAATATTTTAATTTTTTCCAGTGAGACTTTTGTATTTAGCCAAAAGATGCTGAATTTGTTTCCAGTACTTGTGTCTGTCTTTCTAAGCACCTTTAAAAAGAAGAAAGCAAATAAAAATACAAGAGTGAAGTACTTTATGACCTTAGTTGTATAAAATATATTGTAGAGTTACAAATTATATAAAAAATCAAAGAAAAATGTATTGAAGGCGTTCGGAGCTTTTTCTTTTTTGCCAAAATGTAAAACAGCATGACCTAAATACCTGACCAAAATATTAAAAATGCACAAAGCCTTTGAATCTTTTTTAACAAGCTAAAACTGTTTCTGAAATTATTTTACATTACTTTTCCTGACCTATTTCAAAAATGTAGAAAGCTTGATTTATAATTAGGCTAGATACAAGGCTGATCAGTTACTCAAATGAAAATGGTATACTGTTGTTAAAAGATACATTGTAAAATACAGCAACAATATTTCATGTAAAATAAACTTGTCCAAATAGGTAATAAACAAAGCACAGAAATGAAGGGCTTGTAAAATAAGCTTTGTAATATTCTCAGGATACTTTTAAGAGTAGAATTGTTTAAAAAGATTTTGTAAATTGTATTATAGTTTTAAATGTATGTTTAGCAAATTGCCATGTGAACACTAAGATGGTTTTTATGCACATAACCTGCACTTACAAATTGTACAATACAGTGATTTTTTTTTTTTTGCGCTATGGAGAAACCTGTGGCAGCATTTCAAAGAATTGCTACAGCTGTTTAATATGAGGAAGAATAATTAAAGTTTCACTAACATTTTATTCATGGATTGACACTGAGTTTACAGTACAGTGACAGAACAGAGAAGTGGCTGACTTAAAATGGCACCATTTTACTCTGTAGATCTGTGTGCATTATTGTATCTGCTTAGTGACCAATATATTGGTAATACTTATTCCTGTTAGCATCACAAAGCCCACATAGCTATCAGTGGCTCATGCATTAACACAATTAAAACCGATCTTGTAAATGCTTAGTCATGTGAATAATTTTACATCCCAATTGAATTAACTGAGATTACTCAACTGTTCATAATTATTTGCACCACTGGGGCCTAAATTTCATTTTCAGAACTTCAGTTAATAGCAAACCAGGATAATGTAATTTAACTTTTCAGATTCCCAGCTCAGTTCAGTGCACTGGCAATTTGGGAAAGCCATCCTTTCATTTGTAAACTGAGCAGATTTGATATGGAAGTCATTCAGATGTTGAACTTCACTATCACATTAGTCATCTTTCTGAGCAGAACTGCACTTTTTTCTTTCAGTTTACTAGGTAAACCTATGTGCTTATACTGGAAAAGGAATGTCTGGGAACAAATGAGTCTTTTCAGTGAAGTTTATAATTATCAAACATAATAAAATTAAATTATGTAAAAATATGATGTACTTACCACAGATGCATAATCTTTAAAATAAAAGACCATGCAGAGATTCAACCGTTTAGAATGCCATTGTTGCTGCTGCTACTTATAAATCATACATTTCTACTCTTGTATGTTTCTCGATATCTGACAATTTCAAGTAATTTTTGTGTGTGTGTTAGTAACAATCAAAGTGAGTTGTCTTTTGTTGTATTTGTGCCTTTTAAAAAGGACACTGTGAACTTAAAAGCTAGTCACTATGAAAAATTGAGTTAAAAGGAGTTTTGGCTACTACTTTTGGCCTTGAGAGAGAGAGAGACACACATTTGCTAATTTTTGTGTTTTTACAATCACTTTTTCAATTTTTCTCTTGTGGCTTTGTAAGGAACCTAATCAACAGGAAACTTAAGCACTGTCACATACACAAATGAAGCAAAAAAGTCATGTTTCTGTATTTAGTTAATATAGGTGTCATGTTAAAGTCAGTCAATTTTAAGTCAGAAGTGTGGTATCTATTTTTTAAACTTAGGATGTGAATTGCAGTACTTAACGGGATTACATCCTCATGTTGCTAGCCAAGTCAGTTCTCAGTTTCACGATCCAAAGCAGTTTGGCACTACTGCCTTTCTAATTGATTTGGAAGCCAAAACCCTCTTGATTATCTACCCACATCCTGAGATGAGGTCACATGTAAAATAGAAAACCATTAGCACCAAGCTGAAGCTGCATACCTATAGAGCAAAAGATGCTGTCTGAAGGACATTTGTATTTATTATACATTAACGTGGCATGCAAGAGATTTTCTTGTTCTGCATTTTAGGAAACTTAGCTGCTAATTATAGGAAATTAATACTTAGAACAATATTCAGCAAATACTGGGGTGCCCTGGAATTTTAAATGTTATGTACCGCCTTCATCATATTCTACGTATAAAGGAAACTGCAAATTATACTTTACCTGGCACTCCTTATAAAAAGAGGGTAACAGTGTTCAAAGGGCACAGGGTCAAACCTGGAGCATGGTCAAAGGGTAGGAGACTAAGTATTTTATTTTTACTGGAAATAGCCAGGCCACTGCTAAATCACAGGTTCAGCACATTGAACAAATAACTTTCTAAAACATAAAAAACACCTACATCATTGTAATTTTCTTCCTCCCTTTCTTTCTTCGTGCTCTAAAATCCATTTTTGTTTGTAACTTGATACTGATTTTCTCTTTTGCTCATATTAACTCTATAAAAATATTTGGGTTTTTTTATAATTTTTATTTTCCTTGTATAGTACCACAATGCGTCTCACCATCTGTCCTTATTCTGTATATCTGCCTTTTTTCTCTCCCACTTTTTCACACACTTGGTCTATTACTGTACTGATTTCTTTCTACTATCCCCTCCTCCTCCCTCACAATCATGCCTTTCAACCTGCAACAGTCCAAATGTAGATCATCAGAACATTCCCAAAATGACATAACATTGATGCAGGAGACTTCAACTGATGTGAGATTCATTCCTGTAGTGTAAATAACTATTAGTTATTTAATTCTGACGTAATTACCCAATAAATAGACACCCCAAGTTTGTAGGCAGTGTAGGTAAGTTTACAACAGTGATTCTCAAACTTTTGTACTAGTGATGCCTTTCCCATAGCAAGCTTGAGTGTTGACCCTCTTATAAATTAAAAACACTTTATATATTTAACACTATTATAAATGCTGGAGGCAAAGCAGGGTTTGGTGTACAGGCTGACAGCTCACGATACCCCTGGTACTAACTTGTGACCCCCTGAGGAGTCCAGACCGCCAGTTTGAGAACTGCTGCTTTATAGCAATGGCCTTTCCTCCAAAATTAAGTACACTTGAGGTATGCTCAACATCTCAGCAATAGATTCCACTTCTATAAAGGTTTTATTTGTAGAACAGTTTGAGAACCATGACTAACAGACAATACAGAAGCACAGAATAAATTATTCCTCCTATTCCACAGGTGTGGGGGCAAGCATGGATTTCCAAAAATTCATTCTCAATTTTGTTACCCTTTCTTTCGCTCTCCGCTGATTATCTGCTAGCATATGCATCCTGAATAAAAAAAAAACAAAAAACTTCCACTTCATTCTGTTGTGAAATCTAACATGTCATACCAATGTTACTGCTGGCTCACTGGACCAGCAGGGAGAAAAGGCATGAGGCACCATTTCTGCACAATGCTGACATGAGGTGGAGGAACATATGTGTGGGGTTGGGGGGTGGGGTAGGCCAGAGGACAAATCAAAGACCCAATGAGACGAACCCCTGGAAGTTGGAAGGGAGCATGGGAACAAAGAAAATTAAAGAGAAAAAACAAGAAACTAGAGTATGCTAAGTTCAAAACAGCCTCCAAGAAGCAGCACTGCCAGAGGCAACATGGTAAGAGGTTTCCATGACCAGGAATCAAACCTAAGTTGTGTTGGAGAAAGCAACAAAACCTGATCACTAACCACATCACTATGGCCAACTGGGGTTAATAAAATGCTATGATTGCTTATGAACTCATCTCCATCTGTGCAGATGGCTAGCTGATTGTGGGGTCAAGTGCAGGTAAGGTCCCCAGTAGAGTCAAGCTTCCATGGGGCAATCTTAGTGAGCCCTCTGTACGTTTCTTAGGCTTCCTGGTGCTTGGGAGAAATTCAGAGTTCCACCAGTACAAATCTGCAATTCAAACAGGGCTCCTGGCATTGTGCACTGACGAGCTTGCCTGGCTTCTGATTGGTGGAAGCAGAGCCACACACCCAGTTCTGAGCCAGTCAGGAGGCAGAGAGCCCTGATCTGGGGTTCTAGGCCAATAGAAGTAAAATTGGACACATTTTCTGTGCCCCAACGGGGACATTTTCCCCCCCCCCCCCAAAATAAGTGCAGCTAGTTCTGTGGAAGAGCATTCCTGCTGTTGCTTTCTGGCTGATCTAGGTGCTCCATTCTTGGCTTCTGACCTGTGAATGGGAAAATTTGCTCTAGCCTCATGGTCTACCACTTACCCTCCAGAGGTGGACTATTAAGGCTCTCCCCTACCTTCAGGTGCCAACTATTAAGCCACCCATGTTGCAGTAGAACATGGGATGAAAACGGTCTTGCCAAGGCATGATTTGCACAATCAACCCATTATTATTAGCTTCCTGGAAAGCTTTAAACAGCAGTTTCGGGAGTACTACCATGAAAAGGATCGGAAAACAGAGGCATGGATTAGAAATCCCTTTAATGCAGAAATGACTTTAAGTGCTGTTATGTCACTTACAGTGAAGGAAACATTAATGGACCTTTCCTGAGAAAAGACATCAGTGCTGAGATTTTCTAAGCCGTCTATTGCTAACTTCTGGATTTCTGTACAAGGAGACTATCCAGATCCGTCATCTGCGGCTTTGAAAGCACTCAGGCCATTTTCATCCACCAACCTGTGTGAAGCTGGCTTTTCAGCACTGACTTGACTGAAAAACAAATACAGGTTCCACCTCACTGTTGAAGATGACCTCCATCTTTACCTCAGCCACACAGAGCCCTACTTCAAGGATTTGTGTTCATCAATACAAGCTCACCCCTCCCATTAGGTGCATATTTATTTTTATTTTTTACTGTTGGATAGAAAGATTGTCTTGTTATTATATTGTGAATTAAAATATTTCATGGCTACTTTTTGTAGATACAGCCTTGTAATGCATATTTTATTTAAAATACTAACTATTCTGAGTAACACAGGGCACTGGGGTCATGTAGTAATTTTTCCTGTCAGAATGGGGATGCAGTGCAATAAAATTTGAGAACGCTGGCCTAGACTACCAGGGAGAAACCATGTGCATCAGTACGGCAGCTGCTCATACGCCTGGGCCCCCATTGCAGTAGGGGAAAGCCTGCACTCCAGCAACCATGGGAGAGGGGTGACAAAATATGCAAGGGACATAGCAAAAGACTGACTATGAGGATCAAACTCAGGATCTTCAAATTATGAAACTGACTGCTGACTGCGCTAAGAAGGCTCTGCTGAAAGTCACTAGGTACTGCCTGCCATCTTGAGGGTCACTGGCACCTGACAGCACAGCACAATTCAGCTACAGGGTAAAACACAAGGACAGCTTGTGTCATTACTGTCCTGTATGCAGACACATCCCTCCTGGCTACCCTGCAGCTGGCCACTCCCCACTATGCTTGCTGCCCATAACCAACCTTGCCATCCCTGAGGTGGAGGGACAATGTGAAGGCCTTCCATGACTGAGAATTGAACCCAGTCCATGGCAGTGACAGCACCAAATTCTAACCAGGGATAAGGGGCAAGAAACTCCCTGTCTGCACAATGCTGACACAGGCTGGAGTACCATATAAGTGAGATGGCAAGACAAGTACTGGCCACAGGACAGGTCAGAAGCCCATCAAGACCAGGCCCTGGAGGTTGGAGTTTGAAAGAGGGTGCAAAAAATATGGAACAGAAGAAAAAGGGGGGCGGGTGGGAAGGGGGCAAGGGGAGACCTGAAAGGGAAAAACAAGAGGTTGTGGAAGCTCCTTCACTGGAAGTTTTCTGTATTGGATAGTTTAGGCCCAACAAATTCTACATCTTGGCAGGGGATTAGACTAGATGTGATCCCATCTAACCCCATGGTTCTATGACAAGACACTAGAACTTGCTGCATTCAAAACACCTGTCTGAGGATGAAAGCAGCCTCCAAAGATCAGTCTTGGCAAAGGCACCAAAGCAGGGCCCTTGACCATAAACTGAGCCCATGGCTGAGAGCACCAAACGCTCACCACTTGACCATCAGGGAAGAACCATGGGCTTTGCTTGGGCAACTGCTCATACGTGAGGCAAAACGCAGTAGGGTAAAGTCTGTACTTCAGCAACTACAGGGGATGGGAAACCTGAAGGAGAAGGGGTGATGGTGAAAGATTCACCTTGCCTTCTCTAAGCATGGAACTAAAAAGGTTCTGTCAGAGGGTGCCAGGCATTGCCACCTCGAGTTCACTGGTACCTAAGAGCACATTTCAGTTCAGCTGCAAGACAAAATAAAAGAACAGCTTGCAGGGAGGATTTGATTTAAATCACCAGTCAGGAAGACTCAATCATGGATTTCTACATAAAGTGCATTCTTGTTGGTTGTTATAACCTTAATACATATTCTTCACAACTCAGAGCTAGATGTAGGTTTCATTTTTAGAAGGTACACACTATACATTTTTTAAGTCATTTATTTTGAAAACTTTTCAGATTACTTTTACAGCTATATCAGAAAAAGAATGATTGATTGTTTGGTATTTCATTTACCAAAGGTAATTGAAGCAGATATTTATGAAGTCACTGGGAGGTGAACTGTCTCCAATTCAACAGGTTAATCACCACTAATATTTGGAGGATTTTCTTGCCATGCTATATTAGGAGGAGAACATCACCAGACATTTAAATTGTTTTATTTAACTAAAAACAACAACGTTATGTATTCTGGATTTTTTTCTTCAACAGCAAACAGAATATTTTAACAAAACAAGCATATAAATTTTTTAATTTAGTTAAACAGTCAAGTTTTTGTTAAATATGTTTTTAACTAAAATCGTTAAATGAAATGATTTTATTTTAAAAAAACAAAAATTAAAACGACTGTCAGTCAGGTCAACATGAGAAACTTAAAATATTGGCTTCTGCAGCTAACTCAGTTGTCTTCACCTTCATTTTCCTGTTTGTCCATAATCTGGAAAAGAAAAATAAGCTTTTCTGTTTTTTCAGGTCCCAAACAATCTCTCAATTTGGAATGAATTAGTTCAAAGGAAGAAAATACTCTTTCTACTCCAGCAGAAGAAGCTACTCTTGTTAAAAGTGAGCTTATCACTTCAACAGTCTCTGATTCCAAGTGCTGAAGTGACTTCCAGTTCTTCTTCGAGTGCTTGCTCATATCCATTCCAATTAGGTGTGCGCGCACCGTGTGCACGTTCATCGGAGACTTTTTACCCTAGCAACACTCGGTGGGCCAGCAGGTCGCCCCCTGGAGTGGCGCCGCTATGGCACCTGATATATACCCCTGCCGGCCCATCCGCTCCTCAGTTCCTTCTTACTGCCTGTGTCGGTCGTTGGAACAGTGGAGCACAGCTTAGCTGATCTCCACCTTCCTAGCGATTCGCTCGTTTTTATATAGTTATTGTGTACATAGTTCATTTCTATAGTTCTAGTTAGCATTTAAATTAATAGTTCTTATAGCTGTGTATATAGTTAAAGAGGATCGGGGGCTCGCCCCTTCTCCTCCCCTGGTACTGGGGCCCATGCCCAGTTCACTAGGCTTCAAACCCTGCGCGGCCTGTCATCGGCTGATGCCCACAGGAGACCCACACGACTCCTGTTTAAAGTGCCTAGGCAAATCCCACCTTGCGGACAAGTGCCGAATCTACAAGGCGTTCAAGCCCCGGACAAAGAAAGAGCGGGACATTCGCCTGAAGCAGCGTTTGATGGAGGCAGTGCTAACTCCTCCATCCTCGGCACCGACTCCGGCACCGGGAACAAGTGCCTCCTCCGCACTGGACCGCCCAGCACCAGTAAAGGCTCCTCGGCACCACCCTTAACCGGCCCAACCCTCTGGCCGGCACCGCTCCCTCTCCCCGAGGAGCAAGAGGCACAAGGCTCCTGCGGCACCTACAGCTACAGTCAGAGCGTACCTCCAAGATGGACCACCCGGCACCGTCAACTGCCGCGGCACCGCTTGTCTCCACACCGTTGATTCCGGTCTCACAGGAGCTGTTGAGTCCGGTGCTTACCAGCTTCCCGGCACACGTTGTGGTCAAGCTCGTCGTGCCCTCCACGCCAGAGACCTTCTCCATGGTAAGGGACCTAATTGCTCTGACAGAGCCTGAGCTGCCCCAACCCCCGGCACCGCCGGTGTGGGTCATTCAGTCGTTGGGCAAGCCCATTATGGTGCGACCACCTTCCCCAGGCACCATCGAACGACGTCAGTCCCGATCTAGATCCCACGGTCACTCTCGGTCCCGACATCGCTCCCGATTCCAGCGCCACTCGCAGTCCCGGTACCGTTCTCCATCCCGGTACCGGTCATACTCACGGCACCACTCGAGATCCCAGTCTCCGTCGTGGTACTCTCAGCACTGGTCCAGATCCCGGCACTGCCGTACCTCTCGCAGCCGATTCCGGCATGATGATGTAAGGTACCAGTCGACCTCCCGGCACTGCGCTGGTCGCAGGTCCCGGTCCCGCTCCCGGCACCGCCACGGTTCCCGGTACCGCGCAGAGATGAGTTCTATGGATGCAGAGACCTGGTCCAATCAACTTCAGCTCCTCCATGGCCTTCGCGTCATCCATTCGCCTCCTCACACGCGGACAGCGCCTCCTACAGGGGTTCAGATACGCAGGCCCACCTGGACCACGGACCTCCTCAGTGGTCTTTTTGGACACCTTGGGCCTATCACCAAGCCCAAGGTGAACCAAAGGGCCCCTCACACTCCAGTCACTCAGAGCACCGTGCGCCCGAGGCCACAGTCAGCAGATCTCCCCCCGCTGGTACGGAGAAAACCACTGCACACGCACCAGGACAGCATGATCTTCCGGAGACAGAGGTCCCCCAGGATGAGGCGTCAGTCCAGGACCCACTTATCCCAGGGCTGTCATCCTCCTCTTCCCCGGATGAGGCGGTAGCGGGCACATCATCGTCAAGGCCACCTCCGATTGACCTCCGATCACACCAGGATCTTCTGCGGCGTGTTGCCCAGAATATCAACCTTCCAGTAGAGGAGGTTCCCGAGGTGGAGGACCCAGTGATTAGCATATTATCTGCGGAAACACCAACCAGAGTGGCTCTCCCCTTCATCCGTTCGATCCAGGCCAGAGCGGACACTATCTGGCAGTCCTCGGCTTCCATTCCACCCACAGCCAGGGGAGTAGAACGAAAATACATGGTGCCTTCTAAGGGGTATGAGTACCTCTATGTGCACTCCGCCCCCTGCTCGTTGGTGGTACAATCAGTCAACGAACAGGAGCGCCATGGCCAACAAGCCCCCGCGCCAAAATCTAGGGAGGCCAGGCACATGGATTTGTTGGGCCGAAAGATATACTCCGCCGGAGGCCTTCAGCTCCGCGTGGCAAACCAACAAGCCCTCTTAAGCAGAGACAGCTACAATACCTGGGAGGCGGTCGGCAAGTTTACTGAGTTGGTTCCGCAGGACTCTCGTCAGGAGTTTACAGCTCTCCTAGAGGAGGAGAAGAAGGTCGCGAGGACCTCCTTACAAGCCTCACTAGATGCCGCCGATTCAACAGCTAGAACGGTCACCTCTGGCATAGCCATGCAACACATATCATGGTTGAAAGTGTCCGGCCTACCACCTGAGCTGCAACACACCATATAAGACTTGCCATTTGATGGACAAGGCTTGTTCTCGCAAAAGACGGACCCCAGACTACAGAGTCTGAAGGACAACTGGGTCATTATGTGTTCGTTGGGAATGCATACACCCCAGACTCAAAGACGGTCATTCCACTCCCAACCTCAGGGCCCTTACCCCCCGCCTCGGCCAAGACAAGATTTTGCCCGAAGACGAGGTCGTACTACCCGCAGACGTCAGTCTGGACCTCAAGGGGGCAACAATTCCGGTCCCGCCAAACCAACACCGCGACCGGCTAATCAAAACCTTATTGAGGCTGCGCCCCCGAGACAGTCGTACCAAGATTTGACTACCCCGGATCCATCTATTCAGGTTGTAGCAAGACTGCTTTTCCGGCAACAGTTCCTCCTGCATGGTCCAGTTGACTCAGATCATTGGTCTTACGTACGTGGAGTTTTGGAACTACCATACCATGCAGTTTGTTTCACCCCTCCCTACCACGCCCCCGTCCCTCGTTCAGGACCTCATCTCCACGAGCAACCGTCCTCTTCAGGAGGTTCGCAAGGCTTCCTCTCGAATCAGAGCTATAGAGAGGTACTGGAGGAAGTTAAAGGGCAAGGGGTTTTATTCCGCGATATTTTCCTAATTGCCAGGCAAAAGGGGGGCCTACGCCCCATCCTGGACCTTGCATGACTGAACAAATTCTCAAAAAGTTCAAGTTCCGCATCGTATCCCTGGGACCATCATTTCCTTCCCTGGATCTCGGAGATGGTACGCCGCTCTCGACATGATAGGACGCATATTTCCACATTGCAATTTATCCCCCGCACAGGAGGTATCCGTGCTTTGTGGTAAATCAGGGTCACTACCAGTTTACTGTCCTCCCCTTTGGTCTTTCCTCGGCTCCTCAGATCTTCACAAAGTGTATGGCGGTCGTCGCTGCTTCCCTGCGCCGTTGTCGAATACACGTCTTTCCTTACCTCGATGACTGGCTTATCCGAGGGGTCTCCGAGGCACAAGTCATCAGCCATGTCACCATCATCAGGGAGCTGTTTATGCGTCTAGGCCTGATCATCAATTTGGACAAGTCCACTCTGGTGCCTATGCAGAGGATAGAATTTATCGGGGCAATGCTGGACTCCAACCTTGCAAAGGCCAGTTTACCCCCACACCAGTTTCAGGCCATAGTCTCCCTTTTCAAAAGTCTTCAGAGTTTTCCAACTACCTCTGCTCGTACTTGCCTTGTTCTCCTCGGGCACATGACTGCATGCACATTCGTCACAAAGCATGCCAGACTGCGAATGCGCCCTCTACAAATCTGGCTCGCTTCCGTCTATCGGTCGGGCAGAGACGCCATAGACATTATTCTGACCGTTCCGCCGAACGTTCTAGGCTCCCTCGACTGGTGGAGGATGTCATCCCGAGTGTGTGCAGGCCTGCCGTTTCATCCTCCCCAGCCCTCCACATCCCTAACAACGGACGCGTCCTCACTGGGCTGGGGTGCTCACCTAGGGCACCTGCGCAACCAAGGCCTTTGGTCACCCCAGGAGTTGATGTTTCACATCAGTGTCCGAGAGCTGAGAGCGGTCCGGCTGGCATGCCAAGTGTTCCAGCACCATCTACAAGGCCATTGTGTTGCAGTATTCACGGACAACACAACGGCTATGTATTACATCAACAAGCAGGGAGGGACACAGTCCTCCCCCTTGTGTCAGGAAGTAATCCGACTGTGGGACTTCTGCATAGCCCACTCCATAGATCTAGTGGCCTCCTTCCTCCGAGGAGTACGGAACATGCTCGCAGATCACCTGAGCAGGTCCTTTCTATTACATGAATGGTCCATCCGTCCGGACATTCTCCATTCAGTTTCCGGAGGTGGGGCTTTCCCCACATAGACCTGTTCGCATCCAGAGTGAACAGGAAATGCCAGGTGTTCTGCTCCCTACAAGGTTGCTCCCTGGGCTACCTGTCGGACGCATTCCTGATTCCGTGGACAGGCCACCTCTGTTATACCTTCCCACCGTTTCCTCTTGTCCACCGAGTCCTACTCAAGCTCCACAGGGACAAAGCCCATCTTATCCTGATCGCCCTGGCTTAGCCGAGGCAGGACTGGTACACCATGCTGCTCGACCTGTCCCTGTCAGACCCAATTCCCCTACCATTCTGGCCGGACCTGATCACGCAAGACTTCGGCAGGCTGCACCATCCGGACCTGCAGTCCCTTCATCTGACAGCATGGCTCCTGTCTAGTTAAGCCAATTGGAGTTGCGTTGCTCCGCCGCAGTGCAACAGGTGCTGCTCGGAAGCAGGAAGCCCTTCACATGCTCGACATACCTCGCTAAATGGAAGCGCTTCTGCCACTGGTGCACCCAGCATGGCCATTCGCCGCATTCTGTATTAGTCCCCACTATCTTGGACTATTTATGGTCTCTCAAAGAGCAAGGTCTGGCAATCTCCTCTCTACGAGTGCATCTTGCAGCTATATCCACCTTCCATCCTGGGGAAGCTGGCAGTTCCATTTTTTCCCACCCTATAGTTTCCAGATTCCTCAAAGGCTTGGAGCGACTCTACCCCCAGGTTAAATGCCTACCCTATCTGCGGACCTGACCTCGTCTTAACCAGGCTCATGGGGCCCCCCTTTGAGCCTTTAGCCACCATGCTCGCTGCTGTAACCTGTCCTGGAAGACAGCATTCCTAGTCGCTGTCAATCTCGCTAGAACGAGTCTCAGAACTTCGAGCATTGACTGTGGATCCTGCAATATAAGGTGTTCCCATAAAGACAAGGTACAGCTGCGACGCACCGGCGTCTCCCTAAGTCAATCTCCACCCTTTCACATTATCCAGGACATCTTTCTGCAAGTCCTTCTTTCCAAAGCTGCATCATCGCGACGGGAACAGCAGCTCCATACTCTGGTTGTCCGTAGGGCTCTCGCCCTTCTACAATGAGAGGACCAGACCCTTACCGGCGCTCACCTCAGCTATTTTGTAAGCGGTGGCAGAACGTATGAAGGGCATGGCAATCTCCTCCCAACGATTGAAGCTTGGGTGACATCCCTGTATTCGGGCACTGCTATGACTTGGCTCATGTCAGACTGGTCATCTCACTGCCCCCTACTGAGGCTCAAGCCTCATCTGCGTGTTCGTGGCCCATGTTCCCATACATGGAAATCTGCCGCGGCAGCCCACCTGGTCTTTGCAATCGCACTATGCATTGGTCCACATCCAGACGATGCCGCCTTCGCTCAGAGGTATTAACGTTCCGCAACGCTCACTCAGACTCCTCCGGCCTAACGTAAGGCTTGGAATCACCTAATTGAATGGATATGAGCAAGCACTCGAAGAAGGAAAAGATGAGTCAATCACCTTTTGTAACTGTTGTTCTTCGAGATGTGTTGCTCATATCCATTCCACACCCGCCCTCCTTCCCCACTGTCAGAGTAGCCGGCAAGAAGGAACTGAGGAGCGGATGGGCCGGCAGGGGTATATATCAGGCGCCATAGCGGCGCCACTCCAGGGGGCAACCTGGCAGCCCACCGAGTGTTGTTAGGGTAAAAAATCTCTGACAAACATGCACGCAGCGCGCGCACACCTAATTGGAATGGATATGAGCAACACATCTCGAAGAACAACAGTTACAAAGGTGAGTAACCATCTTTTCCCTGGTGTGATTTTCTTTAAAACATCATCGGCAAACATATATTTCTTGACTGGTTCACCCTTAGCTCTGAAGTTTATTATAGTTGGCATTATGGAGGGATGATTGCTGGACGTCCATGTCACAGACAACTCCTCTTTTTCAGTAGGTAAGGTTTGACCCTGGTACCGAGTATTGAGACCATTTGCAAGAAAATGAGCTGGAGATAGAGCTTGTCCTATTCATTTTTTTAATGCTTGTAATTTAACTTTTAAGATCTCACTCAGTTCCTTCCAAATTTCAACAGCATCAGCAATAAAACAGCTATTTGTCTGCATTTTGTTCAAGGCTCCAGAAATAGGCTTCAGGGTACTCAGCATGTGTTCAACATTTCTCTTAATCCCAATGTTGAGAACTTTGGCTGTGACAGTGCCATCTTTTTTTTCACGGTTTTGTTCACAAACTGTCATCAGATTAGGCCAGTTCTTGATACAGTGCTCAAAACAGTCCACTACTGAGTTCCACTGTACATCTTGTGGGAGAGTTAGCTTGGTTCCTCCCTCTTTTTTTCAGAGCAGCTGCTGCAAAGTGGTTGTTACGGAAGTATTTTGCAATTTCAACTACATTAGCCTTTATTTCTGGAACACTGAAGTCTTTGGTTAGGAGGTGCAGCAAATGAGTACTGCAACCGTATGTTATTAGCCTGGGAGACTCTTCGCTCTCTTCTAAATAATTTCTTCTTATCTTGGATACATTTGCAGCATTGTTTGTGAGCAAGCTGCATACTAGACATTTGAAAAAAAAATTCAGTTTGTTCTAGCTTTTACTGCTACTTCTAGTAAGTATGCTGCTGTGTGTACATTTCCTGATGTATCAATTGTTTCTGTAAGGAGGACATCCCCTTCTTCTGTTGTCACGTAAGTACATACAACAGGATCATTGAGGACATTGTTCCACCCATCAAGACTCTGGTTAACAATTTTACCCTCTAGACTTTTTGCACACTGCTTAATTTCTCTTTCATACACTTTATCCAGCAATTTGCCTGACATCTGCTCTGCTGGGTGGACTGTATCCTGGTCTTAATGACTGAACCATGTTAATGAAGTGCAGTCTTATTAGTATGGTTTGGACAATGGACTTATTTATGTACTGAGGTGATTTCATATCCAATTCTAAAGGGTATTTCCCATAGACGTACAACCAAATCACAAGTTTAACCTATAAGTCATGACCTTGAGGATACCAAATATAGTTCTAGAAACACTAGAAACATGCCTTGTATTTTCCCTTCCATTTAATTTATAAGGATAAATGCAATTCATAGTCATTTTCAGAAATTTAATATGTATTTACTCTGAACACTTTTAGAACCTGTTTCTCAAGTTAGTAGCTCTGCTTGTTAACTGACATTCTTCATAAACTCATATCCTGTGGATTCAATTTCACCCCCTATTTTTAGCAGGGAAAGTGTTTTTGTTAAAGCAGTTCAAACTTGAAGGAATGGGAACCCATGCAGCAGTCAGATCATTCAAACCTGACAGCTATGAGCATGTGCACAGGTGCAGAGGAAAAAAGAATTTAAAAAAAATCTTACAATATTTGTAAAATTTCAAAATCCTAGTTTGTTTTTGTACCTGAGGCTGTATTCAGGGTCACTCCCAGAGCTATTTTTTTGTTTTTGCTTGTGTAATTCTCTATTGAATGCGGGACAAATGATGTGCAATGAAGATGTGAATACAGTTCTTTTTATTGGTAATATTACAACGATGTTTGAGGGACGCCAGACTACTAGGAGCATCATTGAAACGAGGAGGAAAACTCTGGTCACAGCTCAGCATAACGGTGCCACAAACCAGTATCACCTGCTATTCTTATAATAGCCTGTTTTCTTACTGGTCCTGGTAGGGTCATTTGGAATTCTTGCAAGGAGAGAAGTGACGAGATGAAGCACAGGCCAGACTTCAGCTGAATTGTAACTTTTAGTGAACGTAATTACATGACACAATTACATTCACAAACTAGAGAGCACAGCTGTAACGATGCACGGTGACTGTGCTCAGCACTGCTACGGCTTTGCACGTGCACGTGGGAGAGCTATTGGACGGTAAAGTACTGAGTAGACTGGTGCAGGTAGATCAGCTTTGAGGCAAGGAGAGCTGGCGGGGCAGCTCCCTGAAAGGGGGAGAGTTTCCGGGAAGCCAAGACCTTCCCTTCCACCCTGATACAGTCTAGCACGCGCGCTCCTGCCTTTCACTCAAACACCAGGGAAAATCAGAGACTCTTGGACAACGTTAATGCCTCCCACCCCGGCGGGCCCCGCTGATTCACTGGCCGCCCCGTGTTCAGAGGGGGGTGCTGGTGTCTCCCACACGCGCACTACGCTCCCAGGCGTCCCGACAGCCCGCCCGGGGAGAACACCCGGGGTCCGGGCCGGGCTGCTCAGACCTGGGCCCATCCGCACCCGGAGCCTCAGCAAGCCCCGACTGCCGCAATGCCTGCGGTGAAGCGCCCGCGCTCACCTGCTCCGGCCCCTCGCTGCTAAACCCGCCTCCGGGCGCTGGCCCCGCCCTCACGGCCATGGCCCCGCCCCCGGGACTCTGGCCCCGCCCATGCCCCTTTGCGAGGGGAGCGGGGTGGTTTAGGGAGTTTCCCCCAGGTCCTAGCAGCTGTAGCAGATCCGAGCCGGGACTCGAGTCGCCGCACGCGCTGCACAGGGACCTGTCTCCTCCGCGGGTTCGGTGCTGCTGCGCCTTCCCCCGCACACAGTAAGTGATGCCCCGGCCCGGGCTGCGGGAGGGAGCGTGTCCCTGTGCCTGTTCCTCTGCGGTGCCGCGGAGCTCGAGCCTTGCCCCGCGGCCAGGCATGTGCGGGACACGCGGCGAGCTGCCCCGGCGGCGCTGGCTCTGCCCGCATAGAGCCCCGTGTGTATTCAGAGCAGCCCTAGCCGGCATACAGCTGCTCTCCGGGTGATTTCGCCTTTTCTGCCCTGCCTGGGTTGGCTCCTTTGCCTAAAATCTAGTGAAGAGTCTGGGGGCAGTTTATAGCACACGCTGTGCACGGTTCCCTCCCCAGGAAATTGAACTGTTTTAACTTGGTAGGCATCTGATTATTTGCAGATAAGCAAACACAGTAGTCAAGTCTTCTTCTTCTAGATCTTGCTTCAGTAACCTTGATAATCATGCGAGTCAGCCTGTTAAAGTCAATGGGGCGACTCGTGCCTAAGTATCTTGTTAGATTGGGGCCCTACAACCTGTGCCTTCTTTTCCTTCCTCTGGGGGGATCCCTTGGGACTCTGTCCCCCTCTATTTTGTTGGCTCCTTCTATGAGGTAGACCGAGCCCTCTCTTTATCATGCTGGTTACTGTACACCGAATTGACTGTCACTGGATTCAGTTCTGACTTTAGAAAGGGAGGAGTTAGGGTCTGAGGGAGAAACCCCCCTTAAAGACCAAATATTGTTACAACCAGCCAACTTGTCATAAAAATTATGAGCAGGATGTAAGAGCTAAACATGCATGTATGTTTCCCATATTTGAACATAAATGTGCTTTGACAGAAGACAGTTTTTCAAATAAGTTGCCCCACTGGTTGCTAGCATCAGGTGGCAGAATATGTATGTAGAATGGCTTAAAGTTACTAACAGAGAAGAGCCGGGAAAAGAGAGCTAATATCATGTCCAGTCTGAGCTGGACTAACACCGGAGTTATCCATGTGTCTCTGGGGAGCAATGATGGTTCAAAATAAATTGTTGCCATTATTTTTTTTTAAGCTAATTTCTAGTCTGACATGTTTATACCTGGAAACACTTGGCTGTTTTCTTAACCATAAAAATATTTCCTTACTGCGGTGCCAACATGAAGTAAATAAGTGGTGCTATTATTTAGGCTCTGAAATTTTTCACCTGTAGCAGCTTTGGTGGAATTAGAAAAATCTAGAGCAAAATACAATTACCAGTTGTGGTGTTCAGCATATACAAGTTGTGGGTATTTTAATTGTTTTAAAGCTATAAAATCTTGCTTATTGACGTTTATAAAAACTGTTTAAAACTTACTTTAAATTTAATGGTTTTAGCTTGAGAGGCTTTTTATTATGCCAGAATTGTCTTGGGATAAAACTTTAAATGTTAGAAATAAATTTGCAATGAAAAGTAATTAAATTGCCTACCTCTCTCCTCCCCTCTAAAGAAAATAAATTATTTTGTCTGGCAAAAGAACACCGAATACACCCATTAACGTATGTAACTTGCTTTTTTTGTAGATTTTAAGGCCAGAAGGGGCCATTATGCAGGAGGTCAACCTAGTCCAAATACAGCGTCCCCCCGCCCCCCCCCCAAACAAACTATATCCAGCCCATAACGTCTCCTTGAGTTGTCATGTATCTGTCTTTGAAAGTAACACTACCTGGGAGATGAGGTAGAAACAGCTATTTGTAAAATATAGAGTGTATAATTGAGTTATTGTGAGTTAAGTAGAGCACTTCAGAATTCAGTGCAAGGAGCTTTTTTTGTTTGGAAACTTAGACCTTTATCTAGACAGTTGTTAAAGGTATTTGCATGATCAGATTTTTCTCTGTGAAAGTTTACAGAAATTCCAACAGCTTATGTGTATATGATGGAAATTATATACCAACATACAAATAGTCAAAAGAAACCAAAGAACCCTATGAGGTATTTTAGTCTGTATAAAAGTTTTGCTTTACCTAATGTTGCATGACATTCTGAAATACTATACTTAACAGCCTACAGAAACTGCATATAAATTGTTTGCTCAGTGAAAAAAAAAAACTGACTCATCTGGTATATCGAAAGAAAAATGTCCATTAGCTAGCTGGTTGTTGTGTTCATTGGTTGGATTAACTGTTAAACAATCATTTATCTGTTGTCAGCTTTCAATAGGAAATTCCATTTGAAAGACAGTCAAAAGCATAGGGGCGGCCTTACAACTGTTTGAATGGGGGACTAGCTTTTTAGCCTCTAGAGATCTAGATTGAAATCCTGTTTAGGTTTTATGTGAAAAGAACTTTTGTGGTCTCAACCTAATCCCTTGTAGACATCACCAAAACAGCACAACTGACAGTATCTGTTCAGGAGGCCCAGGGCACTAGTAGCAAAGGTGTTGCAGATCAGGCTGAAGAGCATTAAGTCCATGTTAGAAAACTTTCACTAAGCCTACATGTTTTATGCCTGGTTCTGTCCCCTGCTGCTCTTCCCTTACTCTCACAAGCATTAAATCCACCAATGCTTTAGAAAATAAAACATTTTTTATATTTACCGTTGTTCGTAGTTTTAACTTTTTTATATTATGCATTCTTATGAAGAACTTTAACTGTTTGTGGTTTAAATTTCATGTTGATATATTTAACTCTTCCAGTAATTAAGGGCTCATTAAATAATATGATGCTAGAGAGACGATATAGTTTTGAGTCACTATGGTTTCAAGTCAGGTGGGACACAGTCTGGTCCTCAGAGCATCGCCTGGAAGTATCTTGTTGCCATGTGTTATGAAAAAAGACACTAACAGATGTTGCAGATTTCAAAATTTAACTATTCATCTTTTAAACAAACAAGCTAACACAACATCACGCACATTACACGTATTAAGTACTTTTTTGTGTTTAAAACAATGTTTAAAAGTTGTTTTTCTCATCTTCAATACATTCTTGAGATTGTTAACAAGTCAAATGTGTTGCTGGAAAATTGTTCATCCATGCTTATTTGCAATTCTCCTGTGGAGCCTCCCTCCTCTGTCAAAGTAAAAGGGCCTAAAGGGGAATTGGAGATAAGATCCAAAGAAGCCAGAAAAAGGTATTGGCTGTAATGAGGGCGAGGGGGGATCAGAATTTATATTTGAAGGATTGAGTAAGCTTAGAGGATTTGGGAGGTTTGTGAGGGTGAATAAATTGTGCCATGCTAGAGCATTTCTTTTCTTTTCTTTTCTTTTTTTTCAACTCTGAAGTCAAATTTCATGTGAAACTCTGTTCTAGAGATCTAAGCAGAAGCACATACTGCTCGTGTTTCAAACAGAAGCCACCTATGGGTTTGCACAGATGACAGAAAGCTATATACTCCCTTTCTGTAGTTGACATCAACTGACTAAACTTGAGCCATAGTGAACATAGTAAGTAAATGTGTCAGTTAGGGGAAAGTTCTTCTTAAATTTGTACTGCTACACAGTGGGAAATAGTTCTTGTTTTAAATGACCAATGGTTAGGAATGTTAACTTTGTCCAGCGTGTTATCTCAATCTATTAAATTATGTGCCAATCTGAGTGCAGTAAAATGCCTGAGAATCTGTAGTGAAAATATTCTGGGCCAGCAAAACAAAACACCATACATACCAAAAATACTGAGTAGCGTATCAGGTGAATATCTTAAACCAGTGGTTTTCAAACTCTTTTTCTGGGTACCCAGTTGAAGAAAATTGTTGATGCCCATGATCCAACGGAGCTGGAGGTGAGGGGTTCAGTGTGTGGGAAGGGGTTCCAGGCTGGGGGAGGGGCTTGAGGTGCAGGAGGAGGTCAGAGCTCTGGGCTGGGAGTGCAGGATCTGGGGTGGAGTGGGGGATGAGGGGTTTGGGGTACAGGAAGGGCTCTAGGTTTGGGGGGGCTCAGGGCTGGGGCACATGGTTGGGGCATGGACTTAGCTCCAGCGGCTCCTGGTCAGCAGCCCAGCCGAAGTGCAGAGGTAGGCTTCCTGCCTGTCCTAGCACTGCAGACCGCGCTGTGCCCTGGAAGTGGCCAACAACAGGGCTGGCTCCTAAGCGGAGGTGCAGAAGCAGTTGCGCTCAACTCTCACCCTCAGGCACTGCTCCCGCCCTGCAGCTCCCATTGGCCAATTTCCAGCCAAAGGGAATGCAGAGCCGGTGCTTGGGGTGGGGGCAGCGTGCGGAGACCCATGGCCCCCCTGCTTAGAAGCTGGACCTGCTGCTGGCCACTTCCAGGGCACAGCGCAGTGCCGACAGGACTTTTAACGTCCCGGTCAGCAGTATTGACCAGAGAAAAGCAACCCAGTGCCTAATATGCTGCGACCCAGTACTGGGTCGCAACCCACAGTTTGAAAAACACTGTCTTAAATCATCTCTTAGATGATCTTTTAGAGCTTCATATATTAGCTAGAACTAAAGGGGAATTTCTAGATACATATTTGGCCAAAAAAATTAAAAAAACTTTCTAAAGTTTGGCTTTTTGTTCATATTTGGACACCTAAATAATTAGTGAGGTTTTTTTTTGTTTTGTTGTTTTTTTTTTTTTTTTTTGCAAGTATAGAGCACCTGGCAGCTCCATTGACGGACTTTTTTTTGCCCTCAAAAAGGCCAATTGTCAATATGCTTAAGGAAGTTGTTAAACTGGAATATATCGCATGGAGAATAAACAAAATTAAGAGCCGTGGGTTCGATGAGTAATAAAGAATGAAAAGCTTTCACACCATAATCTGCTTTGGTTTTAGAATGGAAACCAACAAAAGAGCTTTAAAAAAGAAACTTTTTAATATAAACTTTAGTTGTTAGTGAAATTGACATTAATTTTGTCAGTTTAAGTGCTAATATTAATTTCCCAGACAAAAACTATAGAAGAGGGGTCAGCAACCTTTCAGGAGTGGTGTGCCGAATCGTCATTTATTCACTCTAATTTAAGGTTTCGCATGCCAGTAATACATTTTAACATTTTTAGAAGGTCTCTTTCTATAAGTCTTTAATATATAACAAAACTATTGTTATATGTACAGTAAATAAGGTTTTTAAAATGCTTAAGAAGCTTAATTTAAAATTAAATTAAAATGCAGAGCCCTCCGGACCGATGGCCAGGACCCGGGCAGTATGAGTGTCACTGAAAATCAGCTCACGTGCCGCCTTCGGCACTCATGCCATAGGTTGCCTACTCCTGCTATAGAATCATAGAACTGGAAGGGACCTCGAGAGGTCATCTAGTCCAGTCCCTTGCATTCAAGACAGGACTAAATATTACCTAGACCATCCCTGACAGGTGTTTGTCCAGTCTACTCTTAAAAATCCCCAATGATGGAGATTCCACAACCTCGCAAAGCAATTTATTCCAGTGGTTAACCACTCTGACAATTAGGAAGTTTTTTCTAATCTCTAACCTAAACCGCTCTTCCTGCAATTTAAGCCCATTGCTTCTGTCCTATCCTCAGAGCTTAAGAACAACAATTTTTTGCTGTCCTTCTTGTAACAACTTCTTATGTACTTGAAAACTGTTATGTCTCCACTCAGTCTTCTCTTCTCCAGACTAAACAAACCCAATTTTTTCCATCTTCTCTCATAAGTCATGTTTTATAGACCTTTAGTCATTTCTGTTGCTCTTCTCTGGACTTTCTCCAATTTGTCCACATCTTTTCTGAAATGTAGCACCCAGAACTGGACAAAATACTTTCAGTTGAGGCCTAATCAGTGCTGAGTAGACAGAAGAATTACTTCTCGTGTCTTGCTTACCATATTCCTGCTAATACATCCCAGAATGATGTTTGCTTTTTTTGCAACAGCGTTACACTGTTACACTGTTGACTCATATTTATCTATGACCCCCAGATCCCTTTCCACAGTACCCCTACCTAGGCTGTCATTTCCCATTTTGTATGTGTGCAACTGATTACTCCATCCACTTAGGAAGGAACACTTTCCATTTGTCCTTATTGAATTTCATCCTATTTACTTGAGACTATTTCTCCACTTTGTCCAGATCATTTTGAATTTTAATCCTGTCCTCCAAATCGCTTGCAACCCCTCCCGGCTTGGTCTTGTCTGCAAACTTTATAAGTGCACTCTCTATGCCTTTATCTAAATCATTGATGAAGATATTGAGTGGAACTGAACCCAGAACTGATCTCTGTGGGACCCCACCTGTTATGCCCTTCCAGCATGACTGTGAACCACTGATAGTGACTCTCTGGGAACAATTTTCCAACCAATTAGGCACCCACTTTATGTTTTAAATTGGAGTTTAGATTTATGATTATGGATCAGTAATTTAGGCAAAATACCTTTCAGGGGTGTTGCCATTATCCCCAGACCACTTGTTTTCTTCAGGATATTCAGTTAAGATTAAATTTTAAAAAAATGCCAACATATTAAGGTATGGAAAATACACAATTAAGGCACCCAACCAACCTTCACACTATCCTATAGTGACACCATACTGCAAGTGTATGTGCCTTCATCATAATGTTTGTAGTGCGTGATTAGATTAAATTGATGTTTAAGGACACCATTTTTTTTTCATTTTTCCTTTCCTTTACTGAGTCACCTTATCTCTGAATTTCCTGAAGAAAATATCTAGTTTTGGGATAATTGCAATTTCATTATTTCAGAGAGGACATTTGGTATTTTTCATAAATTTAAAGCTGAGCTGAACCTTAACTATGGAACTCTAAGCAAGCCCTTGCATAATTAGTGACTATTCTCAAAAACTCAGTATTGTTTCTGATGGTACTGGAGAACTTGTGTAAACTTTACCAGCTAGTCCTTGCCTAAGTGCATTTATATAAACCAATGGGTCTGGATGCAAATAACTGTATAACGGTCCTTCTGCAGGATATTACGCAATGAGCATCCTGTGTTAGCCACAGATGAGAATTATCTGTACACAATGTATTTAAAAAGACATGCTCATACGGAAAGAGCCATCAATCATTTGATTTCTTTAGATTTTAACTGCTTGAGAGGAGTGTGTTTATGGGGAAACCACATGACTACTCTGACAAATAGGGGGCCACACAAGATAAGAGATCTGAACAAGCTTGGAGAAACTCCTAGAATAAGATACATATATTGCAAATTAGGCAACCCAAAACAAAGTTATAAGATGTGGTTTGATGTGAAATTCATCAATAGAAATAGAAAGTTTTGCTGCAACAATGAATGATTCAAAAGCCAAATCAACTTTAATCATTTAAAAAGTTTTCAACTTATGTATAGTTTTTTATATTATTTATACAAAATAGACCATTGCTGATAAGCAGCCATATTGCCTTTGTGGTAAACTATAGAAGTTTTGACATTTTACAAATGTGGTGGTACAATGGATTATTCCCTTTGCCTTCTTCCTCTGGGTTAAAATTCTAGTTTAGTTACAAGTGAAAAATGAGTTTGGCCTCAGTCTGGTTTGCTGCCTCCAGTTTGTTCAAATCACAAAACCATAAAAAAAAAAAGTCTGGTCAAGAAGTTTAGACAGGCCACTGCAAGTCATTTAAATGTACTATGCTGTGTTGTAGCAGTGTTGATCCCAGGATATTAGAGAGTCCAGGTGGGTGAGGTAATATCTTTAATTGGACCAACTTCTGTTGGTGAGAGATACAAGCTTATGAGCTTACACAGAGTTTTTCAGTTATGTAGGGAAGCTAGGCTCCCTATGTTTAGCTGAGTCAGTATTTCATTTGTCTCTAGCTTTACTAAGCACTAATCTCACTTGCAAACTTCATTAATGTTAGCTATATTACTATAAGATTGGACTATGCATTTACACACTACACAGAACATACTTACATAATTTATGCATTTGTAACTTTTTCTAAAAGCGTTAAAAAAGAGAAAAGAAGCAAGTATACATTTAAACCCCAAGGTGGTGAGAGAGAACAACCAACAGCAGGAAATCAACATCTGATTCAGTTAGCACCTGAGGTGCTATCTCTCAAATGAGGACCTTTCTGCTATTCTTTGGTGGCTATCCAGGTGCTTAAATTTAGGGGATAACCACAGCATCCTGGCCAGTATTTCTTCAACTAAGTAAAACAGGTCCTAGGTTCAAGGGGGCATGCAAGCTGATGGGTATATAAAACTAAATTGTATATAAGTTATTTATATTATTTATACAAAATAGACCATTGCTGATAAGCAGCCATATTGCCTTTGTGGTAAACTATAGAAGTTTTGACATTTTACAAATGTGGTGGTACAATGGATTATTCCCTTTGCCTTCTTCCTCTGGGTTAAAGTAAATGGTGTGTTCTAAGGATAACACTTCACAGTTCAGTGTGAAGATGGCTTGTTTTTTTTTCTGTCTATAAACTTAAGCAACGAAATTGTTCTCCTTATTGTTGTGGTGCTAAAAAGAAGTGTCAGATGCAAATGGATCCTACAGTAAATCTCAGTTGAGAATTTTTGTTACCTGGTTACTAGATGAGATATTGGTAATACATTAAATATTAATTGAAAATTTGGTTTTGAGTGGGTAATTTCAGCCTAGAAAGCATAGAGTATGTGTATTCCCTTCCCAGTACATGTGCATCACTCCCAGGAGTCTTTAATGAGCACTAAATTCTCATTAACTGAGAGACAATCCCTTAATGTATAAACTCTATTCTTTAGCGACATGACTGTCCTATGTACCCAGTTTAAAATCTCAAGCCTGTACCTAACATTGTTAGTTTGTTTTTTTTAAAAAAAAAAAAAGATTGACATCTTCTGAATGTTAATTAAGAAGTTCAACTTGCATTGTAAAGTCACCAAAGCTTCAAACTTGAGATAACTCATGAATGCCTGACTGTCCTGAACATGGATGACATCTGGTCATGTTCATGTTTTGGATGTGCAATAAAGTTCACAGTTTTTTCCCCTTTTAGTAAGGTATTCATTAGACAAGTATTCAGAAAAGATAAAAATCCATTTATGATGTTGTACAAAAAGTACACAGGCATGGTAGCCTCTGATGACTTAACACTTTTCAGATCCAGCCTTGATTGAGAGTGACGGTTGTTAACAGTCTGGCAGTGGTTTGATTGCATATGTGAGATGAGCTGGGCTCAGTCCAGATCTTGTGCAAAACCATCCTTATGTTTAGTACTAATAGCCACCCTCACAGGTCTAGCAGTTTAGTCTAGCAGTCTAGCCACCCTCACAGGTCTAGCAGTCTAAAGTTAAGTTTAATACAGGTTGACTAGCAGCTTGGCGCAATATATTGAAGGAGTAGGAAATAGACTATATCAATCTTTGGTGTCTTTCAATGTAGGGAAAGAGTAGTTGGTACATTTCTGCAGTGTATTGGAATGTTCACTCTTACTCGCAGTTGCTCTAATTTTGTTTTTATTGTAGTTTAACATTACTGTTTATATAGCAAGATCCCTATGAGATGTTAGGTTCAATATTAGTCCAGAAAATCCTGCATTCTGATCAAAAAACTCACATGCCTCATTTTAAATATTTTCTGCTAAAAAGGTCGAGACTGATAAAGATCTTGATGCTTCATGATACACTATGGTAGAAAAAAGAACAAAGACTCACTAAGAGCTGAACAGCATAAAAGAGACACCACCACCCCCAAACCCTTACTTCAACTGAAAAGAAAAATGTGAAAAGGGATGACTAGACACTGAAATAGTATCTGCTCTCGTGTTTGTCATGATGGTCATAGCATGGCTCTGAACACCAATCTTATTGCTTCCATGATCACTTTAACTTGCTTTTAAGGGAAAAGAATGCAGCAGTAACTCACTTCGTTTTTGCTCAAGTGTGACAGCTATATGAGAAACACAACTAAATGCTGTGCTCATTTTAAGGAAGTGGTCTTGAATGAGAGGTTCAGGAAACGGAAGAGCAAACTGAACTGTTGATAAACTTTGCATGCTAAAATTTAAGTGGCTTTTGTTAAGGTATTGGTTTTTTTAAAACTGTCGTTGAAAATTTTTTACTACCCTACTTAGATATCATCATTTAGCATCTTCATCTGATATTTGCTGTTGGAGATTCATGTTGTGATTTTGTTTAAATATTTGTATAGGACACTTCCTAGGTGGTATTTGTACTCCAAACAATAGCCATATTAAGAAATAGTTTTAGGTCAAACATATCTTGCGTGGTCTTTTTCTTCACTTGCTGAACAGAAAAAAGTCTTAGCGGTGGGTCAGATTATCCTCGCCCGGCCAGTGCTGTGAATGCTTCTTACAGAAAGGAGCAGAGTATGTTTGAGTTAAAGGTCCTAATACATAGGAAAAGACTCATATTCAGGAATGGTATTTAAATGTGCTTAATTTTAAATGTGTTTAAGTCTCACTGAAGTTTAAAGCTATGGATGTGAATCTAGTCCTGCACTGACTCCACTCCTGCCCTGCCCCCATTCCAACCCCTTCCCAAAAGTCCCTGCCCCATTGGACTCCTTCCCCAAATCCCCACCGTGGCCCCACCTCTTCCCCAAGCGCGCTGCGTTTCCCGCCTCCCCGCTTCCTCCCAGCGCTTGCCACCACAAAACAGCTGTTTCATGGCGGCAAGCACTGAGAGGAAGAGGGGAGGTGGGGACGCAGCATGCTCAGGGGAGGAGGTGAGCTGGGGCGGGGGCGGGAGCTGCCGGTGGGAGCAGAGCACCCACCAAGTTTTTCCTCACCTTCAGTGCCTATGGGTGACAGTATCATACCATGATGTCCTTACTTCTGCGCTGCTGCTGGCAGTGACTCTGTCTTCAAAGCTGGCTTCCTGGCCAATAGCCAGTGCTCTCCATCTCCAGCTCTGAAGGCAGCGCCATTGCCAGCAGCAGCACAGAAGCCCAAGGTAGCAGTACTGCAACCTGCCCTGCAATAACCTTGTGATCACCCCACAACTCCTTTTTGGGTCAGGATCCCTATACTTACAACATTGTGAAATTTCAGATTTAAATAGCTGAAATCATGAAATTTATGATTTTTAAAATCCAAGGACCGTAAAATTGACCAAAATGGACCGTGAATTTGGTAGGGCCTTTCCTATAAGAGGAAATAAATTTGGTGGTGGAGTATAGCAAAATATCCACTTTCCTTGTAAGCAGGCAAACATCATACGTAGAGAAACAAGCACTTCTCGATTTAACTTGGCTCATGTTAATGTTCTCATTATTACTGTCACTCAAAATGAGACTTGAAATATATGCTTGTCTTTTAAGAAGTTATAAATAGCATGGTCAGCTGTTTTAAAAACAAACAAATCCTTTTGCATTTTCAAAGAGGAATCACTTCAAGTTGCTGTATTGGCATATGCTACCTGGGGTTCTGAGAACCCAAAGCAGTGGTAACTTAACTGTTTCCCTCCAGGCAGTGTCACAAAGAAATCAAGGGAACACAGCACTTCTGGCTGATGAAAAATTGATACAAGTAAGCATGCTCTTATCTAAATTGCTATTTGTTAGATTTAAGCGTGCACAGACATAAACAATAGGTTTACAATATCTGAAATAATTACCTAGAATCTGAGATGGTATTGAATAATTAGCAGCAGGTCATACCAATTCCAGTTTAAAAAAAAAATTTTTTAAAGGAGATCCTATAAGACTTTCAGAATTGGCTTTTTAGTGCTTGTCACTGAGGCTGCTTAACCAGTCTTGTGTGTCCCTAACAGTGGCATTAAATAGCCCCTCTGGCTCCTACTGAGCTTGGTGACCCATTTGTGTTTGAGAACAGTTTCTTAAAGCAGACTTTTTAATGTAATGAAAACAGAAATTTTCACAACAAAATCACAGGATACTGTCTAGTTGAGTATCTGGTCTTTGACAGTAGCCAGCACAAGATGCTTCAGAGGAAGACATAAGCAACCTGCAGTGGCCCAATATGAAATATCTGCCTATAATAAAAATGGATTCGGACTTGTCTATACTGAGAATTATTTGTTGTTGACAAAAGTTGTCAGCAATGGGTGCAGCAGAGCTGGTGCTGAAAATGATTTAACCAGGACAAATGTGCTTAGATCTATTTTAGAAAGAGTGGTGGTAAAAGTGTACTTTGAGCAAGTCTAAAGCAAGCTGAAAATGGCTGCTGGAACCAGAGGGCAAAGGCTCTTAACATTGTAATATGTGGTTATGTTCGTTTTGTGTAACAGAATTCAAGAGCTCTTCAGCGTCTTAATTCTTAAATCAAACTTTCTTCCACTGTGTCAAAATAAACCTGCAATACACAGGAGAAATTACACCTCTACTCCGATATAACGCTGTCCTCGGGAGCCAAAAAAATCTTACTGCGTTGTAGATGAAACCGCGTTATAGTGAACTTGCTTTGATGTGCTGAGGTGTGCAGCCCTGCCCCCCCTGGAGCACTGCTTTACTGCGTTATATCTGAATTCATGTTATATCGGGTCGCGTTATATCGGGGTAGAGGTGTATAAAGCACTGTGTGGTAATTTATAACTGGGGAGATTAGACTGCTACTAGTCTTTGAAGAGAAAGCAAGCCGTCTGGCTGCAAATAACAAGACAGGCAACTGTTCAGCCTAGAAATACTCTGATCAGGAGGGAGCGGCACACAGGTCTCCACCCAGAAAGGCAACAGCTAGAGAGTCAGAAGCCTGAGAATTGGTCCCTTTACTGAACCACTGAGGGGAAATACGAGTGTATTTGCCCTGAACTGTGACACACCATATAAAACCTAAGGCAGATTTTGTCTGTATGATCTGTTACCTTACCTGCATTCCTAAAAACTGTCATGCTGATGTTTATAGGCTGTCTTGTGAGAGAGGGCAATGTTTTGTTTTTCCTGTAGATCAGTGTTTCCCAAACTTATCATAGAATCATAGAATCAAAAGGTTGGAAGGGACCTCATGAGGTCATCTAGTCCAACCCCCTGCTAAAGGCAGGACCATTTTCCCTAAATAATCCCAGCCAGGGTGCGGTCTAGCCGGACTTTAAATAGCTCTAAAGATGGAGATTCTACCACCTCCTAGGTAACCCATTCCAATACTTCACCACTCTCCTAGTCAGAAAGTTTTTCTAATATCCAGCCTCGACTTCCGACGCTGCAACTTCAAACCATTGCTCCTTGTTCTCTGTCCTCCGTTACCACTTGGAACAGCCTAGCTCCCTCCTCCTTGGAGCATCCCTTCAAGTGTTGAAGGTGCTACCAAATCCCCCCTTAGTCTTCTCTTCTGCAGCTAAATAAGCCCAGTTCCTTCAGTCTCTCTTCATAAGTCTGTGCTCCAGTCTCTAATCATTTTTGTTGCCCTCCGCGGACTCTCTCAATTTTCCACGTCCTTTTGTAGTGGGCGCCCAAAACTGGACACAATTCCAGATGCGGCCTCACCAGTGCGAATAGAGGGATATACATCCCCGTCTGCTGGCAACATCTACTAATACAGCCCAGTATGCTATTAGCTTTTTGGCTACAAGAGCACACTGTAGGCTCATGTTCAACTTCCATCTACCGTAACCCAAATCCTTTTCTTCAGCACTGCTACTTCCAAAACAGTCCCAGCGCTAGCAGGTGCATGGGTTTTCGTGCCTAAGTGCAGGACTTTGCACTTTCCTTGTGACTTCATGAGTTTCTTGTGGCACTTCTCCAATTTGTCTAAGTCTCCCTGAATCCTATCCCTGCCCTCCAGCGTGTCCACAACTCCCCAACTTGTGTCATCTGCAAATTTCTTAATGTGCAACTACTCATCATCAAGTCATTAATGAAGACATTGATAGAACGGCCCTAAGACAGACCCCTGGGCCACCACTTGACTGGTTGCCAACTAGAGAGTGTGCCATTGATACTACCCGCTGAGCCGTTGATTCAACCAGTTTTCTATCCACTTCACAGTCCATTCCTCCACCCATACTTCCTTAGTTTGCTGATGAGAATGCTGTGGAAACCGTGTCAAAGCCTTACTAAAGTCAAGGTATACAACATCAACACTTTCCCCCATCCACAAGTCCAGTCATCTCATCGTAGAAAGCAATCAGGTTGGTCAGGGATGATTTACCTTGGTGATCCATGCTGACTGCTTTTGCTACTTGTTTTCCTCTAGTGTTTCAGGATGGATTCCTTCAGCACTCTGCCCATGATTTTTCAGGGATTGAGGTTAGACTGATTGGTCTGTATTCCCTGGATCTTCTTTTTCCCTTTCTTAAAGATAGGACTATACTTGCTTTCTTCCAGTCCTCTGGGACCTCTCCTGTTCGCATGAATTTCAAATAATGGTCAACGGCTCTGCAATCACATCAGCTAACTCCTCAGCACCCTCGGATGCAGTTCGTCCGGTCCCATAGACTTTGGCACGTCTAACGTTTTAAGTAGTTCCTAACCTGACCCTCTATCACAGTGGGCTGCTCTCCTCCTCTCCTCTCTCGTTCCCAGTGTAGTAGTCTGGGAGTTGATCCTGCCCGTAAAGACTGAAGTGAAGAATGGGAGTACTTCAGCCTTTTCCATATCTTCCCACCACTAGGATACCTGCCTCATTGAGAAGGGACCTACACATCCCTAGTCCTCTTCTTGTTGCTTACAACTTGTAAACCCCTTCCTATTATCTTCACATCCCTTGCTAGTTTCAACTCAAATTGCCTTTGGCCTTTTCATGTCTATCCCTGCAGGCCGAGCAATAATCTTATATGCCTCCCCAGTCTCTGTCCAAGCTTCCATTTTTGTAAACTCCTTCTTTGCTTCAGTCACCACTGAGTTCCCTCTTAAGCCTGCTGCTGGCACTTTCTACGCTTGCTGTTCTTTCGCACATCGGTATGTATTTCCTGTGCTCTTAGCATGTTTTCTTTAAAAAACTGCAGCCTCCTGAGACACCCATCCCTCTTCAGTTCAGCTTCCCAGGGAATCCTGCCCACTCATTTCTCTAAGGGAGTGAAATCCGCTTTTCTGAAATCCAGGGTATTGCGTTCGCTTCTCTCCTTCCTTCCTATTGACCAGGTTCTGAACTCCTACCATGTCATGATCACTGACTGCCCAGGTTGCGTTTCACCCTTACTTCCCCGATCAACTCTTCTCTGTTTGTGAGCAGGAGGTCGAGAGGCCTGCAAGGCCCCTCGTGTGTTCTCCCAGCATTTGTACCCCCCCCCAAGAGTTGTCCTCAGCGATCTCCAAAAAACTCCTGTGATTGCCTGTGCCTGCTGGTATTTCTCTTCCCAGCAGATATCCGGATAATGAATTCCCATGAGACCAGGGCCTGTGACTACAGATTCTGTAGTTGACCCTACTTTCTTCTGCTGCTTATTTGCCCTGTTGCATCCTCCTCCTTGAATTGTCTCCTGGTGTTCTCTTTTCCTACACACCTCAGATATAAGGGCTTCATTAGGACACTTAAGGCAATGATTTGATTCCCCCACCTCCCAGTTCCGATTACTTTCTCCCTGCTTGGGACACTGCTTGAGCTTTGTTCTACAAGGCCTTGGAAAAAATATATTTCAACTTGTGTGGGCCGAGGGACGTACTGGCCGCTGCTTCCAGCAGCTTCCATTGGCCTGGAGCAGCGAACCACGGCCAGTGGGAGCCACGATCGGCTGGACCTGTAGATGTGGCAGGTACACAAACCGGCCCAGCCCGCCAGGGGCTTTCTCTACACAAGCAGTGTCCCAAGTTTGGGAAACATTGCTGTAGATAGATCAATGCCATGTTGCCTCATCATGGAGGAAATAAAGTTTGGGGGTGACTTGTA
This sequence comes from Chelonoidis abingdonii, assembly GCF_003597395.2. NCBI lineage: Eukaryota > Metazoa > Chordata > Testudines > Testudinidae > Chelonoidis > Chelonoidis abingdonii. Next base: position 76,980,584 of record NC_133774.1, read on the forward strand.
TTTCAGCTCCTTGTGCTGCTGGATGCCAGGCATATAACAGGGGTAATACACAATAATTGGTTTTCCAAGGAATGAGGTGAGTAGGTGTGTGAGTGAGAGGGTGGAGGAGAGAGAGCAGTCCTGTTCTTCCTGGCTCCAGTACAGGCTGGGATGGGCACAGCAGAAACTGCTACACAGCAAAAGAAACTTGGAGTTATTGTACATGTGGGTGTGGCAATGGGGTAAATAGCCTCCATGGTTAAAGGTCCTAACCTCCAAAAAAGAGGTAGAAGCTCAGTCTGTCTTCGCTAGAAACACTGCAGCTGCATTGCTGTAATGCTTCAGCATAGACAATCAGAACAGTGATGGGAGATCTCCCACCCCTGTAGTTAATTCTGTATTGCCGAGAGGCAGTAGCTAGATCAACAGAAGAATGTCTCCGTCAGTCTCGCACTATTACACTGGGGGTTGGCTCAGCTTAATTGCATTGCTCAGGTGTGTAGACTTTTCACGCTGCTGCGCAAAGTAGCTTGGTTGACCTAACTTCTTAGTGTAGACCTGACTTCAGATATGAAAAGTTGCGATCTGTAACTTCAGACACTATGAATAGGGTACCATATGCATGTATAGAACTGACTTTATTCTATCTCAATAGAAATGCACAGATTCTATAGTCCTTCAGTATTTGCAAATGGATATCTGTTGGATTACCAACTGAAGGACTTTTTATATAAGCAAACATGCACATATGTAACTCTGTTTAAATGCAAAATTATTTATTGTAGAACATGCTTATCATTTCTTTGTTTAGTGAATACTAATATAACAGAGTCCCTTGGTAGCAAAAGCGTGATGACTTATTGCTGCCTGATCTTGGCAAGTAAAATCAGAAGAAACGACAGGGATTTATGCTAGTGACTCTGTGTGTGTGCACAAGCACAGAGCTGAAATATATTTTTTTTCAAGGCCTTATAGAACATAAAGCTCAAGACTTTAGGCTTGTTAAGGAGCACAAGGGTTAGGAAACTTTTATTCAGCAAATCAGTAATCTTGGCTGCATATTTTTCAATATTTTTGAAGTCTGTAATATCTGCCTGTCCACTGGCAGCTCAAGAGTTTTCATTTGTATGGTAAAGTCTTCTCATTTGGCGAGGAAGCTCGTGTTATCTGCTTTCTGAGCTGCTCCTTCCTAGGAACTTCCTGATTTGGGACCCCAGTTCAAGAAAGCACTTCAGCATGTGTCCAGCTTTCAATGGGATTTAAGCACATGAAATGCTTTGTTGAATCAGGATCAGAGAGAGTGGAGGAGATACTCTAGGCTGCATTGCTTTCATCTGTGTCACACTAGATGGTATCTCAATGGTTAAAAGTCCTCCAGGCCTTTAATCAAGGAGTTATCCTGAAGGGCTAGGAATGTATTCATAGAATCATAGACTTTAAGGTCAGAGGGGACGATTATGATCGTCTAGTCTGAGCTTCTGCAGAACGCAGGGCACAGAATCTCACCCACCCACTTCTATAACAAACCCCTAACCTATGTCTGAGCTATTGAAGTCCTCAAATCATGTTTTAAAGACTTCAAGGTGCCCAGAATCTTCCAGCAAGTGATCCATGCCCCACCCTGCAGAGGAAGGGGAAAAAGCCCCAGGGCTTCTGCCAGTCTGCTCTGGAGGAAAATTCCTTCCCAACCCCAGATATGGCGATCAGCTAAACCCTGAGCATATGGGTAAGACTCACCAGCCAGACACCCAGGAAAGAATTCTTTGTAGTAACTCAGATCGCACCCCATCTAACATCCCATCACAGGCCATTGGACATATTTACTGTTAATAGTCAAAGATCAATTAATTGCCATAATTAGGCTATCCTATCATACCATCCCCTCCATAAACTTATCAAGCTTAGTCTTGAAGCCAGATATGTCTTTTGCTCTCACTCTTCCCCTTGGAAGGCTGTTCCAGAACTTCACTCCTCTAATGGTTAGAAACCTTTGTCTAATTTCAAATCTAAACTTCCTAGTGTCCAGTTTATATCCATTTGTTCTTGTGTCCACATTGGTACTAAGCTTAAATAATTCCTCTCCCTCCCTGATATTTATTCCTCTGATATATTTATAAAGAGCAATCATGTCTCCCCTCAGCCTTTTTTGGTTAGGCTAGAGCCAAGCTCTTTGAGTCTCCTTTCATAAGACAGATTTTCCATTCCTCGGATCATCCTAGTAGCCCTTCTCTGTATTGTTCCAGTTTGAATTCATCCTTCTTAAACATGGGAGATCAGAACTGCACACAGTATTCCAGATGAGGTCTCACCAGTGCCTTGTATAATGGTACTAACAGCTCCTTATCTCTACTGGAAATACCTCGCCTGATGCATCCCAAGACCACATTAGCTTTTTTCGTGGCCATATCACATTGGCGGCTCATAGTCATCCTGTGATCAACCAATACTCCGAGGTCCTTCTCCTCCTCTTCCAACTGATGCGTCCCCAGCTTATAACAAAAAATCTTGTTATTAATCCCTAAATGGATGTCCTTGCACTTTTCACTATTAAGTTTCATCCTATTATAGAACAAAAGTCCAACAACTTATCCGTGGCCTTTGCAGCTGTGACTAAAGCACCATAGTGTGGTACGTTAGCCATTTCCCCCTCACCACAGGGCTCTCTGACCTGCAGTCAGAAAAGAGTCAGGGTCCCCTCAGCCAGGGAGCAAGGCAACCAATTAGGGCCAGCAGCTCAAACAAAGCATATCTTTTTACTGATCACAAGAAGCAGTGAGATCCTCCTCCTAGTCTGGGGCAGGAGCAGCCAGTACCAGTGGCAAGCAATCCAGCCCCAGCCCTCCATCAATTTAGGACAAGGAGCCACCAGAGTCAGTGTCTCAAGGAGCTGCCAGATTTACTGGGACATAAATGCAGGGAGACGCCAGAGATATCTAGGAGCATAACAATTCCTGTATTCTTAAAACTTGTTCCATGCTGCAACCTTTGCTGTTTTTTTTTGTTCTAGTAATTCAGGACATCAATTGTTGTGTATGTTCATAAGGTCATGGGTATTCATTGAATGTGTAATATGCTACTTTGTTTACATGAAATCTGATTCCCCATCCATTTACTAAATATTATGACAAAACAAATGTTCCAAAAATGAGAAACTGCAGAAACGTGTCATCTGTTTGATTCAGTTGTCTCATCATCTGCATATCATTCCAGTTTGGCATAAGAAACCTCTAGAAGTTGCTCTCTAGATTGACATTTTTATCTACTGAAACAGACATTGCTGATTGTGATAAAATAAATATTTAATAGGGAGGAATGCAGGGCACCTCCCTTCTCCTCGTCCCTTTACCCCACTCTATTTCCCAGGAAAAAACAAGAATGATATTTCTTATTATATTCTCTAAGAAATCATTCAGTTGATAGAATTCTGGTGGGGAAAAAAAAATCTGCAAATTCTCGGAGCAGGCAAGGAATGATTAAAAAATGAATGCAACTTTTCTCCTCCAAAAGTGGACCCGTCTGTTGTTTTCTAGTTAGTTATTCTTTAATTCCCAAGCACTCAACTCTTCCTTCTGAGGACTCATTAGATTAAAACAATGGAAGCTGCTATGCATGAAGATTTTGAATTGGCTTCCTATCAATTAGGCTATTTGGCTTTTCTATCGTTTTGCTCATTAGTTTGTACTACAGTGTTATAGAAGAGCCTTCCGAAATGTAATTCAATGCCAGCATCTTCTAAACAACCAAGAAATTACACCTTTTACTAGCTCAGATTTTTTCAAAAGTTATTGATGCATCTCAAGATTCTGTTAAATTGTTGCTAATTGCATGAAGTAAACTGTTTCTAGAATAGCTGTCTAGCTAAAATCTTGGACTGCTGACCTTCCTTCTAAATTACACTATTTTGCTTGCCCATATAAGGGCAAATGTTTCTTTGAGGAAAAGAGACGTATGTTCACCTTGTATTTAGCAGTGACACTGAATACATTTCCCAGAAAAATAACTGCTTTATTAAGAAATTTAACACAACTGCATAAGGATAAGAGCTGGCATACTTAGTAAATTGTATTCAGCTAGTTCAGACTGGCCTGGCACATACCCCTTACCAAAGGTCCACTTAGCAGGGTAATAAGTAACAACACTTAGCCATTGAAACACATGTGGTGGTCCTATTCATCCAGTTACCTCCTTTAGCGCCAATCTCCTTATAGGTTTTTATGAACAGGCCTAGGTTTTTCTGGATCTCACATCCTGTCACGATAACCAGGGCAGCTCAGAAGGAAAGTTGTAACTGCAGTGTAACCCCCACTTCCTTGCCAGAAAGTTGGATACTCCCGAGAGAGAACATAAAGTCAATATAGTCAATAGAGTGTAATAAACTGAAAGTAAATAGAAGAGGGTAAAACACAATTCTCAAGGTCAGTGGTGCCCACGCTGATAATACCCAGGAATTTCCCTGGTTGTGTAACCTGATGAAGCAAGAGTAAAATTTAGTGGCTGGCTCTGGACTACTCCAAAATGGCTTCTCCTCTCTCACAGTGCTCCTAGGCATGAGCATCTCATTGAGGACCTTCCTACTGAACAGGCTACCTTTTTTTCCCAGGATTTTACTTGTCAGTTATGTGACTCTACCTTCCTCCTTTCTCTCAGACACTGCTCCTCCTCTGAGCAGGTGTCAGCTGGCCAGCCAGGCACCCTACTATCCTCCTCTGACTGACAGGGGCCCCTATTGCTCAAAAATGTCTCTCCTGTCTCCCTCTTGGTTGCCTAGCAGACTGAATCTGCCCTTGACCCGCCCCCGGCCCCTTTCTTCAAAGTGCTCCTCTCTCTGTGTTACAAGCACAGAGAGCCCCAGGAACCAAGTAAGGCCCTTGGGGGTTACACACAGATTAAGCATATTATTTTAGAGAACTCTAATAAGCATCTCAGTGACCCTGAGGGAATATCAACTTCTCAGAGCTGGTTGACTCATTCTGTTTGTTACATAGAACTTGCTCCTCCCCATTTCTCGGAAACCCTGTTTCATTAAACAACTAATAATAAACCCTCACAGATTTAGTCTGTCATGATGCTTCCTTATATGCGAAAATCTGGTTAACACTTTTGCTCTCATATCTGTAGTCCAGGGTCTAATATAATGGTAGCTTTTTTCTCCAATAACACATTTTCATTTGTAACATGGGAAAAGATTGAAACTTTCAATTAGATATTGTCACCCAACGGACTTCTCAGTCTGTTAAATGCCTAGCCTCTGATTAACGTGAATTCTTACCCATACAGCCCTATAGCAATTAGCCCACCATAACCCAGGACCAGCTTCTGCCCTGCTCTGGTGACCTTTACTCTAGAAGAAAACCCCGCTTTCCCATTGGAAAGGCCTCCCAGTACTGTAGCCCTCCTGTGTTTCCTGTTGAACATTTGAAGTGCATGATGTCATTGACATAGAAGTTAGCATAAGAAAGGAAACAAGCTGCAAAACCAAATATAATTTGAAAAATTGACTTCAGTTTTAAATGACTAAGATATTATTGGTGGCAGTTGAAAGAGAAACTTTTTGGCCTTTCTTTACTTGACTGTATTAATTAGTTATGGTCAACTCTCAAGCTTTCTTCTTCATTCATTCATTCATTCATTCGTTCGTTCATTCTCCTGCCCTTGGAGCGTAGAGCGCTCACTTCGAATCACCCATTTCCAGAGAGTATGGTATCCTGCCAGTGTTGTGACCTGCTCTATCTGAAGGCTAATGCAGACAAAGTTGGAAGCCACAACTTCCCTCTAGGATGTGCAAATTAATCTGTAAGATCTTCTTGCTAATTTAAAAACAAATACTGGCTTTCAAGATTTCTTCATCCCACCAGCCTGGTTTCTCTGGAGGTGGGTATTGATTGAACTGGCAATGGGATAAACAGCCCAGAAAGAAGGGGTGTGAAGGCAGAGCACATACTAAGGCTGGGCCCTTCCTGCTCCATGTGCTCTCCACCTTTCAGTGGACAACCGGAGCAGAGGAGAGTTGCATGCTGATTGGACCTGCACTTCTCCCGCCACCATGCCCCCTCCCCTCAATTAAACCTCTTTCTGGTTATCTGGGGCAGCTTTGTTTCCTTTGCTAACTCACTCCTTCCCCCCTCCCCGGTAAGTCATAGGATTGGAGCTGAGTTTTTAGGATACTGCAGGTCTGACCAAGTGCCTGTTCTGTGATCAGGAAGTATTTTTTCCCAGTGGGCTATAATTGGCAGAAGAGACAAAGTTTTTTCTCGGTAGCACTGGAAACTGGCCCTTTTGAGGTTTTGTACATGACTGTTCTTTGTGGCTGGAATAGGATGTGTCCATCTGGTTTATCGGTTGAAGCTGAGGATGAGTCAAATAACTTCAGTCTGCTGCAGTGCTTTACAAATTAGTGACATTGCCCAGAGTTCTTGTCTTGGGCATAAACTTCACTCAACTGATAGACTTTTCTCTGATGCTGATTAAATATAGCAGTTGTCAAATATGCATGCGGAAGCAAGTCTTCAAACTTGCCAGAAAATTACCACTTTTTTATCCAAGTTTGGTCTGTGCTGTCAGAAGCCATACCTTTCAGCTAAACTGTGTTTCTTAATGAGAAAAAAAACTTCATTTCAGGATCATTTCTGTTTTTCTAGATTGTTTCTGTGGTGCCTAAAGTTCTTCAGCAGAGTATATTTGGTACAACCACTGATAGCAATATCTCCCTTAAAATTTGTATTGTTCATTTCTTTCGATCCTCAGCCATTCTGCGGATATGCCAAATATCTGCAGCGTAGTCCAAGCACATTCAAACTGATTGCTGAAAGAGGCCATTTTCGTTTGCTGCTTTCAGTAACTTGTGGTTTGTTTGTTTTTTTTATAAAATACCACCACCTCATCCTTTCTGCCAAGTTTGTTGTTAGGAGTACGATTATTTAAATGCTCAGAGGTGACTACTGTTTGGAGTACAAATATTTGAAGGGCTGAGGTAAATTAGAAAAATACTGCTTTAGTAGTGTCATTAAAAATAGAACTAACTAGTTCAAGGCAGTTTAATATCTTCCTTTAAAGCCTCCCCAGGGATGCACTGGACGCTCAACCAATTTTGAAGTTTTATCTCATCAGAACAAACTCATTAGCTGATGTAGCCATGTTGGTCCCAGGATATTAGAGAAACAAGACGGGTGAGGTAATATCTTTTATTGGGCCGGCTTCTTAGCTTGTGGCTTTCACCGAGAGAAGTTGGTCCAATAAAAGATATTTTCACCCACGGTTTCTCTCTATTATAATACATCCATCTGTATAAGTTAAGGCATGGTTAATGAGAAGAAGATATTAAGGAAATGAGGATGTTTGGGTAGGTAGATGTTAGGCCCAGATCCAGCAAAGCACTTAAGCACATGTAAAGCATGTGTAATTTTAAATATGTGAGTTGTCCCACTAACTAAAAGGGGAGTACTTGTGTGCTCAAAATTATACTTGTGTTCAACAGATTTGCCAGGCTGAGAGCTCACTGATTGTGTTGCATAAATCAGTGTCCTAGAAAATATACTTGAAATGTGAACAGGATTGTGTGTGTGTGTGTTTTGTTTTTTCCCGTCATGGTGGAAGCTTTCCTAAAACGAACATAAGATTGAAACAAGATCTTTCTGTAATAGGTGGCAATTTTCTGCAATATCTCAGATGAATCTTATTGGATTAAGTTTAAATATTTTAGGAGCCCACTGTAAAAATTCAAATGTATGTGGAATTGTGTGGAATTTATTTAAGAGAAAGACAGGATTAATGCAATTGGTGGAAAATATTGCGTACTTCAAAAGACTGTTGAACAATGTAGCAGACATGACTGATCTCTTGGGACAATGCATCTAAAGTGAAATTCCTAGCAAGTACTGGGGAGAAGGAGACTGCAAACCCCCATCTTATGTACTTAACCTTTGAAGCATTGCCTGGAGGTGGGAGGGTGGAATGGACTTTTGTCTGCTGATAACCTGTTACATGAGGACAGTTCAAAGACCTCCAAACTGTATAACGGATGGACTAAACTTTTGATGAGTGTTCTTATTCTGAGAAAAGAGTGTGATTAACTTAAATCCACATGAAACACCCTGGGAAGGGTTTCGAAAGACTGCTCCTGCCAGAGCCCATGTTGGAGGGTGGTGATTTCTGGTAAGCTTCTTAGCATGCATGTTGAGGTTTTTTTTTTGTTTTTTTTTTTCATGTTTTCTCTGTATTGCTTTTACCTTAAGAATAAAATATGCTTGCTTAGAAAGTGCTGTGTGTTAACTTATAGCAATTGCACTGTTAACCCTCTCTGAGGAGAGAAATGACATAGGGTGCTTAGGCAGACTGTCTTGCTGGGAAAAAACACAGTGAAAACAGTGAACTGTTCAGTCTGGAAATAGCCCAGTCAGGAAAGGGAGAGAGCCTTGGGTCTCTCCATCCAAAACAGGCAGGGGCTGGAGAGCTTGAAGCCCAGAGTGTGGGTGCCCTTGCTGGACCAAAGAAGGGGGAATACAGGTGCAGTTGCCCTGAACTGTGACAACCTTGGACTATGGGGAAAAATTTAGTGAAATATCAGTAGATAATATTCTTTGTAGTGTTGACAATAAATATCTTTGAGAGTGAAATGGAAAAACAGGCATGCCTGGTGTTTAAGAAAATGCTGTCTGCAGAATACACTGGAAGAACTGCTCAGAAATACATAATCCTTTATGTAAAGACTGTCATAACTTTAGCGGAATCAGCACGACTTTGATTTATCTGCCATTTACATACTGGCTATGCAAGCTATAATCAGATATAGGCAGCTTTACTTTACAGTCTGATCTTTATAAAAGATTTTTCCAAAATTCTGGATTTATGAATTTTTGTATTTATGCGTGAACCTTCTTGATTCTGTTAACCTTTGGGATTGTACTCTTTCCTGGCCCCGTCACCTTCCCTTTTAATATATAGAAACAATTCACACAGTCAAATGAAATTATATTATGGGATGGCTTAAACTGACAAAAACTTTAGCTTTGAGGATGAAACTCAATCTTAACTAATTCTGTAGCCAGGTATTGCACCTGATGTGGTCTTTAGCAGGATTCTGTGAATTGTGAGTGACTTTCAGATAACATATTCATCTTGTTCAGTAAGAATGTTTCAGCCTTGACTCAGTATATCCTGGCTTTTCTCAGTTTCTGAACCTCTGATCTGTTGATATGTCTGCATAATGTGTGTATTTTCTTATTCTGTATGTAGTTACTAGTGTCACTTCTTGCATGATCTGTACTTCTGCTATGTGTATATTGTGACCATGTACAATATAACTGTTATACTTCCCAACCATGCCCAATCTTTAAAGTAAGTAATGCCTAAAATATATATATATTTGCAACTTATTTTGGAGGAACACACAGAATCTGGTGACAAATAGCTCTTCAGAGTGAGACAGTGAATTGCTGCTTTAAGGACTGGTGCAGTGTCAGCTGCCAGGAAAGTAATAGCAATGCACTTCAGAGCAGATTACCACCCAGTATCATGGCTATTCTGACACCTAGGTAACAACTGAACCAAAGAGCTTCATGTTTCAGAAATATTTATCATCCCTTTTTAGTCTGAGCAAAGCTTTCATGGGAGAAGCACACCTCATTATCAACAAATTGCTGGGGAAATGATCAGATATTTATGTCAAGTATCAGAGGGGTAGCCGTGTTAGTCTGGATCTGTAAAAGCAGCAGAGAATCCTGTGGCACCTTATAGACTAACAGACGTTTTGGAGCGTGAGCTTTCGTGGGT
>NC_133774.1:76994727-76996729 GCF_003597395.2 Chelonoidis abingdonii
ACACAGACCCCCAAAAATTCCCTCCCCTGAGCTTTGAAAAAATCCAGTTTCCTGATTGGTCCTCTGGTCAGGTGTTTGGTTCTCTTTGTTAACCCTTTACAGGTGAAAGAAACATTAACCCTTAGCTATCTATTTATGACATGTGTGCTCAGGGAAGTAATAACCGAGGGTGTTAGATCTGTGGCAACAACAGCCTGTCCCCAATTCCATAGAAGGTGCTCTGTGGAGTTTGAACTTTTCAGATTAGTATGGTCAGGGCCACGCAGATGCCAACTATCCATGACATCTTCCCACCAGAAACCCAGGGGTGATTACCTGTTTAAGATACCAGTGACCTGTTGTCTGTCTTGTACAGGCTATTCCCTTCAGTGTCCAAAAGGCTTCCTTTGAAGCACAGATTAACATGGGTGCCAGAAAATAGCATGGCAGAAAGCCCCCAATTTGGAAATTGAACCCACTCTGTGGGATGGGGCAACCCCACCACTTGTCCAGACAGTAAGATTTCACAGAATCTTAACAGTTAAAACTCCTTTTTCTGCTCACATAGGGAAAAACCTAATTAAAGGAGACTATAACTCTAAAACTGAGCATTTCCCATTCTCTCACATGTGACTAGACTTGCACAATGGTTTGCGCACATCACTCTAGAGTTATCTGTGATCAAAGGAGCCAAGAACTCCTGACTTTTTTTATCTTAGCTACCAAAAAATTAATTATTCATGTTGTTAATTTATCACTGTTAAAAAGTAAGTAGTCAAATTTTTAAAGCAATAAAAAGAATTGTAACTAACTTTATACATAAACAAAATAGAACTTACGTTTTTTTATAAGCAGCTATGTATTTAGGCAAATAACATCAGATTTTTATCATGCTGTTGTGATTTCACAACTAGCATTATTGATTATGGAGGTGGTGTGCTTGTGACAGAAACACTTACTAGATCTATGTTAGACAGACAATTATATAATCTTCTGTGACCTGGTTTTAGAACCACCTGGGTTAGCATGGACTTGTGAATAGCTGTGCTACAGGTTATAAGGGTGGACTGGAATGGTGGTCAGTGGGCTAAAATGCTGAACATGTTCAGTGAATGTCAACCTTTAAATTCCACTAAAGTCAAAGTTCAAAACAAAACTTTGCTTTGAAAATAATTTTATTTGGCTTCCACAACTAAACTAAAGGTCACTCGATAACTTTATTACCTGTGTGCATGTATGCGTTTTAAAAATAGAAATGCATATACCATTTTGTTGGGACCTGCCAGGTGTTAAAAAACACTCACATTTGTTGATGAGCCTTGTAAGCACTGGTGGCCCTGTCTGACCGCCATGAATATTAGTGGCTGATTTTTCAGAGGCGTTAGTCTGTACCTTTTGTACAGTCACCAGCCTTGGTTTTGAAGAGAGGTTCTTGGCTTCTTTGATCACAGATAACTTCAGAGCAGGCAGGTTATTCTTTATTTATTTAGTGCTCAGTTCCATACAGAACATAGAGGAGACATGGTTTTGTTTGGTTTGTCTTAGTTAGTCTGTAAGTAATCTGGGGATAGGGTTGTCTCATTTAAGTTTTGTGAAGTAAATATGCACCACACAACACTACATTTTCAGTACTATATAACTAATTTAAATATGTATTTAATTAATAATCAGAATTTGCCTATATAAATAGGCAATAGAATTCTATTACACAGTGTACTTGTTATCAAGAAGATAGTTTTAATGGAAAATGGGATTTTTTTCACTTGAAACAAGTATTGCGACAATCTAGGTTACATGGAGCAGAGAATCCTGTGGCACCTTATAGACTAACAGACGTTTTGGAGCGTGAGCTTTCGTGAGTGAATACCCACTTCGTCAGAAGCAGGTAGTGGAAATTTCCAGGGGCAGGTATATATATGCTAGCAAGCAAGCTGGAGATAACGAGGTTAGTTCAATCAGGGAGGGTGAGGCCCTGTTCTAGCAGTAGAGGTGTGAAAACCAAGGGAGGAGAAACTAGCTTGCT
>NC_133774.1:76999666-77077831 GCF_003597395.2 Chelonoidis abingdonii
AAAAGAAAATACATCTGGAATTTAGTCTTTTGCGAGATGTTAAAAGAGCAATTCCAAAAACCAAGCATCCAAAATAGCTTTCGGGGAGGGGGGGGGGTTCAGCTTAAAGGTTACAAGCAAATAAAAGCATATGGGGTTAGCACAGAAGAGTCCACAAGCCAATAAGAAATAAACCTAATTGTGTCTTTTTAGACATTCCCTAATTTTACCTATATATCTGAGCCTTCAGATAAGTAGCTTTGAGATATGTTTATAGCATTGCTGCTCCCTCCCTACAGCCCAGAGAACAACAGATAAAGGGAAAGTTTCCCAATTTTAAAAAGTTCTACCTTCCCATTGGCTACTTTGGTCAGGTGCCAACTCCTTTTCTTTTCTTTCTGATTTAGAAGTCCGTTAATTTTCTGAACTGATCATTGTGGTTTTTTGCCCCCCTCCTTTTTTTTTTTTTTTTTTTGAGGAAGTGCTTATGACCCCAAGGCAGGGACTCTGCAGATTGACTAAGAACTTCAATAAACCTTAATACTAAGGTGATTTGTGAAATGAGATGCTAGGGATCGTCCAGGCTTAATATTCCCTTGAAATTTCAGGGTATGTCTACACTACAATTAAAAACCCAGAGCTGGTCCGAGTCAGCTGACTCAGGATTGTGGGACTCAAGCTAAGAGGCTGTCTAAATGCAGTGTAGACATTCGGGCTCAGGCTGGAGCCCAGGTTCCACACAATCCTGCCGGGGGGAGGTTCCCAGAATTTGGGCTTTAGCTGGAGCCTGTCTATCCTGCAGTTAAATACCCCCTTAGCTTGAGCCCCATGAGCTCAAGTAAGATGACGTAGGCCAGCCGCGCTTTTTGAATTGCAGTGTAGATATACCCTCCAAGGCTATGTAGGGGTGCTCTTTTTTTCCCAGCTCCAATCAATCGCAGTTTATCTACAGTGCTTAGGAATGCTGCTGTGCCATACCACTACTGAGTTGGAGTCACGGGTACAAGCACCTGCCTGGGAAGATGATTTTTGATAGTATAGGGCCAAAGGCATATCAAGATGTAATTGCTGGAAGCTGAAACTAGACGCATTCAGACTAGAAATCAGATGCAGTTTTTAACACTGAGGGTTATAAACCATTGGGACAATGTGTTTAGAGATGTGGTGGGTTCTCTGTCACTACAATATTTAAATCAAGATTGAATCTTTTTCTAAAAAATATGTTCTAGCTCAACCAAAAATTATGGGCTTGATGCAGGAATAATTTGCTGATATTCTATAGCATTTTCTGTTCAAAAGGTGAGATTAGATGGTCATAATGGTCACTTCTGGCCTTAATCTGTTAATCTTTGCTCTCTCTAGATTTAAGAGCCGTAACAGATCCCTATCTATGAGATATTTTGTTATGTGCATTGGTCTAGGTAGCTCCTAAGCCCTGCAGTAAACTTAAAGTTGTACACAGAGGAAACTAAGGAGGTGGCAACAAATCACTGATCCCGTGAAGTGTTAAAGTGCTGGAGGACATTTTTGAGACTAGCAGACCATGCACACTGAATGAATGCACATTTGGTTGGCTAACCAGACTTAAAAGTCTCTGTGGAGCTTTAGATTGAGAGTTTCTTCTCTCCCAGCTCCTCCTTACCTTCAGATGGGCCCATGGAGTTTAGGAACCCCGGAAGATCCATGCCTTGTCACCACAGTTTTACAGTTCAGCTGAAGCTAGGAAAGCAAGGACACAGTGGAGCTCCTAAACTCAGCAGGTTCGCTGTAGGAGAGGAAGTACAGTAGATTCGCCTTGGAAGGCCAGGAATCCTCTCTAATGTGCATAAACATATCATGATGGACCAGTGAGGCATGATAGCTTGTAAATTGCACAGGACAGTTAAAGGAGAGGGGGCCTCGGAACCAGGAACCCCGCTGAGCACTTTATGAAGCATATGTTGTAGGCAGCTAATCACAGTCATAAAATGGCCTTCCAAAAGACGACTCCTTCCCTGCTCTGTTTCAAAAACAAAGAAGATCTGAAGATGTATTTTAAAGTGGGAAAACTTAAGTGATTTTAACTTTTGAAAACAAAAGTTGGAAATCTAAAAAATATTAAGGTAAAACTTTAAAAACAGGTTATTTTGAGTATGGAAATATGCAATTCACCTGTATCCACTTAGCAGTTTCTAATTTAATTTTACGTTTCATACACTTACACTATAGGCCCCCAAAGTGCTAAAAACAGAAACACTCTTTTTCAATAAACAGACTGTTGGACAAGGTGCAAGGTAAATACTACTGCTGTATAACACAGAGTCTGCATTTGGTGGCATAAACACTAGTGGTGGGGACAAAAAATAATGTTGTTTGGGCACCTTAACTATGTATTTCCATATTTCTTAATGTTTAATTTTAAAGTTTTACACTACAATTTCTTAGCTTTTTCCAACAGATTTTTTTTTTCATGTCAACAATGTTTTAAAGAGACAAGATGGGTGGTGAGGTAACCTCTTTTATTGGTCCAACTTCTGTTGGTGAGAGAGACAAGATTTTGCATTCTCACTAACAGAAGTTGGTCCAGTAAAAGGGGTTACCTCACCTACCTCCGTCTCTCGAACATCGTGGGATCGATGTGGCTACAACAACACTGCATACAACAATATTTTGTCCCTTAAGTTTTTGATATACATACAGCTTTAATGATGCTGTAACCATTTTTTACCTTTTGCATTTGACTTCATTGTGAAGTGTATGCATTTCATCTTTCTCCAGTGTATAGTTATAGGGATGAATATAAAAGATGGTAGTAAAATTGTTTTATTACTGTATTTATTGTGGCCTAATATGCTGAAATCACCTATGACCAATAAAAACTTCTAACTTTTTTCCAGCGCTGACTGTAAACAGAGAATCCTGTCATTACTGGTCAGACAAGTATCCTTGAATGTGCTTCTTACATGTGTGATCTTATGACCCAGCCTCTCCCTGTTTATAGATCCTATTTTGTTTTATCTGGCACATTTAAAACTCCAGGTTTCCTGCTTCTGCTAGCTTTCAAATATCCTAGCCCATGTGGAGTTCTGGCTATAATTCTGCAGGGTATTTGAATAAGGGTTAAGTTATTTGTGTAATGAATGTTGAGCAACCATCTTGATTCCATTACAAAGCTGAAGGTTGGATCATATTTACGAGTACCATGTCGTAAATACCTTAGTGGATTATAAAACCAAATTCCCAGAACAACAAGAATGACAGCTTTATTCTTTTGTTGACCAAACATGTTCACTATTTGCAGTTTAGGTAAAGTTCTGTTGACTTTTTTATGGTGTGAATAAGCTTTGTTACCTAGTTTAAGAAAATATAACGGAACCCTTGAGTCAAACATAAATGTCAGCAAAGTAGCTTGACAGAGAGATGCTGGATCTTACCTCTGCTTCTCAGCTCATACACTACACTTGCTATTATTTAAAACAAAAGTTTTTTTTTTATCCAAGACTGATGCTGAGATTAGGTAAATTTATTTAAAAAAAAATACAAATTGAACGTAGTGGATTTGTGATTGAGGATTAGGTTTTTCCTTGTACTGGAAAGAGTTGGTATTCTACTGCTTTCAGCTAATATGTGTATCTTAAATGTTGCTCTTTTGGAACTGCTGTTACAGAGCAGGATAGAGGTAAAGGATATAATTGGCCATTATCATTTGACTTTAAACATCATCTTTGTGATTTTAGTGTGATTGGAGGGGAGAAAAATAAAATTTCTTGTTCCTTAGCTCTAAGAACAAAACAGAACTTTTAAAGAGGATCTCATACATCCTTAATGACTTCTTTTAATGTATCATATGTGTGATGACTGATAAAATTTCTGCTTGATTTTTTTCTCGGGGGCAGGAAGAGGAGATTTTGTTCTGCAGTTCAAGTGTCATACTTTAAAACTGTGGGTAGACATTTAAACATTTTTTCAGAGTATGATGGACATCTCTAATGGAGCCCAAGATAAATAAAAACTAAAATCTTACAAATTTTCCCTTTAACATCTTTGTTTTTAGTATTATGTGGATCCATATGCATCTACAAACTAAATGTGTTTTTCAAATAATTGTTAATTGGCATTGCATTTTAAACCTATGCGACTATCACACTCAAGAAAAGGATTATACGTTAAAGGATATTTAGTTAAATAATAAATGTAAATATTGTATCTATCACTATAATAATAAGTGCAATGGTGACTGCTGTCAGTCGGGTTTGCATAATGGCTTCCTTTCTAACATCTTCTTTTCGGTTGCTCATAATTTTTCTGAAAGTGTTCACATTTTGGGTGGAAATTTTCAGGCTTTTACTCTGTCTGGAAGTAACTTAGGTCATGTCTACTCTACAAACTTTGTTGAATGCAAGCTACGTCGGCATAGAGCCGCTACAGTTAGTTCATTGTGTGTGTGTGTGTGCATACTTGGCTTCTTGTGTTGGCACTGCACGTATGCATCAGGAATGCTTGTGACAAAAAACAGCGTGATGCACCATGACACAGTGTCCCAGTGCGTAACTTGCCATCACCTGGTGCCCTATCTTGTGCGAAATTTAGGCAATGGACAGTGGGGCAGAAACAAGTCGTGCAGGCAGTGATTAGGAGCAAGAGATTAAGTTCCAATCACACAACTTTATCCATCCAGATCCAGTAACTTTCACTCCTTTTTTAAAAAATCCCACAAATCTGCTTGGTACCTCTTACTGTCCACCATCTCTGACAGAAGAATGGAGCCTGCACAGCTCTGGACTGTTGTCATGACTGTTGTAAACACTGGACAAATAATCCTCTGATATTTGGAGAGCTGCAGGAAGACCCACAACAGTGGGGGATGTGATGATTTTGTGGAGCACAGGTTGCTATGGGACATAGCAAAAAGACGTTCAAGGTTTGAATTAAAGGTGGAATTGTTCAGCTGCATGAAACAATACAATTTTGACCTGTTTCCATGGGTATGTGTGCAGAGCACTGGCACTGTTTTCCACAGACAGTGGTGATTTTAGCTGATATCTTGCTCCTGAGAGTAACAAAGGCTCAAAGAACACAGTTGCTACAGACTTCCCAAAAGTGTCTTACCATGGAGGAAGAAGTAAGGCTGCCATCCCTAGAAACCTTTGGGAGAGAATTTCAGAGGTCCTCCATGAAAACTTCAGCTAGATCTCTCTGGAGGAATCAGTGGGCATCCCTGTGTACATAAACTAACTGCTCTGTATGGCTCCACCTGGCTAACTCTACAGAGAAATGAAAAGCAGATAACTCTACCTCTCTTTGTTGTACCGCTACCTCTTCTAGTACAAGTAAATTAAAGAAAATGAATACCTGTGTTCTTCTATGCTGGGTTTGGGTGCTGTCTGTACATTGAAACATTGTAATGGGAAATACATTCACACACTTAGCCAAGTTTTCTTCCCCTGCGGTGGGCTCTCCCACGTTTGGCTGTTTTAAAGTGACTAGACTGCGAAGTCTCAAATGGATCCTGGGTTTGCATCATAGTGGGAACTCCTGGTCACGTGTTTCCCATCCTCCTCCTTGCTGTTCATGGCAGGACTCTTGTGTTTTGGGCTCCTTAAAGGTATACTCAGCACTCTGTGGGACACTGGTGAGGTCTCCACCAAGTATGGCATGCAGCTTGTTGTAAAAGCAGCAGGTTTGCGGTTCTCCACCAAATCTACTGTTGGCCTCCCTGGTCTTCTGGTATGCCTGCTGGCAGGGGACCCTGCAGCTCTGAGCCATAGGGGGAAGAGAGGGGGACCCTGCTGTTTAGAGTCCCCGTGGGTGGTGGGGCTCAGAGGAGCTCCCCATTTTGTCATGGATATTTTTAGTAAAAATCAGGGTAGGTTAGGGCTTGCATGAATTTTTCTTTTTTCCGTGACCTGTTTGTGACTTTTACTAAAAATATGCGTGACACAGTCTTAGTCTTAGTTATGACCTTTGAAAATTGTATGCTAAAATGTTTGTGCTGCCACATACACATTGCTAACTTACCTTTGTAACCTTCCACACCTGCCATACGTTTTTCATTAGAGAGTGCAGTTTAAGTCATGAACAAGGAGGTCTCTGATGAACTTCAGAAGCTTTGTCAGTGGGGAAGACCAGCAAATCAAGGCAGAAAATCATTAAAGTTAACTTTAAAAAACAAAGACAAAAGAACCCCATGAACTGGAAAGCCAGAAAATATTAAGGCTTAACTTTTAAAGAAACACTGAAATACCTTAAATGTGCATTTTCTGTACCCCAGCATGAACCCGTTTCCTGTCATGTGCACTCTACTCATAAAGCATAACAGTGAATAATATGTATCATAATCTTAAATCTTGTACTGAATTTGGGAGTTTAATCATGTACCCACTTGCTTTTACTGTAAACAATATGTGCAATTCTTTCTACAACTTTAGATACACGTGTAGTAAACTGTACATGCAAGACAGACCATGGATTATTTTTATGAAAACTACACAGTGCGCCTGTGTACATAACAGATTATACTTTAATATGTACAACGTAGAGTAGTAATAGATTACATTGCAACATGTGCGGGCCACCTAGGTGGCCCACACAATTAGCTTTCTTAGCTCTTGAACTGCAAATAATACGCTTTTGCAGAGTATGCAGAGTAGGTTAGCTTTGTAATCTATTTGCTGTGCCCCTGAAATGCCTTGAAGGAGAGCTGTGATGCTGACTGAAAAGAGAACCTAGGTTTGAGCAAAAATTAATACATACCTGTGACAGAAGACAACTTGTCTTCTGAAAAGTTTTCTGTTAGAGATACTGGACCTTATGATGATGAAACGAATGTAGTATAAAGGAATGGAAATAGGGATGGGTGTATGTAATTATACATACTGGAAAAATGCATATGCTACCTTTGCAACTTTAACATTTCTTTATATAGGATTTTTTGGTATAGAATAAATGCTAGGTCCTAAATCTTGTATGACACGGAGTGGAAATTGAAATTTTTTTCAAATATAGTCCCGTGCTGTGAATGTCCTATCTGTTTTAGAGCAAAGACTGTTGTGTTAAAGAAGATTGATTTATAGGCCAAAGAGCTTTCAGTAATCTCTTTGTGTGGCTGTATAAAAATTTAATTTAACATGAAAAGCTGTTGCACTTTAACTTCAAAAAAATTGACTTTCTAATCCCTATTTTGGCTTTACATGCTCTGTTGAACTTCAGTTAAATTTCTTTAAACAAAGAGCTAGTATAAAATAAATTTCAAAAGGGAGAAAAAATGGATTTTTATGCTCAGATATTTCCCAGCCATTATCATGTAACTGTTGCCACCTAGTGGTACTATATAAAATTAATATAGCTGCAGAACCTATATTAGTCACAGATAGAAGTCAGAAGTGAAAATGTGGGCTGTCACCTCTCATCTTCTGTTCCATTTTACCCAGAGTTTCAGCAGGCACAGGCAGGGGGTGAGTTTGCACGGTATGCTTTAAACACAGGACTCAAAGTACAGGGAAATGAGTTCTGTTGCCAAGTCTGCTCCCAAACTTTTGCATGCAAGTTATTAATCTCTATCAGTTTCTCCTTTTTCCAAGATGAGAATAACTACTTGTTTTGTAGGAGTTGAGTCTAAATATCTGTAAAGTATTTTGAAACCCATGAATGAAAAATGCTATAAAATGCAGAGTTGCATGTGCACATCTTTGCATGCAACTTAAATACTCTTTCCTGCTCACCCACTCCCCACAAATCATCATTAGTGAGAGCAGAGGCTGTGTAGCATTTCCAACTTTTGTATCCTACCCCATCTACATATTCAGCAGTTCAGTGACTGATTGATTCAGCCACTTCTGCTCCTGTGAACCTTAACTTTTCCTGGCAATTGGAAGTTTCTCTGATTGCACCTCAGAGTTCCGCAGGTGATTCTGAATGGCCAAAGACACTTAAATGTTGTGTTTCAGAGTAGCTGCCATGTTAGTCTGTATCTGCAAAAAGAACAGGAGTACTTGTGGCACCTTAGAGACTAGCAAATTTATGGGCTACAGCCCACTTCATCGGATGCATAGAATGGAACATATAGTAAGGGGGTGTGTGTGTGTGTGTAATATATATATTACACACACACACACACACACAGAGAACACGAAAAGGTGAGAGTTGCCATACCAACTCTAAGAGGCTAATTAAGATGAGTTGTTATCAACAGGAGAAGAAAATTTTTTGTAGTGATAATCAAGATGGCCCATTTCAGATAGTTTAACAAGAAGGTGTAAGGATACTTAACATGGGGAAATATATTCAATGTGTGTAGTGGCTCAGCCATTCCCAGTCTATTCAAGCCTAAATTGATGGTATCTAGTTTGCATATTAATTCAAGTTCAGCAGTTTCTCCTTGGAGTCTGTTTTTGAAGCTTTTCTGTTGCAAGATTGCTGCCTTTAAGTCTGTTACCAGAGAGGTGAACTGTCCGCATATCTATTCAAGTGACATTATCATAGGACCTAATCATATCAGCCACGCCATCACGGACTCATTCACCTGCACATCTACCAATGTGATATATGCCATCGTGTGCCAGCAATGCCCCTCTGCCAGGTACATTGGACAAACCGGACAGTCTCTATGCAAAAGAATAAATGGACAGAAATCTGACATCAGGAATCATAACATTCAAAAACCAGTAGGAGAACACTTCAGCCTCTCTGGTCACCAAATATATTAAGAGGAAAGGATACTACTCCATTGTTATACAGGCCCTTGTGGATCACCTTGCCATAGTTATTGACACCTAAATCAGATTAATGGGAAAGGTTCATGATGCCAGGGTATTTCATAAATCTGGCCTGTTTTAACCATGGGCAAGCTTGTACATTGCCCCCAGCAATACACAGTCATCAATGGAGTGTTCATACCAACTGTGATTTTTAGGAGAGCCAATGTTCCCTCTGCTAATGTGGTTGACTGAAACCTTATCCTGATGTGCATCAGCATGACAATAGGCAATTTTACCACATGCTAGCAAGTTGCAGGATGGTGATAGCATGTCCCTTTGGCCTATTAAAGGTGAGTGGTGCTACTTGCAAACTCATATGGGTTATAATGTCTTTAATATCATACATGTGATATAACATGGTTCAATGTTTCACAATATATGTTATCTTATGGGAGAATACTCTGGGTACGACTGAGTTGGTGACAATTTTGAATCAGTGTGTACTTACAGATGACCAACATATGAATCTTACTGCTACATGATCTGCTACAGCCAAAGCCATAAGAGATGCCATTTGCACTTGCGTATTTGAGCTGTACAGTGAGTACGCTGTGTGTTAATCGGATTGCATAGAACATTTGGAGTGTTGTGTATGGTGTATTGAGGCTGTTGCCTTGTATTCAAATGTAGAGCTTAGGCAAGCATTAACAATTCCTTTTAATTCAACTGTATTGAAATTTATTGATGCTAAAAGAGTAAGCATATCAGTTGCTTTAACTTGTTGAAAGTTCGTGGAAGCATAAGACACACAGTTCATAAACAATGCAAATCATTAATGTATCCTTCTCTTTCTGGCACACTGGATTCAGTATAGAGTGAAGCTGTTACTGCTGATGCTATAGTGATCCATGCTTAATTGACTGGCTCCCCTGGGAATTGTTCTATGTTTTGTTTTGATAGTAGTAATGGGGCTCCTGCTTCCTGGGGTTTCATCCCCATGATGCATGGCCCTGAGTAGTCTATGAACCATGTTCCTGTGAAATTCGAAGTCTCACTTCTTTATTTCACAGTCATGGCAGAGATACTATACAGCAGGTTCTTCTCCAGCTCCAACTTTTCTGATAGTCTGCAACATTCCTTATGAATCTCTATTATCAAGCCGTCCCTGCTCCTGTCAAATTGCCCTCAAATTCAGGATTCTTTTACTGACACTGACAGGCATCCCTTCACAAGTCTGTGATCTTTGCACCTGTTCCTGACAGGCAAAGGAATAAATGTTGGTGACTGCCCTTGAATTCATGTAATTCTATTCTGTCTATGCAGCAGCAAGTAAAAGGAACAATTTTTATCTCTAAAGAATTCTAGTCCCTTTGTATTTTCATTCTGTCATCAAACATCTCTTTTCTAAAGGAGCTATCCCAAGAGAAGAAATTGTGCATTAGTTTTACCTTCCAATGACCCAAAACATCTTTTGAGGGGAAGGGAGAGATGTCTGGAGCCATTTACTGGAAGACATAGCAGCTCTGGTGATTATATTGCACACTTCTCAGGCTGCTGCCACCCTACAAGATGATGTGCTGCTTCAGATACCAGAATGGAAGAAAGACCAATTAATTATTCCAGGCTGAGTCGCCAAGGAAATCTTTCTGTGACTTGTGAGAGAGCAACTGATAAGTTCTTGGATAGGCATTGCAAATTACAATGACAGCAGAGGGAGTCTTGCATTACCAAGGAATCTTGGAGACCACTTGGAATTTCTAATGAGTGAAAAAAATATATTTTATTACTCCTTAGGGACGGATCAAAATCAGATCAGTAATAAACCAGTTTCTGCACTAGTAGCAGGGTATTTTAATGTGCAGCTGGTTTGGGATGGCAGTGATTGGCTTTAAACATAGCTTAATGGCAATTTACATTGTGGCTGGGATATGGCCACAAACCTTTTAGATCTTTTATATGAACAACTTTTTTTTCATTTTATTAAAAAATAAATAAAAATAAAAACACTACTGCATTCAGCTGCTGTAAGATGAATGCAGGGACAGGGAGATAGGGCTACCAAGTTCATCTGCATGCACCCTCAGCTGAAATCAAAGCTAGAATAGATTATTCTCTTACACTCATTATTTTGTAATATCCTTCATTATAACAAAGATGTTCCCATCATCTTATCAAGTACTCCTCACCCAGCTTCTGTCTATTCAATGTGTCCTCCTCTCTCTTGTTGGATGTCCAGGGTGCTGGGTGGGTCTTGTCTTCGCAGACATCCAAGTTCCAAACCCACACTCATTTCAATTCCATGGGGCTCTCTGCTTTTGTGGGTGCTCAGGATGCAGTCCAGTTCAGGTAAAATTGACTTGTTTGGCAGCACCGGAGTTCTTACTCTTATCCCTGACGTTCTGGTAGCTCACCTTGAGACACTATATCTTTATTTTGCATCGATGTAGAGTCTGTTTAATCCTGTGATTGGCCTTTGTACAATTCAGAGTGCTTCTTTGCACTGCTGAAGTCATAGGTTTTGCTCGTTTTGGCTCAAAGCTGCACCGAAATTCTCAGGTGTTTGTTCATGTGACCACAGAGGTGCATGCTGAAACACAGGCATTTTAGGGCCATTGTTGTTTCAAACACAGGATGAGGAAGCTTAGAGAAATTCCATACAATGTGTGATTGTGGATCCTGAGCAGAGGACTGTGAAGGGAGACCGCTTCTAACCAGGGAGTGGATTACAAGATAGTACATAGGAATGGGATTATGGGTGGCCTTGGCTGCACGTTTTCACTGCATTAACCTTGTGGTAGCAATACACATCAGAAGCTACTTCACAAGCTGACCTATAGCTCAGAATATAGTGCCTGCTATGCCACGTAGCACTGAGAGCCAATGGTGGGTGTGTGAACACATACCATATTAAGAGGGGAAAAGCAGGGTTGAGCATTGAGGTTAGCATGCAGTGAAGACCAGGGGCTATGACTAGTCTTTCATGCATCTGTCAGTCTTGGTGTGTTGCTTTAACCCTGCTTATCCTCTGGTACAGTCTGTTTGTCGAGCAAACCTTGATAAGCTGAAAACAGTTTGTTGGTTTATGTTTAAGACTGATAATGCAGATTGCAACTTGTTCCGAGGTTGTTCTTAATAGATAATGTGCTATAAAAACTGAAGTTATGTAAAGAATCATCCTTTTCCTGGTAAGATGATTCTAGTCATAGTCTGCACTGGAAACGCTAATATTCCTGACAGCAGGCAAACCTGAGCAGTGTCTGGATTTTCTTGGTAAACTTTCAAACATAAATTTTCCATTAAAAGATAATAAAAGCAAATAGAAATCAGGGTAGAATTTGACAGGAACAGGAGCAGATGGGTTACTGTGTCCAGAGGCTTTCTGGCTGCAGACCCATTTAAACCGTTCTAACACAATTGCACAACTAGTCAAAATTCCTTTTTGATAGCATAAAAAATTGACACTCAAAACAGCAAAACTGCCTAAAAGCTGGTATTTTTTTCATTGCACTCATGTCTGTAGGACAAAGCAGCAGTAATCTTTTGCAACGACAACAAAAATAAATACAGTAACATAGTTGCATGTTTAGTTCCTCTACCCCTGGGTTAGGAAGAAAAATTAAAATAGCTTCTAGGTCTGTCAAATGATTTCAAAAAAAGGAACCGTGATTTAAAAAATCATGACTAATCGCAGTTTTAATTACCATGTTAAACAATAATAGAATATTGTTTATTTAACTATTTTGGATGTTTTCTACATTTTCAAATATATTGATTTCAGTTTCAACATAGAATAGAAAGGGTACAGTGCTCAGTTTATATTTTTTTTATTACCAATATTTGTGCTGCAAAAAAGATGAAAGAAATAGTATTTTTCAATTCACCTCATACAAGTATCATAGTGTAATCTCTTTATTGTGAAAGTGCAACTTAAAGATGTAGAAGTATTACTTTTTTATATAACTGCACTCAAAAACAAAACAATGTAAGACTTTAGAGCCTACAAGTCCAGTCAATCCTACTTCTTGTTCAGGCAATCACTAAGACAAACAAGTTTGTTTACATTTACAGGAGATAATGCTGCCCACTTCTTATTTACAGTGTCAGCAGAAAGTGAGAACAGGCATTTGCACGGCAGAGTTATAACCGGGTTGCAAGGTACTTAGGTGGCAGATGTATGCTAAACATTTGTATGCCCCTTCATGGTTTGACCACTATTCCAGAAGACATGCTGTAGTGTTAATTTTGGATTGTTATGTTTTCGTATATAACAAGCTTTGGGAGACAAGGTGGTATCTGAGTGGCAGAAGAATTTGCTCTGTTTCTTGGGGTCTGATAAGAGTCCCTTTTTGAGGCAGAATTGCTCCCTGGGAACTGAGCCTTGGTGCTGAGCTGTGATTCTGAAAAGAATGGATTGCCTCTATGCTGTTTGACCATCTCCTTTCAGGATTGCTATATGTACACATAAATGAAGTTATACTTAGAGTATTACCCAGACTCTGTCACTGATTTCTCTTCCACTGGGAAGCTGACCTGCAAAGCCCTGTACATTTACAACTACTCAGCAGAGGTGTGACACTAGTCAAAAGAAGGGGGCCTGGGCAGCACTTGAATCGCCAGCTGGGGAGGCTAGCCCCCCAGCCCCGCCCCTTCTGCCCCACCTCCTTCCTCTCCCACCACAGCTGCCAGCCCCCACCTCAGGCTAGCGCCCCTGCCCTGGAGTGCTGGGAGGGAGGGAGGATGGTGCAGTGCCAGCCCCAGCCTGAGGCCCGCTTGGGGCTATGGCACAGGGACAGGGGAACTTGCAGGAGGAGATCTGGGGGCAGAGCGTGGGCAGAGCCATGCCTGGCTGTTTGGGGAGGCACAGCCTCCCCCAGCCTATGATAACCTGCCACCCATGGAAGGGGGCAACTACATTTATTTCCTTACCTCTTTTTTTGTAAGTTAATTTCTCCATTCCCCTCCTAACTCTTTATTGCTATTCTGAACTGCTTCCAGTTAATGAAAATCTTTCTGGAAATATGGTGCCCAGAATGGAATGTAATAATCTAGGAACATAAATGCATGATGGCTGCTTAGAATAAGGCATGGTATCTGAGAAAAATCTAAGGTCCGTCACAGAAAATCTAGGGCAGCAAGTGCATACATAACAGAATAAAAAAAGTCTCATCTTGCTCACAGAGATTTGGGAAGATTTCAGTTAGTGGGAAGTAAAAGTACGTCTAGCTATGTCTGCTGCAACTGGTGTTTCTTACATGGTAGCTGTTAGTTCACAAATATAAATGTTTTTGTAAGAGGCTTTCCTTTTCTGGTCCAAGTCAATTAACTGCATGAGCACATTTCAGCAGGTGGTGAGCTGTTCATTAGTAACACGTAAACGTGGAGCTAACTTATCTGTTTAGTTACTTGTATGGTTCTTATCAAGGTAGTATCTAAGTGCCTAAGGTATTTAAATAGAAATTTCAATATCTAACCTCTCTTTCTTCCTTCCCATTCTGTAGGAGAAATGGGTGTGGGTGTGAGAGACAGAGAAAAAAAGAGAACTAAATTAAAAAGTTTTCTATTTAGTTTTGAAAGTAGATAGGATTGACCACAGAACTTTGTGTTATGGGAGTAAGCATTGTAATCTAGGTCCAGACAGAAAAGCATTTTTAGAGGTAAGCATGTTTCTATAACATACAATCAAAAGGATTACGCTAGTCTTTTGTTGACAGCCACAGTAAGACACAGGCCAGGTCTACACTGCGACTTTAAATCGGTTTAATGGCCGATATACCGATTTAACGCTGTATCCGTTCACATGACGTCGTCATTAATATCGATTTTACCGCCTCCTTAAATCGATTTCGGAACTCCTCCCAAACGAGAGGAGTAGCGCTAAATTCGATAGTGATAACTCGGATTAGGGTTCGTGTGGACGGAAATCGACGTTATTGGCCTCCGGGCGGCATCCCAGAGTGCAGCACTGACCGCTCTGGACAGCAATCTGAACTCGGATGCAGCGGGCAGATAAACAGGAAAAGCCCCGCGAACTTTTGAATTACATTTCCTGCTTGCCCAGCGTGGAGCTCTGATCAGCACGGCTGGCGATGCAGTCTGAAATCGAAAAAGAGCTCCAGCATAGACCGTACGGGAGATACTAGGTCTGATCGCTGTATGGGGAGACAAATCTGTTGTATCCAGCTCCGTTACAGAACACGAAATGCCAAAGCGTTTGAATAAAAAACTCCAGGATACACAGCGCTGCGTGACAAGCGTAACGGGAAGCCAGAGACTCAAATGGACGCTCATGAAGGGAGGGAGGGGGTACTGAGGACTCCAGCTATCCCACAGTCCACAGCAGTCTCTGAAAATTATTTGCATTCTTGGCTGAGCTCCCAATGTCTGTAGGTTCAAACACAGTGTCTGGCGTGGTTCAGGGAACAGCTCCTCAGTTTATTTCCCCCCACCACCACGTGACAAAAAAAAGGGAAAGATTGCTGTGCTATGGCGTTTGCTCAATGCACTCCGCGAAAAAGGCGCCAAAGGGTTGTCTGCTGCCTTCACAAAGGGAGGGGTGAGGCTGTACCCAGCACCACCCGGGGCAGTGTTTTCTGCCCCATCAGGCACTGTGCTCTCAACACGGAAGTGGGAACTATGGGATAGCTGAGGAACAGCTACCCACAGTGCACCGCTCCTTAAATCGATGGTAGCCTTGGACCAGGGACGCAAGCAATTGATTTTGTGATTGCACTGTGGATGCGCAAACCCGATTTTATAACATCGGTTTTGTAATATCGGTTTAAACTACTTCGAATTAATCGTGCAGTGTAGACGTAGCCAAACACTCAGCCCTGAAGGCAGCACCACAGTTGACTAAGGGCGAGTTTACAGTGGCAACGCTAAAGCGCTGCTACAGCAGCACTTTAACATGCCTTGTGTGGCTACAGCGCAGTGCTGGGAGAGAGCTCCAGTGCTTTAAAAAAAAAAAAAAAAAGAAACCACCTCAACAAGGGGTACGGCTCCCAGTGCTGGGGCACTGTCTATACTGGCGCTTTACAGTGCTGAAACTTGCTGTGCTCGGGGTGTGCAGTTTTTTTCACACCCCTGAGCGAGAAAGTTGTAGCGCTGTAAACTGCCAGTGTAGGCAAACCCGTAGGGTGGGGAGACACATTGCCCAGTGATTATATCTATCTGATTTACGGAGCATAATCAAAGGTGGCCTGAAAGACTCTTTTTTAAAAAAAAATGGGGTTTGTGCCCTGTTTTTGCTGAGAATATATTTATAAAGCTTGAAAGTTTCCTCTACTACCACCTCCTCCCCAGAAAATGTTTTGGGTTTTCATTGTTTGTTTTTTGTTTTTTGTTGTTGTCCATTTTAGACGTTTAGTCAACATTTTAGATGTTCTGTTCCTACTGCACAGTTAGTTGCCACTTCTTGCAAGCTTTCTCCTAATACCCCTCCCACAGCAGTGCTCTTCCTTTGTAAGCCATTGATCAGTTGCCAGCCAACTGGGTATCTAGACATTAAGCTTCAGCATCATCTTGGCTGAATTCACTGCTCTTCTTTTGGTGGGCTTGATTTCCATTCATTTGAGCTATACGGGGAGAATGGGGTTAGACACTAGAGTAGCTAATCAGGAAATACTTATGTAAACAGAGGAGTCTTAAACTGTGCTCTAAGAGGCAAAATCTGAGTAAAACCTGATTTTTTGCAGAAGATTTCTGCAGCTGTGTATCTTCACCAAAAATGGCTCATCCGTAGCTTGGGTAAACTTGGACTCTTGGGTCCCACAGCTGTTGTTTCCAGCATTCTTGGAATGATGTGGAGTGAGATGTGTCCCTTTAGGCCAGGGGCAGTGCAGGGCTCCCTCCTTCACCCCGGAGGTGGGAGGTCCCTGGAGGTCTGTGATAGCCTGTCTCCAGGCTTGTCTCCGTTTACCTGCATACTGGGCTCAGGCAGCCCATCCCCCAACAGTCGTAAAGGGCCGGCTAGCCCGGGTGGGGCTCAGGCAGCCAGCAAACAATGCAGTTTTAAGGGGGCTGGAGCCTGGGCTTGCAGATCAGGGTATGGCTACACTGGCACTTTACAGCGCTGCAACTTTCGCGCTCAAGGGTGTGAAAAAACACCCCCCTGAGCGCTGCAAGATACAGCGCTGTAAAGCCTCAGTGTAATCAGGGCGGCAGTGCTGGGAGTGCGGCTCCCAGCGCTGCACGCTACATCCGTAGAGGATGTGGTTTACGTGCAGCACTGGGAGAGCTCTCTCCCAGCGCTGCCGCTCTGACCACACTCACACTTCAAAGCGCTGCCGCGACAGTGGTCCTGCAGCACTGCCGCAGCAGCGTTTTGAAATTCCAAGTGTAGCCATACCCTCAGGCAGCCAGCAAACAACACAGTCTTAAGGGGGCTGGGGCCACTTCTCTTCAGAATGAGAGCCCCTTGCAGAGGAATGAGGGTCAGCAGCCCAGGGGGAGGGGCAGGGGGATGCGAGCCCTCCCTACTCCACCATGTCCCAGCCCAGGGCCCTGGCAGGGGCAGAGTCAGCTGCCCAAGGATCAGCGGGGACCCAGCTACAACACGCCGACGCTGGGGGTCTGGGCTTTGCAGCCAGCCCTACGGCAGCTGCCCCTGGGCCACTTCCTGCCTGCCCTGGGGTGGGGACCTCCAGCATCCAGACGTCGTCTGGCTCCACCAGGTAAACAGCAGCAGGCACTCCAGGCCAGTCGTCATCTGCGTCTGGGGCATGGACCGAGCTAGGTGGGGGATCTGCCTCAAGCTGCCAGGGCTGCCCAGAGGATTTGGGGGCCTGGGGCAAAGCAATTTCGGGGGGCCCTTCCCTAAAAAAAAAAAGTTTATGGAATACTTTATTCTCATGGGGGCCGCTGCAGCACCAGGGGCCTGGGGCAAATTGGCCCACTTCCACCACCACCACCCCCCACAGCCCTGCAAGCTCCTCCAGAACCAGCGGGACTTTCTTCCCCTCTGCAGGTTCCCCCCTGAATGGGCTGCAGGTCTGGTCTTTTATACTTCCGGCCTTGCCCTTCTCCTTCCGGCAAGGGGGGCGGGGAGGCTTAGACTCCACGCCTCCCCCAGGGGTGGGTTACGCTACCTCAGTCACCCCGGAGGAGGGAGGCCCATCCGTCTCACTACAGGCAGGCAAACTTTTTGGCCTGAGGGCTGCATCGGGTTGTGGAAATTGTATGGAGGGCAGGTTAGGGGAGGGGGACGTGGCCCATCCCATATCCGCCCCCCCCTGCTTCTCACCCCCTGACGGCCCATCCACGGGACCTCTGCCCAATCCACCCCATCCCCATCCCCTGACCACCCCCGGAACCCTTGTACCTGCCCGTGCTGCCTCATCCAACTCCGCCTCTTTCCTGACTGCCCCCAGCCCTGGACCTCTGTCCCCATTCAACCCCCCTGTTCCCCGCCCTGTGACTGCCCCGACTACTATCCACACTCCCATCCCTGATCACCACCCCGAACTCCCCTGCCCTCTATCCAATCCCCTACTCCCTTATCACGCTGCCTGGAGCACCAGTGGCTGGCAGCGCTACAGCCACACACTGTGCAGCACAGAGCACCAGGTCAGGCCGGGCTCTGCAGCAGTGCTGCCCCAGGAGCTCGCAGCCCCACTGCCCAGAGCATTGTGCCAGCAGTGAGGGGAGGGGAGACAGCAAGGGAGGGACTGGAGGTTAGCCTCCCGGGCCAGGCAGGAGGGGCCCGAGGGCCGGGTGTGGCCTGTGGGCAGTAGTTTGCTCACCTGTGCTTTAGGCCATCATCAACCATTGAATGTTTTTACTCGATGGAGAAACATTATACTATACAGAGGACCACTGTCTACTCTGCACCCCATCTGTCTTCTAGCTTCATAACATATTGAGTGATTTTGTTACCAGAGTCTATTAAATGCTGTATAATCCTAAGGGTTATGCCACATAGTTTAGGTCTAAGTCTTCTAAGGGAATTCTCTCCTGCCTCTGAGAGGAAAACCAATCCAGTAGCCTTTTTTAAAGGTAATATTACAGAGTTTTTGAAGTCATGCATTTGAGGGAGTTACTCACTGACTTTCAAGATGATCTGTTTTATAAAGATTGATGGTTTTTTCTTTCTGAGGGAAGGATGTGAATCTACAGTGCACCAGCTTTCAATGCACTAACTTGCCATCTGGACACTGGTATAGCTCAGTGAAGGGCCTGAAGTACAGCTTGACATACTACACTTTTCAAGTAGTAGTAAGTCAAGCCACATTCTGAGACTTTCACTGCACGGTAGCAGTGTCCACATGGAAAGTTAGTGCACAGCAAGCTATTGCACTATACATTTACAGCCTGGCTTACTGCACAGTAACTTTGTTTAGTCTGAAAAGCAACGGTAAAAATGGTTTTGTAGTTCTGCTACTTTGAACGTTAATCATTCCATATCAGACTTATTCAATTGGTAGTTAAAACTACCGGACTTGTTTATCAGCCTGGGATCTGAAAGTCAAGCTGGGCTCACATCATCACTGGTGACTGTTGGCAAGCCAAATGTTGCCTTGATTTTATCTGTGCAATTGTATTATCTGAAAATTGCCCTCCTCTATTCTATATAGGTTCTTTACACCACACTCTGTAGTGCCTTCCACTTCCTGAAGAAGAATTCTATGTAAGCTCAAAAGCTTGTCTTTTTCACTGACAGACCGTGGTCCAATAAAAGATATCTGCCTTCTAGTAGTGCATAAAGCAAAACTGTCATTTGTTTGTGTCTTCTCTCATCCTCTCCTAGTGGGAGGAGCATGTGCAGTCTTGGCTTGGTAAGGTTTTAGGGTTTTTTATGTATACATGTTTGTTAGAGAAAGCCAGGTCAAAGAAACGCACCTTGCACTTGGAGCCAAAGGTGGCGAGGTGTGTGACAATCCTTAGTTCTTGGGGAGTTCATTCCATAGTCGAGAGCTTTAGGTGGTCTTTTAGATATCCTGAGCCCAGGCCATGAAGCACCTTGAAGATAAGGACCAAATCTTTGAACTTGATTCAGAATTCTATGGGAAACCTATAGAGAGCGTGGAGGGCACGTTTGATGTGCTTGTGGTTGCCCATGCTAGTTGGAGTTTCCTAAGCAGTGAAGGCGTCATGTCCAGGTATATCACAGTGTGGTAGTGCAGCTGAGAGGTGAAGAATTTCCTTAACTGGGTTTGCACAGCTGTTGTTTGGGAAGGGGGCAGAATTTGAAAACATTGGTGGCCCTGCCATTGGGATTTACTGTTTAACTATTCTGCACAAGATGATGCATAAGTCAGAAAAGACTCTACTCTAGCTCAAGGTTCCTAATGCTGTTTTGGGTCTGTACAGCGGACAGAAGTGAAAAGTAGAAAAACTTTTATCGCTTAATTAAGTCTCAGCTATGGCTCTGTACACACAGGAGGCAGATATCCTGAGGAGGGAGATGGTTTTTAAGTTCAGTTTGAGTCAGACACAGAACATAAGAATGGCCATACTGGGTCAGAACAAAGGTCCATCCAGCCCAGTATCCTGTCTGCTGACAGTAGCCAATGCCAAGTGCCCCAGAGGGAGTGAACCTAACAGGTAATGATCAAGTGATCTCTCTCCTGCCATCCATCTCCACCCTCTGACAAACAGAGGCTAGGGACACCATTCCTTACCCATCCTGGCTAATAGCCATTAATGGACTTAACCTCCATGCATTTATCTTAACCTTCATGAATATCTAGTTCTCTTTATAAACCCTGTTATAGTCCTAGCCTTCACAACCTCCTCAGGCAAAGGCAGATTCCACAGGTGACTGTGATTGCTGTGTGGAGAATGAAAATTCCTTGTATTGTTTAAACCCTGCTGCCCAATTAATTTCATTTGGTGGCCCCTAGTCCTATATTATTGGAACAAGTAAATAACTTTTCTTTATCACTTCTCCACACCATCTTATGTTTTATATACCCTGTCTCCTCTTTTCCAAGCTGAAAAGTCCTAGCCTCTTTAATCTCTCCTCCTACGGGACCCGTTCCAAACCCCTAATCATTTTAGTTGCCCTTCTCTGAACCTTCTCTAATGCCAGTATATCTTTTTTGAAATGAGACCACATCTGTATGCAGTATTCAAGATGTGGACATACCATGGGTTTTTACAAGGGTAATAAGATATTCTCCATCTTATTCTCTATTCTTTTTTTAATGATTCCCTAACATCCTATTTGCTTTTCTGACTGCCACTGCACGCTGCGTGGATGACTTCAGAAAACTATCCATGATGACGCCAAGATGTCTTTCCTGATTAGTTGTAGCTAAATTAGCTCCTATCGTATTGTATGTATAGTTGGGGTTATTTTTTCCAGTGTGCATTATTTACATTTATCCACATTAAATTTCATTTGCCATTTTGTTGCCCAATCACTTCATTTTGTGAGATCTTTTTGAAGTTCTTCACAGTCTTCTTTGGGCTTAACTATCTTGATCAAAACTTTGCTAACTCACTGTTTACCCCTTTCTCCAGATAATTTATGAATAAATTGAATAGGATTGGTCCTAGGACTAACCCTTGGGGAACACAACTAGTTATCCCTCTCCATTATGAGAATTTACCATTAATTCCTACTCTTTGTTCCCTGACTTCTAACCAGTTCTCAATCCATGAAAGGATCTTCCCTCTTATCCTATGACAACTTAATTTACGTAAGAGCCTTTGGTGAGGGACCTTGTCAAAGGCTTTCTGGAAATCTAAAAGCAGCAAAGAGTCCTGTGGCACCTTATAGACTAGCAGACGTATTGGAGCATGAGCTTTCGTGGGTGAATACCCACTTCGTCGGATGCATGTCACCCACAAAAGCTCATGCTCCAGTACATCTGTTAATCTGTAAGGTGCCACAGGACTCTTTGCTGCTTTTACAGATCCAGACTAACACGGCTACCCCTCTGATACTGGAAATCTAAGTACACTATGTCCCCTGGATCCCCCTTGTCCATATGTTTGTTCAGCCCTTCAAAGAACTGTAATAGATTAGTAAGCCATGATTTTCCTTTACAGAAACCATGTTGACTTTTGCCCAACAAGTTATGTTCTTCTGTATCTGACAATTTTATTCTTTAGTATTGTTTCAACTAATTTTCCCGGTACTGACGTTAGACTTACCGGCCTGTGATGGCTGGGATCATCTCTAGCACCCTTTTTAAATATTGGTGTTACATTAGCTTCTTCCAGTCATTGGGTACAGAAGCTGATTTAAAGGACAGGTTACAAACCATAGTTAATAGTTCTGTAATTTCAAATTTGAGTTCTTTCAGAACTCTTGGGTGAATGCCATCTGGTCCCAGTGACTTGTTACTATTAAGTTTTATCAATTAATTCCAAAACTTCTTCTAATGACACTTCAATCTGTGACAATTCCTCAGATTTGTCAGCTACAAGGGACAGCTAAGGTTTGAGAATCTCTCTAACATCCTTAGCCATGAAGACTGAAGCAAAGAATTCATTTAGTTTTTCTGCAATGACTTTATCGTCTTCAAGTGCTCCTTTTTTATCTTGATTGTCCAGGGGCCCTGGTGGTACATCACGCTTCTGATGTACACTTGTGCCCCAATATAAAGTGACCCGAAATAACATGAATTCGAATATAATGCGGTAAAGCAGTGCTCCAGTGGGTGGGGCTGTGCACTCCAGTGCAGGGGCGGCAGGTTTTATGGGCTCAAGGTGCTCAAGCACCAGGAATATTCAAGGCTGAGGGCTGTGCTTCACCAATATTTGAAGCTGTGTTTCTCCCCTGGCCCTGCTCCTGCCTCGGAGCTTCCCTGCCTGAAAGAAAACAGCCAGTGTGTCTCTCCCTTGTTTGTGATGCTTCTGCCTAAGGCTGTAGAGATCAGCAGCAGGCAGCCTTTTGAAGCACCAGGAGAGGGAAGAGGGAGAGAGGAGGGGGAAGGAGGCACACACGTGCTTGGGAGCTCTCTCCCCCACCCCCCAGCACCCACGGGCAGCAGCAGGGGAGGCCACATATGATGGCAACCCCCGGCCCACATAGGGGAGGCGAGGGGGCTTTCTGGACCTGAGAGAGTCCCTAGGAGCACATGCAGTGACTCTGGTGCAAAGTGAGTGTGCTGTGGGGGGGAGGGGGGAAAGGAGAGGTCCCTCCCCTGGAGCTTGCTGCTGCCAGTAAGCGGGGGGTGGGAGGGAGTCCTCTCTGGTCCTAGTCTGGGGCAGCCTGTCTGCATACCGAGTTCTTTATCCCCAGCCTTTCCCCACCCCAGAGCCTGTGCCCCCAGCACCGCAACCCTGAGCACCCTCCTGCACTGTGAACCCCTCAGCTCCAGCCCCACACCAGAGCCCTCACTTGAAGGGAAAAACGGGCAACTTAAATTTGGTGGTCAGTTTGGAGTATCATTGTGTTTAGCACAATACTTGATTATTTTACACCCTTTAAAGTATACAGGTGTTACAAAGTGGGAATGTTCTTAATGTTTCCTCTGAATACTGTGTGGGTGCCTCAGTTTCCCCTATGCATTTCTCAAGGATCTAGATGGTGGGATAAGGGGATGTGATTGTTGTAGAGCCCTAGAATGCCAGTGTGATGCTGTCTGCACAGAGAATGGCTGAAACACTGTCTGCGGGCTACTGATGTCCTGGGCCGCTCTCCTGCAAGGTGCCAACTGAAGGTGTTTGGAGAACAAAGAGATCAGGTGGCCTCCTAATGCCTGGAAAAGAGACAAAGGCCAGAGGAGAGAGAGTGTCAGTGCCTGTCCGGACTTCCGGGAAGCGCATGGTGTGGAAGGGGATGCTGGGATGCTTTGGAACTACTCCATACAAAGCCAGTCAGGACTCTAGGGGAGCCTCCTTTCTCTGAGCATACTGTCTGCAGGGCAAGAAGCTTACACCTTCCTGGGTCTGACCTCGGAGCATTCAACTTGCCCTTCCACACCATGCGCTTTCTGTAGCGAGTCTCCCCAGGCAGGTCCTGGGGCAGCCTGAGGTCCCTGCACTCCAACTCTGCAGTCAGACATGACTCTCAGCCAGCCGGTAAAACAGAAGATTTATTAGACGACAGGATCACAGTCTAAAACCGAGCTTGTAGGTACAGAAAACAGGACACCTCAGTTAGGTCCATCTTGGAGAGTGGGGAGCCTAGACCCAAGATCTGGGCCTCTCCCCATTTTCCCAGCCAGCTCCAAACTGAGACTCCCTCCTCTAGCCTTTGTGTCTCTTCTGGACAAAGAGGCTACCTGATCTCTCTGTCCCCAGCACCTTCAGCTGGCACCTTGCAGGGGAAATTGAGGCACCCACACATTATTCAGAGAAAACATTAAGAACATTCCCACTTTGTCACAACAGGTGCAATAAAATATAATACCGTATATTGAAGCAGGCAAGTGCTGCTTCTGACTTTCCACTGTTAATTGACCCTGGTAATCTTGTGGTGCTGACGCGTTGTAGCTTCATTTTATATTGGCTTACAGGGCGGGAGCCAGGGGGGGCGGGCACCACCATTTTGGACACCACCAAAAATTATACAAACCTGCCGCCTATGCTCAAAGCAAATTCGATATAACTGTTTCACCTATAATGCAGTAAGATTTTTTGGCTCCCGAGGACAGCATTATATCGGGGTAAAGGTGTACTTTAAAAAAACATTTTGTTACTGCCTTTTGAGTTTTTGTCTAGCTGTTCTTCAAACTCCTTTTGGCTTTTCTGTTTAAAAATGCTAAATGTAATAAATCTGTCAATTTTTTGTTTGTCTTGAATGCCCCAGAATAGTTCTGAAGGCCTCTAAAACCACTTTAGAGAAGCAGCTTCTACATTTCAGAAATCTAGAATTCTCTGAAGTTTAACTACAAGAATTATTCCTCTGGTCTGAGGGAAAGAGGGGACTGATAGGCTCCTGTTGTGTAAGTTTACTCATGAAAAGTCCTTGCAAACCATCTCAAATTATGGGCTGGATGTTGATCCTCCTAGAAATTCTGCCTTTAGTTAAATGGCCCCAAGGGCTATGGCTATTGCTCTTATTCCTGCCTCTTCTATAGTCTCTGCATTTTTTAGTGGGTTGTTGATTGCTGTCCAGTCATTCCAGACTAGTGCATAGGGAACAGGGGAGTGCAGAAAGAGTAATTTATCACTTGAAAATATGGCTTCTTTAGTTAGTGCTGTGCTGTAACTTTTTTTCTCGAGGATGGCCTCTGAAATCATTTGGTGAGACTTCTCCTTTTCGCCGCTGAACTGTGCCAGCAGTGAAGACCATGGAACATTTCCTAGTTTCCTAAGGGAGCGACACAGGAGCTCCACTAGTAGAGGCCACTATGGAGTTGTGGTTGTCATAGATAAATAATTATATTTCAGTAGCACTTAGAAGCCCCTGCGAAGACATGGGCCCCATTGTGCTAGTCACTGTACAAAAACATAGTGAGAGACAAGCTCTGCTCTGAAGACTATTCAAAATAGTTCAGACAGAAAATATCAATGGGAAACTGAGGCACTGAGCTATTAAGTGATTTGCCCAAGGTGACACACACAGTCTGAGTCACAGCCAGGAGTTAAATTTAGATTTTAATTTCCAGTCCATTAACTATAAGACCATCCTTTCTCCTGAATGTGTTCCCATAAGTTTGAAAGGACATTATGGAGTACTAGATTATATGGTGCTCCATGTTTTCGTTCTGAAAGCACACTTTTAAATGGAGAACACCAAATCAGTGACTTGGGTCTCCAACCTTGGAGGCTTCCTGACTGCAGCTTGAAAGATACTTTATTTAGCCAGACTTCAGTGACCTGAGCACCTATTGTTTATAAAGTTTTTTTTTCCGTCTTGCTGATAATAGCCCACCTTAACTGATTAGTTTCGTTAGAATTGGTATGGCAGCACCCATTTTTTTTCATGTTCTCTGTGTATGTGTATATATATCTTCCTACTATATTTTCCACTGCATGTATCTGATGAAGTGGGTTTTAGCCCATGAAAGCTTATGCCCAAATAAATTTGTTAGTCTCTAACGGTACATCTATACTACTCGCCAGATTGGCGGGTAGTGTTCGATGTATCGGGATCGACGCCTGTACTCCACTTTGGCAGGAGGAGTAAGTAGAGTCGACGAGGGAGCCATGGCGGTTGACTTGCTGCTGTGAGGACAGTCAGGTAAGACGAACTAAGATACTTTGACTTCAGCTACGCAAATAGCGTAGCTGAAGTTGCGTATCTTAGTTCAAACCCGCCACCCCTAGTATAGCCCAGGCCTAAGGTGCCACAAGTACACCTTGTTCTTTTTGCTGATACAGACTAACACAGCCACCACTTTGAAACATCTACTGTGTATGAGCAGTCTGAGGATATTGTAAAAGATGTTCATTATTACATTCTATTACTATCCTGCAGAAAATTTTGTGAGTGAGCCTTTGAAATTTATATGTGGATGTATATGGGGGGCATGCTGTAGTACAAAGAATAATGGAAATAATAACAGGAAACAAACTCCCCCATGAAAAATCGCAGCTGAATTCCATCTTTGAGGATCTACAATACCACATTTTCAACATAGAGGAGGGAAAAAAGTAAAATAATCTGTTATGAAACTTTAGCTTAAATAAGTAAAGCTGCCATTTTTCCTCCTTGCAGTACTTTAAATCTTACTGTCTTCCAGTGTTAACCAGTCCAATTTCAGATCTCTCAGAACTAATTCCAAGTAACAGGTAGTGGTGAAAAGTGCAATTTAGGTTTAAAAAAATATTTTCATTTGGAGCTTGTAGCAAGTTGCCTGAGGCCCCTTCTGCTTGTCAATCACTGTCATAAAATATTCAAGTTACCACTCAGTGCTGCTTTTGGCTTAATCATTTTCACCTCACTTCGGCTCTCTCTTACACATTCCTCATGCTGCAACAAGTAAAACTCCACCCTTTCTGAAGACTAAAAGACATGGGGGGTGGGGATGGATAGATGGAGTAAAATGCATAAACTACAACTAACTGCTGGGAAATGAGTTTCTGCAAGGTGCTGTTTTCCAGACAGTTGCTTGTGTGCAGTTCAGAAAGGGGCGGAATCCTTTGCACATAGCTGAGTGCTGATTTGTTAAATTCACAGAATTTTTCCCCTCATAATCCCACCCACCCTTTTTTTGAGAAGTTGACTTGCTGCTTCTCAAAGAGCACGTCAGCTGTAATCTGGCCTCCAGTGAGTTACACTGACACCATGAGCTCAGAAGCTGATGAATCCAAGGAAGGTATGATTTTAACTTTTTCAAAGGCCTTCATTTAAAAATATAGTGCAGTTAGTGTCTTCAGGGCTGCTTTCAGCAGCCACAACAGAAAATGAATAAGCATTTTGCTCATTTTAGCGCTGAACGATTTATAAGGAAGGAGGAAAATACTTTGGCAGAATCATCTAAAGACTGCTTTTTAGATTTTACTGGAATCAAAACAACCACAGTCTTGATTCCAAAGACATTTGCTTATTTGTACAAGGGTGATCTAAGAGTACACAAAGTACTGGTAAATGAAGGAAACAATGTATAGTAAAAGGCTTTTGAAATTGGAAATGCTGTATATTTGTAATAAAAGAGGAAGTTGTGTAGGAGAGAAGTGAAAGATCATTAATTTGGGAATGAGCTTGCTGCTGACTTCCTTTTCAGTAGAAGTGCATAATTTTTTGGTGGGGGGGGGGTGGTAAACTGAGAGGAGTGTGCCTGGAACTAACGTTTCCAAAGCAAAGAGTTTCATTTACTCCTTGTAGCATGAACGTGTGGAAGAGCTGGAAACATTTCAGCAAAAACACAATTATTCTCCCATGTTGATTTTTAGGGGGGTTTGTTTTGTGCAAGTTGCAGAGGAGGGTGGTGGAGAGGGGGAGTAATTTCCTGAAACTCAGAATGTATACAAAAGAGCATTTGTACAGAATGGAGAAAAAGTCAAGACTGGGATAAAAAACTGGCTTTCTCTGAAAAGAATTTGATTTCATGATCTTCATAAGTAGTCTCTGTAGAGACTCCAAACTGAAAGAGCGAAACAGTATGACTCTCACAAACCAGGTTAGGAACAAGGAAACCCAAGTGTTTCCTATTTGGTAACAAAACAATCAGAAAGCT
Organism: Chelonoidis abingdonii; assembly: GCF_003597395.2. Lineage (NCBI taxonomy): Eukaryota > Metazoa > Chordata > Testudines > Testudinidae > Chelonoidis > Chelonoidis abingdonii. The sequence continues at coordinate 77,027,340 of NC_133774.1, forward strand.
CTTCAGAATATTTCAGGAGGCTCCCCCTCCCCATCCCACCTTTCTCTATCCCAAGCCACCACTTGAATGTTAAAATTACTGTAGGCCTAGACTTACTCTTGTACATGATGTGAAAGACAAGGATCGTTAGCTGATCTTCAGAAAAATAGGACTGGATCGAATGAAATTTAATGATACAGATGACAAAATAATATATGTATTTAATGACTGTGCATGATTTTTGGCATTCTTGTAGTACTCGGAAATTACACATACGCTCTCCCTCTCTTTCTCCCCAAATGAACAAATACCCTAAAAAGCATATACTTTTTTTACCAAGACAATATTCAAGAAATTCTTATAGAATAGAAATACTTTCCTGTAGCAACTTTGTGAAAAAGAGAGAATGTACATTCCTATGACAACTTGCACATTCTACCCCATTTGTACAGTAGGAGAGCAAGTAGCATGCATGCCATGGCATGAAATGTTCTCTGGTTTACACACAGGAAATGTCAGACAGTTTTGTAAAGTGCACTTTATTTCAAAAGTTAATTTTTTTTTTAAGGTAAAGCTCTTATATCCTGTCTGATTTAGATTCTTAAAATTCTTTGGGAAGATTGTTTAATTTCTCTTGACGTAATGTGAGGTGCCAAGGTCTTCATGGTGACAAAGATAAGGGGTTGGTTTCTGAAGAGAAGAGACTACTTTGAATCAGTTGCTTTAATAAAACACTGAATTTTGTTTTGCTTTGACCTGAATAAGTGTTGAATGGAAAACAGAAGCAGTGACAAACTGTAGAAAGAGCAGGTTTGAGTATCAGTAGGCAGAGATTTTTTTTTTTTTAAATTTATCAATCACTGGAAACTCCACAAATAAATTAGTTTTATATTGCTGATAGTATTGTACAGAAATGATTTGTGCTGCATGAGATTTTTGTGTGTAATGTCTTGTGTCTTGAGATGAGAATACAGTAACACTGTTTTTAGTTGTAATGACCTACAAATAAGGGCAAGGGAGAAAATGACTAGATAAAGGCTAGATTCAGTCCACAAAATTATAAACTGAATGCGTCTGCAGCTATGTTAAACCGCCATATCTGATCCAATTTAACATCGCCAGGTAGCTCCTTGGCCCCAGGCACAACACTGAAGGCACGTCTATGCTGTAGTGCAAGGTGTGACTGTGGCATGTGTAGACTTATCCAAGCTAGCATTGATCTAGGTAGTTTGAATAACAATAATAGTGAAGCTGCTGCAGCACAGGCTGCACAACCCCACCCAGGACCCTAGATATGTACAGGAGGAGCTAGCCCATGCTGCTGCAGTTTCACTGCTGCTGTTCAAGCTAGCTAGAGCAAAGCGGCAGTCTGCATGTGCTGCAGTCACACTTCTGATTGCAGTGTAGACTTACCCTAACACTGAAAACATAATAAAAACACCAAAGATGCATAATCATAGAACTGGAAGGGACCTGGAGGGGCACTCAAGGCAAGACGAAGTATTCTTTAGACCATCCCTAACTGGTGTTTGTCTAACCCGTTCTTAAAAATCTACAGTGACTGAGATTCCACAGTCTCCCTAGGGAATTTATTCCCGTGCTTAACTACACTGACAGTAAGTTTTTGCTAATTTCCAACCTAAATCTCCCTTGGTGCAATTTAAGCCCATCGCTTCTTATTCTGTCCTCAGAGGTCAAGAATAACAATTTTTCTCCCTCTTCTTACAGCTTTTTATGTACTTGAAAACTGTTGTCATGTCCCATCCCAGTCTTCTCTTTTCCAGACTAAACAAACCCAATTTTTTCAATCTTCCCTCATAAATCATGTTTTCTAGACATTTTAGTCATTTTTGTTGCCCTTCTCCGGACTTTGTCCAATTTGTCCACATCTTTCTTGAAATATGGCGCCCAGAACTAAACATATTACTCCACTTGAGGCCTAATCCAGTGTGGCCAAACTTACTGGCCCTCCGAGCTGCATAGAACAATCTTCAGAAGTTTGAGAGCTGGAGCACAGCAGCTGGGGTTCAGGGCTTCAGCCCCACTCCTGCTGAAGCCCCGAGACCCTCCTCCCCACTTGACAGAAGCTCGTACCCCACCACTTCACTGCAAGGTAGAGGTCCTGAGCTCTCCCCCTGTGCCGTTCCCCAGCCCTCCCGCCCCCCAGTCTGGTAGACAGAGAATGGGAGACATGGGGTGCATGCGAACCACAGTTTGACCACCATCAATTCGGAGTAGAGTGGAAAAATTACTTCTCATGTCTTGCTTACAACATTCCTCCTAATATATTCCCAAATGTTTTGCTTTTTTTGCAACTGTGTTACACTGACTCATATTTAGCTTGTGATCCACTATGACCCCCAGATTCCTTTCCACAGTACTCCTTCCTAGACAGTAATTTCCCACTTTGTATTTGTGCAACTGATTGTTCCCTCCTAAGTGGAGTACTTTGCGTTCTTTGCATTTGTCCTTATTGAATTTCATTCTACCTATTTCAGATCATTTATCCCATTTTTCCGATAATTTTGAATTTTAATCCTTATCCTCCAAAGCACTTGGAACCCCTCCCAGCTTGGTATCGTCCGCAAACTTTATAAATGTACTCTCTATGCCATTATCTAAAATCATTGTTGATGATATTGAACAGAACAGGGCCCCACTTGATATGCCCTTCCAGTTTGACTGTGAATCACTGATGATTACTGTCTGGGAATGGTTTTCAACCTGTTATGCACCCACCTAAGAGAAGTTCCATCTAAGTCAGTGGTTCTCAACCAGGAGTACGCCTACCTTGGGGGTACGCAGAAGTCTTCCAGGGGGTACATCAACTCATCTCGATATTTGCCTAGTTTTACAACATGCTACAGGTCTGTCGCAACTTATGCGCATTTAACATGTGCGATTTCAGCTTTATGCTGTAGGGCTGGAGTCAAGGGGGTGTGGCCTCAAGCGGAAGAGGCGTGGCCTCAAGATTTAAAGGTCCTGGGGCACTAGCTGTGGCTGGGAGTCCCAGGGCCTTTAAATCACCCAGGGGGCTCTCAGCTGCTGAGGTGGCTGGTAGCCCCTGGGGCGAACTAAAGGGCCCGAGGCTCCAGCCACCGTGTAGCTCCGGGCCCTTTAAATCCCGGCCCCAGCCTGGCTGCCAAAGCTGCAGGCAGGATTTAAAGGGCTCCTCCAGGCTCCCTGCCATGGCGAGGAGCCCAGTAGAGCCCTTTACATGCCACCCCGGCCCGGCCGCCGGAGCTGCGGATGGCATTCGAAAGGGCTTGGGGATGTAATTTTGAGTATAGGCGGTTTTCGCTTTACGCGCTAACCGCCGAACGGAACCCCCGCGTAAGATAAGACTTGCCTGTATGTAAAAAGCACTAGCTCAGTCAGTGTAAACTAAAATTTCATACAGATGACTTGTTTATAGCTCTCTATGTATTATATGCTGAAATGTAAGTACAGTATTTCTATTCCAATTGATTTATTTTATAATTATATGATAAAAATTAGAAAGTGAGCACACTATTACTGAAAAATTGCTAAACAATTTTGTATTTGTATGTGTCATTTTGTAAACAAGTAGTTTTTAAGTGAGGTGTAACTTGGGGTACACAAGACAAATCAGACTCCTTATAGCAGACTCTAGACAGTAGTCTAGAAAGGTTGAGATCAACTGATCTAGGCTGTATTTCCCTAGTTTGTTTGTAACAAGGTCATGAGAGACAGTATCAAAGCCTTACTAAAGTCAAGATATGCCATAACTACTACTTCTCCCATCCGCAAGCCTTGTTACCCTGTAAAAAAACAAAAAAGCTATTAGGTTGGTTTGACATGATTTGTTCTTGAGAAAACAATGCTGTTTCTTATTGCCTTATCTTCTAGGTGTTTACAAATTAATTGCTTAATTAATTGCTTAATAATGTATTTATGTATCAGTGTATTTGTGGCAGAATTCAAGCATTCGGATTCTGTTGGATAGCTGACCAAGTGAATTCCTGTTTTATTAAAAACAGTGAAAATGCTTTCAGTGTAAGCTTGACAAATTAAAACTGGAAATAAGATGCCGTTTTTTAACAGTAAGGTAAATTAATCGTTAATTCTGGGTAGCAAAAATTAATCTAACAAATACATTATTGTCTTTGGGCATGAGTTTGATCTAATTTGTGCCCATGTCAATCAGGAGTAAGAGAGAGACTCCCTCCTTCTTGTATAATATACTAGTTCTAGAGTAAATTGAGGATTGGGGTTATGCAGTAACTCTTGTGTGGCTTTGCAGCTTCTGTGCTTGATCACTGTTTACTACATGATCCAGAGAAGAATTCTTAAAGGGAAACAGTGAACTTTCTGTTCACTTATGCCAAAACATGCTGTGGTGTTAAAGTTGCTAAGTAACAGTTCAACAAATACCTATGTATTGATCTTGAAGCCAAGGTGTCATTACTCTCTGGTCTAGACTAACATTGTTTCATACATTTTTCCATTAGTGTATTATATCCGAGTTAGACTCTAAAAAGATTAAAAAGAAAAAAACCCCACAAACATCTATATATAGATACCTTTGTACAGGCCAAAACATACAGAATGGTAAAATTTAAGAAAAAAAATCCTGTAATGTACTACTGCTTCTGGTCTAGTCGTGTCCTATTTTAGGCACACAGAGCAACAACAGCAAAAAAGCTGTAAGTGCTATAAAAATGGCACTGGTTTAGGTTCTGACTTCATTGCTTGCAGTGACCTGAGGCTAAATGCTTTTAGAGCAGTAAAATTAAAAAGGAGACAACACAGTATAAGTTGTCACAGTATAAATTATTTTTGCACATCTCTCTCCTAGGATAAAATGTTAATATGTGTAAAACTTCAGAATACTGTAGCAGAGACATTCATTCTACAGGTTTTCTGTTGTATATTTACCAAACGCATAATCTTGTTTTCTAATAGAACTTTCAACTCCAAACATAGCATGAGAGAAACTCTGCTGCCCCTAAAGTACAATGGAATGATATTTGCTATGAAAGATTTTGAAATGCACCACGTCATCCGTAGTTTAGTAGCATAGAATGCACAAGTAAAATCATTTAAAACCAGAGTGTCTACTGTATCTTTATTACAGTCAGTTCTAAGTTCTGCAGTTCATCAGTGTGAAATCGGTGCATTCCTGAAGAACATCGAGAGTTTTGAGTAGCCATACTAGCATTTTTTAAATGTAAATGAGATTATGGAGGAATTAACTCAGATGTTTTATTCCTTTTAGGTCTCAGAATAAGCAAAATTAGCTGCTCTATGTAGAGTTTGTGAGGTCCAATGGTACTCCCTATTTTGAGAGGTAAATACTCACCCCCTCTCATGATTATGGATCATATATTTAGACATTTTGCAACTACCTTTTTCCTAAGCAGGCAGATGAGCTCTTGTGAATAGTCAGGGAGTCCCCCGGCATCCTAATACTGGAGTGGAATGTTCCCGGTTTGACTAATGTTATCAACTGGGAAAGCATTTTTAAGGAGCTGCTATTGGGCTTTTCAATCCCAAGCATCCACCACCAAGGACAATCTACGGTGTATCTGCAGAAGATTCTTCCTCTTGCTACCTCCCATACTGGCCTTTGTGATGGAACTCTTTACTGCTGGCCTCTTCATCAAAATGAGGAAGGATATTCATAGTGTACAAGTGATGGAGGTAGAAGCTTCCTTAGTATTTGAGCTATTAGGTATAGAGCTGAACAAAGGACAATAATTCTGTTTACCAGAAACTTTTAAGGTTTCATAATTTTTCATTCTTCATTTGAGTGAAAACAAAACCTTTCTAACATTTTAGCAAAAATTGAATTGTGCCAAAATATCAATTTTTTTGGAATGACATGTGAGCATTTCAAGGCGATTGTGGATGCTGGTGTAGGTAACATGGTGATTAGGGCACAGGCCTGAGGAGTCAGAAGACCCAGGTTCCAGGCCTGGTCTACCCTAGGGGGAAGGAATCAATCTAAGTTACGCAATTTTTGCTACGTGAATAATGTAGCTAAAGTCAGTGTACTAAGATCTACTTACTACAGTGTCTTCACTGCGGTAAGTTGACAGCTGATGTCTCCCATTGACTCCACTTGAGCTCCTCATTCTGGTGGAGTACTGGAGTCAACAGGAGGGCACTAGGCGGTCGATTTATCGCGTCTACACTAGACGCGATAAATTGACCCCTGCTAGATCGATTGCTGCCCGTCGACTCAGCGGGCAATATAGACAAGCCCGTAGTCTCTGCTCTTCCTGATTCAGAGCAAACATTTTCTTCACTGATTACTCGATTCATGCAGAACAGGGACTTGAACCTGGGTCTCCCCAGGTCTCTTTCCTAGCCACCAGGCCGTAGATGGTGTCTCTCCCCTTTTCCTGACAAAACTTTGAAATAGATACATCTCCCTGAAACTTTTTTGCATTGACAAAACAGCATATTTCAGCATGTCTCATGCCACTGAACATTTTCTAGCCAGTTTTAATTAGGAGTAGGAAAGACCCACTAGCCCCAAATGTGCTCGTGATTTAGGGTATGTCTACACAACCAACTTTAAAGCGCTGCTGGCTGTGTAGTCACTGCTCCAGCACTGGGAGAGAGCTCTCCATGCACTGTAATAAAACCACCTCTGCGAGGAGAATAGCTACCAGCACTGTAGCACTATCTACACTGCCACTTTACAGTGCTGAAACTTGCATTGCTCAGGGGGTGTTTTTTCACATCCCTGAGCGAAGAAGGTTTCAGCACTGTAAGTGGCAGTGTAGACAAGGCCCCAGACTCCTTGACTAAAGACTGGGTGTTGCTCAGATAACTCTCCCTACTTCAGACTGCAGAGGAAAAGAATGATGACATGGTGTGGATTTTATTACTTTGATATCACTTACGTCATGCCATATGTTTATATGCTTTTTACACAAACAGATTGCTGCAATCCTGCCTTGAAGATGCTACAGTCCAAGCTACATAGGACACACTGAAGGCAAGAGGTGGGGCACTAGTTCAAGAAAGGGAAGGTTGCGGAAAGAGAGCTAGAAGATAGAGAAGAAGTGGGTATGAAGGGGATGGAAGAGGTCATTAATAAGAGGCTTTTGTAGGCTAATAAAGGAGGCCCAAGGGGGACATGATAGAAGTTGCAGAAGAGTACAGTAATGTGGAAGGTGCTTTGGGGAAGTTGGAGGAAATAAGATGAGAGATGTAGACAAGGCAAAATTATTACGGTCTTGAAGATGAGTTGAAGGAGCATAAATCTGATGTGGTAAAATGTCCGAAATCAGTGAAGGGATTTGAGCGGAATGATGTGACTAGAGAACATGGCATGATTCAGGTGGTAGTACTAATTTAACTCCTATAGGCCTTTTTCATCTCTTTGAGATGATATTTTCTCCTGAGAATCAAGGCTAGAAAACCACACGAGGCTGGGAATTCACTTTCCCAAGTAGTTCTGTATCTCAGTCCAGAGCAGCAAGGAAAGAATGACGGTTTTTATTTATATTTTTCCTTATCTTGTCTTCTGCCCTGGGAGAACTTTTTCCATTAACACACTGGATGTCACAGAGCTAGTATATCTGATTTTCCAGGAATTGGCTATTCTGGAAAACAAAGGATAATGCTGTGTTGAATCAGAGATCTTAGCCATATACCATTCCTGTGAAATACTACTGAGCCATTTGCAAGCGCTAGTCTTCATGCCACCCCTTATTTAGTTAGGTAAGATCCTTGTATAGTTGAAGTAAATGAAGCAGAGGTCAAGTGAATTGTCTGAGGTCACAGAGAGAGCATTGCAAAGACTGGGGACTGTAGCCTTTGGTTTCTCTAGGTTGACAGAATGATTAGAACTCTAATCAGCAACTAAGTTAAAATTATTGGCTTAGATTTACCACTGCATCAATTCAACTTTACATTAGTATAATTTCAGACTTGAATCAATTTACATTGTTGTAAATGTGGATTAACACAAGGTGAATCAGGCTCAATTATTGTAACTTGCACTAACTGATTTTCTTTTGAATAAAAGTGAAGAATCTTTTATGCCCAGTTTTCAAACTCCAAACATGAATTAGTGTTCAACCCCATGTACTTGAAAATGCCGGGGTGTATGTGTAAGGCATCTTATCATACATCTTTCAGTCTCATGCATCCTTTCTGCCTATACCATTCCATACTCTGTAATTTGTTGTGATTCTGAAATCATGTTTTGGGATTGACAATCAGGAGTGTCAAGCAAACTCTCCATCCTCCTTCCACATCATCATGTTGACACTTTTTACCTTTAGCCTGTATTATTTTTCACTCTTTTAGTGTATACATATTGTTTTAAAACAAAATGCTTTTTGAACAACAAAAGAGGAACATTTGTGTAATAAAAGTAGCTTTTTAACTTTGGATGCAAAGAATGTGCTTGCAAACACCTATATTTGTGTTCATGAATGGGCATTTTTGTGTCTATGGGCTCATTTGTGCTCTCAAATGTGTGGTTTGGTGGGCACCAAAGGGGACCATGCATAGCTTTGGGTGAGTTAATCCACTCTGCCCTGTTTTATGCACTGTCTTACACAACTGAAGTCTGTGGGGAGCGCAGGATGAAAATCGGGACAGAAGATGACATATTGTGCCCATGTTTCACAATCTGCTCCTCAGGGTCTGACTTCAATCCATGTGGCAAAACAACTTATAATTGAGGTTGAAACCTTTTTGGGCTCAGTCCTCCCCCAAGAAGAAGTGACAGAACTCTGTCATTAATTATGAGCAGGATCCCACCCCGTAACTCACTGCACTGTACCCAGGTATTGCACCACATGTGAAACTATACATTGCTAACTGCTTGGATGTTGGCCCATGCATAACAACATGATGACACTATAGTATTTTGATTTATGTCAAACTTTCCATTTAGGGCAACACTTTATATTAGTGGCTTAGGTTTTCTTTATTCTTCTTACTACTATTTTGTTTTATTTATGGGATTGCTCACCGTGTCCTACACCCTTTTTCAAACCCTCAAAGATGGTGTCTGCTTTCAGCCTGCTCACAATCTAAGCAGATAAAAGCAATGGCCTCATGAAATTCATGACTGTTGTGTGAGGCCTGGCTGGAGCAAAGTATGTAGAAGGTAAGACTGGGGAGCTAACAATCAGGTAAAGTTATGATGCAAAGGCCTGTGTAAGTCTTTTAATCAGAGTGTTAATACTCTTCTGACAAATTCACTTATGTACTGTAGTGATGTTTGTCATCATTGTTTCTTTTCCACTGCTATAACCACAAAAGGCCCAGAACATTTAAATCAGTATAGTAATAAATAATTTTAAAAAGACATATTTCAAGTTTAATCTCATATTTAATTTCTACAATCCACGTATACATTCTTTGAGAAAGAAGGTGATTACTGTAGTGAATGGCATGTCATGGATTATGAAAGTAAATAGATATAAAGTTCCATCTATTAAATGTAAGTTTATAGTTGTGTTGTAATATGAGAAAATTCAGTTGTTTTGGTATATGGCTCTTTATTAAGCGGCTTTCTTTCTTCTCTTAGGCAACATCAGTCTCAGAGGGAGAAATGTGAAGATTAAACTGTTATGAAATAGGTTATATTTAAGTCTAGTTTCTTTTTCCAAGACACATTGTTCATTTGTTCGTCTTTGCTGCTTTATGGATGATGGAACTGAGACTAATCATTTCACAAAGCCAGTCATCTACAAAACTATAGTAGCAGTTGTTGCCATGTATGGCTGTATATGAAATTTCAGTGTTTGATATGACTGTTTTCCATTTGTAAAAATAGAAGGAAAGTTTTTACATCAACTCATGACACATGACAGAGTTGTATTTTATACAGATCTTTTAATGCGGAAGATTTAGATCTATTTCTCTTTTGCTTATGCAGATTGTTGGGCTTTTTTAAAGAAGGGACAGCTTTGGGGTTTCCATAACTTTCTGTGATGGAAACATTTTAACACTGTCTGTTGGATGGAGTAAACTGTGTGATGAGAAATGATGCATATGTGGCTGCTAGCAAGATGCCCAAGGTCCCAGTGGAATAAACATGAACTGTTGATTGGCAACAGCTCTCAGGATCACAATCAATTAGACACAATATGATTGTGTTATTTGAGTAGTATCTCTTCTCCTAGACATTATTTTATGTAGGATGGCTCTCTGCCAGGTTTGTTTGGTTGGGGGCGGGGTTAATTTATATGGTTTGATTAGTCACTGCAAAAATGTAATTTCACTAATTTAAGTTTTAGATCAATAGGGTTTTTTTGTCATCAGTAGAGGACTTATCCTTCTCCAGTGTTCAAGTGTTTCCTTCCAAGTCACCTTTTCGCATCATAACCCTCAGGATCACAAGCTGCCGCAACTATCCTTGACTAAAGGCTGTATGGGACTCCCTTCATAGTTCATCAATACGGCTTGGCCATGTGTATTACTGTGGAACAATGCAAAGCACAAGGGCTAGACATTTGACCTCTACAGTGCTCACCATCCATACCAGCCTATGTAATGAGAGTTGATCTCTCAGGCATCAGCACAAAGTACTTAACCATAGGGCAGGTCCAAATTTTAAATAGTAAACACATTTGCTAACCTTACAATTTTTAAATAGGATATTTCAGTGCTATTACTATTCAATAAAGATTCTGTAATAATATTGCTTTTTGGCTATAACATAAAAGATATTCAACCACAGAATCTAATTTCACAGAAGCATGAGTCTCTACAAATATTAAGAGCCTAATTTTCCTTTTACCCAAGTTTCTAACTTTTGTTAGATCTCTCATTTATGTTAGTGTAAATTAGGAGGAGCAAAATCAAACCCTAAGGAAGTAAAATATAATGTTAAAAAACAGAGGAAATCACTAGTTTGACTGCCTTAACAGCCATTAGGACTGAGAAAATTCAACTTGCATTTTAAACTACTCGGAATCAAATACTTAAAACAGTGTTGTTTAAAAAATTACAATATTTAAAATGTTTTGGTCAATTAAACAGCTGTTTTGACCATTGGCTTTGAATCAACGGGATAAGGGATAAGTCAGGCCAAAGGAAAAGGTGAGCAGCAATGCAGAGGGTGAGTGAGATGGGAGAGGTGGACTGTGCAGTGGTGTATGTTATTGTATTGATAGATGGGAGTGAGGGAATTGGGGAGAGGAAATGGTTGCAGTCACTGAAGAGATGACTGGGAATTTGGACTAATTTCTTGGCAGTTGCAATGCAGAGGACAAGACATAACACACTGGGCAAGGCATGGTGACTACAGCTTGAGTGCTTTACGAAATAGGTATGGGTTTTTTTTGGAGGAGGAGGAGAATGAAGGAAGTGAGGTTGGTACAGTAATAGAGAAACAAACTCTTGCAATTGTACAGTCTGACATGGAGGAAGTCACAGAACCAAGAAGTCAACTGAGGGAAAATAAAATTAGACATTTTTAAATTTGCCTTAAGATCAAATGTTCTCGTTAATTTAACAGCTGTTTTCTAGTCTCACAATCTTGTTGTCATTTGTTAACTCCTCTTTCCCACTTTCCTTACATCCATTTGTCAGATCCTGCTGCAGCTATCTCTACATCATTTCCAAAATAACTCCTTTCTCCTTTCTGATTTCCAATTTAATTGTCTGTTCTTGTAATAGATTACTGCAGCCACCTTCTCTCTGTTGTGCCTCATGTCATCTTTATCCCCACTATCTCCAATCTGTTCAAATTTCAGCTGTCAGTTGATTTATATTCTTGCCACATGGGCCTTGTATCTGATAGCCTTTGGCCTTTCCTTTGCCTCCAACTTATTTTTTGTATCAAGTGCAAGTTTCTCCTTCACACTGCTTGTCTCCATCTCTGTCCAAGACTCCTGAACTCACTTGCTCCTTATGCTCTGCTCAACCTTGTCTCTTGTCATCGCCTTTGACTCCTATCCCCATACCGAGTTCCCTTTTGTGCATGCAAGTCCATACACCACAACTGTCTTCCTATAAATATATAACAAGACCTCTCCTCCTTAAATATTCTTTAAATAACTCCGTTCAATCAAGCATTCTAGCTGTAATGGTCAAACTCCACTTGGAGTATGTTCTATCTTGTCCTGTCCTGCTTGCTTGTTTGTTATGCCCTTCGGTGTAGGGACCCTTTACTCTGACAGCGGTGAGCTATTATAGTTTGGTATGCATTTAGGAGGTTGCATAAATGATTACAGTATCTGGATTGCATTCTGTTTGTTCTACAGAAATGACTGATACACATTTTTATCTTACCAAACATCTTTGTAGTGTCAGTGTAGACTGTGGCATACTTGTGTGCTCCTGGCAAACGCAGATCTGCACATGCAGATATAGGTGCAGAGAAGCACCTGTCGTTTGCCTACTTAGACCAATCCAACAGCTGAAATATATTGGATCTATATTTAACGTCACAGCACCTGTTGCTGCATTCCAAGAAAGGAGACAAATGGTGGCTAAGGAGTAAAATGCCAGACTACGTTCGTCACCCTATTCTGTGTGACTGGGTCGGCCTTCTTTGTTTTTCAAGTACACCGTATATTTTAGAATGTGGCTCTATAACAGCAATCCTGTGTATATAAAAAGTGTTACATCTGAACTGTTTTCTTCTTGTCAAGGCAATGTAAATAAAAACACCCATGGCATCTAGTGGGAAGAGGGGGCAAGCCTTTTAAAAAAGCTTTGTGAATCTCCTAACTAGCTATAGTATATATCATGTGATACAGGAGGTGGCTGTGGAAAACTCAGGCATGTAAAACAGAATAACTTGTTGGTACAGATTGCTCTCATGGGGCAGCAAAACCCTATACACACATTCTTGTTTGGAATAGCATCATTCACCCTGTCCACTCCTCTCCACCACACATACTAGTCTTAGAGCTTTTTGTTTGCCTGGCAACTGACTCCTCTCACCTTTTAGTCAGAGATCATTTGTGTCCAGCTAGCTTAGCCAAGCCAAGGCATCTTCTTTTGCAACAACCATATGTTGCATATAGGGTGACCAGATATCCCAATTTTATAGGGACAGTCCCGATATTCGGGGCTTTTTCTTACATAGATACCTATTACCCCCCACCCCGTCCCGATTTTTCACACTTGCTATCTGGTCACCCTAGTTGCATATGACTTTGTGAACCCATTGGCAAAGAGAGAGACTTTCCCTTCTAGCATCCTATGAAAAAGAATATATAGGGCAGAGGTTCGTTCGCAGGACAAATTTTTTGGTGGCCTCAGAGTGCGGTCACTCTCACACTTTTCCCCAAAACAAACAAATCTGCACATATACACGTCCAAATCATTGTAGTTTATTTATTGCTAGCTAGAAAGTTTGTTGTTAAAAGTGGTATTAACAAACATACATACAAATATCACTTTTCACAGCAGACTTACTCAGCCCCGGCAAACTAGGGGACAAAGTAAGCCCTAGATAGGGGTTTGGAGGAGACAGTCAGGGGCCAGAGTCTGAAGCCCCATAGCCAGAGCCTGTTGACCCACCACCTCAGGGCTGAAGCCCAAACCCTGAGCCCCACCACTCCTGGGAAGGTGGGGAACTCACCAGGTGGCTGCTCCACCATTTTGTCCCAGCTGTCTCCAGAGGGGGCAGGGCCCAATCCTTGCTTGCATCCCTAACAGCCAACACCAAGGCAGTACATCCAGGAGCAACGGAGAGTGGGAGGGACTGCTGCTTTTCCCTCCCCCGCCCCCCCCAATCACAGACCAGGAGGCTGTGGCTGCAAGAAAAGCCCATGGTGGCCATATTTGAGAAACACTGTCATGGTTCTGTAGACTTTTTGTTTCTATCCCTCCACAACTCTCTGTTCTGAGAGGGCTGTGCCAGACTTACTTTCTTTTGTTCCCCTCCTGCAGCTGACATAGCTGACTGCATGGCCTTATCCAGTCTTCTTCGGCTATCCCTCAATACGAGGATGATGTCTGCCAAGGGGGTTCATTGATGGGTTTTTAAGTGGCTGAGGAGCCCAATTTGTGCCCTGCAGATTTTCCCACAGAAGTGACAAGTGTAGTCTTGGAGGAGACGTAGTTGTTGGCTGGACTGTTGTGCCCTTTCTTTCCTCCTTTGTCGCTTCTGTATCATGAGCACATCTGTTTTCCTCAAAGTGAGCTGTGCCTCGGTGTATGGTGTGGCGCCACTGTGTTCTGTTCCGTGCCGAGTCCTTCCGGTTTGTTGAGTTGATGCCTACCTTTTTAAAGTGTACTTTCAGTATGTCTTTGAAGTGCTTCCATAGCCCTCTGCAAGCCCTTCTTCCCTGACTTAACTGAGAAAAGACTACTTGCTTCAGGAGAAGAGTGTCAGGCATATGTACACAGTGCCCAGCCCAGCAGAGTTGGTGTTTCATGACCTGCGCTTCTATACCGCTGATGTTGGCTGCAGAGCGAGTGCTGATGTTAGTGCGTCGGTCTTCCCAGCTGATCCTGAGAATCCTCCTGAGGCAGCGCTGTTGGAACCACTCCAGCCATGAATTAGCTAGCAGCCTTTATGCTCCACGAATGGGATAACCCACTTCTATACTCTGCAAACTATGTCCATGCAACACCTATTGTTTACTATTTATCTTAGGCTTCAGGGCCTCGGATTAGTTTCTTGTTCCAGGTCTTTCAGTTTAAATATTAAAATGGTTATAAATTGCATTTTTATAGCATTAGATGGGGAGAAGTTGTAGCAAGAATCTTTTAAGACTTGCCTAAGGTACATAATGGCCCAGGTCAGGGGCCAGAAACATGCACATTTCATGCATTTAAAAAACTTGGTTTAAACATTTTTTTCTAACTAAAACTGACATTCACATAGAAACCTGAATATTTTCCTAGGAAAAAAGTGCTAAGTAAAACCCTTGCTCTTCATAAAGGTGTGAGTGGCAAGGTGCATAGGAGAGAAATGAGTGGAATTGAACATTTTTCTATAGAGATGAGTATGATCTATAGCTCTTTATTTTTAGGAGCTTGGGGCCAAAGTGCTGGCTTGGAGAGTTGTGAGTTACAGAGGGCCTAGAAAGTGAAGTGTAATTCAGAATGGATTAAACCTTCAGGAAGGGAAGAAGTGTTAACTACCAGTGCCCTCCCTCAGGGTTGATGTTGGGGAGAAGGGAAGCTCTAATTTACAGCAGGAGTTTGAGACTTTTGATTCAGTGTATCCGTGGTGTCATAACTTTTCCAGCCAACACTGCCCATTTTTTGGATTGTGCTAATACTGTAAGACAATCTCTCCAGTGCAGCTGAAATTGTGGAAGATTTGCACAGCTGCAACCACTTCTCCCAGTAGACTTTCCATCTTTGGGGGTCTCATAAGGGTATGTACCAGCTCCTCAATTAATCTGGTCCATTGGGAGTGAGAACTGTGTCCTCTTTGTGACAGAAATGAAGATTCCAAGATTGTGACTTGATCTGTGCATCACTCTGAAGCTTATAATGTCTATGGAATCAGTTCGAAGTGATGGAAACAGCTACAAGCATGGTGGAGAATTATTTTTGTTTAGAATATCACTAAGTTCAGTCATCACTGGCATGTGTGATCTGTTACCACCCAGTTTTCGAATTCTCAGCCATTTTTAGATTTATGAATCACACCAATGTGACAGCATAGGCTTTCAGCAACTGATGTTGATGTAATATACCAGGGGTAGGCAACCTCCAGCACGCGGCTCGCCAGGATAAGCACCCTGGTGGGCCGGGCCAGTTTGTTTATCTACCGCGTCGGTAGGTTCAGCTGATCACAGCTCCCGCTGGCCGCAGTTCACCGTCGCAGGCCAATGGAGGTGGTGGAAAGTGGCGAGGGATGTGCTGGCCGCAGCTTCCCGCCACCCCCATTGGCCTTGGACGGCGAACCGCGGCCAGTGGGAGCCGCAATCGGCTGAACCTGCCAACGCAGCAGATAAACAAACTGGCCCAGCCCCTGTAATATACATAGACTTCTATAAAGCATTTGGCTTGATACCACACAACGTCTTGATTAAGAAACTAGAACAATACAAAATCAGCATGGTACATGTTAAATGGATTAAAAACTGGCTAACTTAGGCCACGTCTACACTACGCGATAATATTGAATTAGCTAAAATCGGTTTCATAAAACTTATATTATAAATTCAATTTCACACGGGCACACTAGGCACAGTAATTCGGCGTTGTGCGTCCATGGTCCGAGAGTAGCGGTCGATTTCGAAGCTTTGCATTGTGCGGTAGCTATTTCCATGCTATCCCTAGTTTCCCGCAGTTCCCTCGCCCGCTTGCATTCTGGGATTTGAATCTTGTCGCGGTGTGCTGGTAATGTCGTGCCAGTCTTCCTTGCTCGGAAAAAGGTCTGACAATCCTTGGCGCCTTTTTCCCTGGATTGCCCTGGCAGATGCCATGCACGGCACACTGGAGCCCGTCAGCTTTTTTTTTTTTTCCCGGCACGTATGTTACTGAATGCGCTGTGACAGCAGGCGGTCACCCACGCCGCATACTCCAGCGACAGCACTATTCATTGGCTCTTGCATGATAGCAGAGATGCTGTTACCAGTCATTCGATGTACCGTTCTACTCCGGAGTCAAACTTGGGGGAATGATGCATGACGATTATCTCATCCCCCTGGTCTGTTGCTGTCTATCGCTTTCCTGCTATTGGAGTTGCCCCTGCTTGAGATCGCGCCAGGGGGCACAAAAGCAAACTGGTTAATGAACTCCCCGGTCAATCCCTACTTACTTTATGTGTTTTCGTAAGAAGCTAAGTTATCTCTCGCTAAGTAATGGGCACGATTTCCTGAGGATCTCGTACTCAGCAGCACAGTGGCTCCTGTGTCTCCCATATTGCACGGGGTGTCCTCCTGCAACACCCACCCGTTGCTTCCCTCCTCCGCCAACCTGCTCGGGTCACCGTCGCAGTGTCCCCCCCCCCCCTTTTGTGTCGTGAAGTTATAAGAATGCAGGAATAAGAAACAGAGATTGTTAGGAGATATAAATGAGGGGGAGGCAGCTCCTGGGGCTATGACATCGAGGCAGGGGACAAAAGCGGTGCGGAGAGAGGAGCCCAGCATGCTCTGCTGCTTGACACGCAGGCCAGTACAGAAATCTTTTCTTTACACAGGAAGGGGGGGCTGATTGAAGCTCAGCCCCCAGTTGCTATGATGAAGAGGTTAACTGTAGCGTTCTGTCCTATCTACTGGGAGATGACAGGAATCATTCCTGTTTCTACCCAGGCGCCCCCCATATTCAGTTAAAAACGCATTGGAGCATCAGTGGTTCATGAGGACAGTTACCAGTCCTACTGCCACCGTCTGCCACGGAGGAGGGAGAGGAGAGAATACTGCTTCTCACTGCTGCAGCATTTGCGTCTACCAGCAGCATTCATAACATAGAGGGTGACATTGAAAGAAGTCAAGAAATGATTCTTTCCCTTTTCTTTCACGTGGTGGCGGGGGAAAGAAACTGAGGGCTATTCCCTGAACCATGCCAGACCTGTGTTGAACCATACGACATTGGGAGCTCGTCAGAATGCAAATCTTTTCAGAGACTGCTGTGGACTGTGGGATAGTGGAGTCCTCAGTACCCCCTCCTCCATGAGCGTCCATTTGAGTCTCTGGCTCCCGTTTCGCTGGTCCACAGCACTGTGTGCCTGGAGATTTTTGTCGACGCATTTGGTATTTCATGTTCTGTAACGGAGCTCTGAGTAACAGATTGTCATCCATTACGCGATCAGAATCCAGTATCTCCCGTCGGTCCATGTGGCTCTTTTTGGATTTGGGATGCCATCGCCAGCCTGTTGCTGATCAGAGCTCCACGCCTGGGCAAACAGGAAATGTAATTCAAAAGTTCGCGGGGCTTTTCCTGTTTACCTGCCCGCTGCATCCGAGTTCAGATTGCTGTCCAGAGCGGTCAGTGGTGCACTGTGGGATACTGCCTGGAGGCCAATAAAGTCGATTTCCGTCCACACTAACCCTAATCCGATATGTTTATATCGATTTTAGCGCTACTCCTCTCATCTGGGAGGAGTACAGAGTGTTGTAGTGTGGACGGGTACAGCGTTAAATCGATTTAACGCTGTTTAAATCGATTTAAACGCGTAGTGTAGACCAGGCCTTAGTCTCAAAATGTAATTGGAAATGGGTAATCATCATTGAATGGTTGTTTTTCTAGTGGGGTCCCGCTGGGATCAGTTCTTGGCCCTATTGTACTTAATACATTTTCAGTGACATAGAAGAAAATATAAAATCGTTACTGATGAGACTTGCAGATGACACACAGATTATGGGAGTGGTAAATAACAAAGAGGACATGTCAGATACCAAGCGATGGGGATCACTTTGTAAATGGAGCTCAATCAAACTATGCATTTCAATAGGACAAAATGTAAGTTTATACGTGTAGGAATAAAGAGGTAGGCTATCTTTATAGGATTGAGGACAGTATTCTGGAAAGCAGTGACTTTGAAAAAGACTTAAGGTCACAGTAGATAATCAACTGAACATGACCTCTGTTACTCCTGGGGGAATTCTGCACCTGCACAGATTTCTTTGCTTCTCCACAGTAAAATGACTTTCTGACAGGGAAGCAAAGGGAAGCTGCAAGAGCAGTCATGCACCACTCCCTAGCTGCACAGATACTTTGTTTCAGGCAGTCAGCAGAGAGGTAAATCACCACAGGGCTGGGGACACCCCAGCCAGTGGCTCCTACCCTGAGCTGGGATCAACTGCTATTTCCAGCTAGGTTGGAGGTAGGAGAGGATGAAGTTTTATAAGTGCACTCTCTATGCCATTATCTAAATCATTGATTAAGATATTGAATAGAACTGAATCCGGAAACCAATCCCTGCAGGACACCACTCATTCTGCCCTTCCAGCATGGCTGTGAACCACTGACAACTACTCTTTGGGAATGATTTTTCAACCAGTTATGCACCACCTTAAATTACCTCCCTCTAGGTTGTATTTCCCTAGTTTGTTTATGAGGTCATGTGAGACAGTATAAAAAACCTTCCTAAAGTCAAGATATACCACATCTACCGCTTCCCCCCTAATCCACAAGGCTTGTTACCCTGTCTAAGAAAACTATCAAATTGGTTTGACGTGATTTGTTCTTGACAAATCCATGCTGACTGTTATTTATCACCTTATTATCTTCTAGGTGTTTGCAAATTGATTGCTCAGTTATTTGCTCCATTATCTTTCTGGGTACAGAAGTTAAGCTGACTGGTCTGTAATTCCCTGGGTTGTCCTTATTTCTCTTTTTATAGATGGGAACTATATTTGCCCTTTTCCAGTCTTCTGGAATAACTGCTATCATTATATTTACTTAGCTATCATTCCATTTAGAAAGTTTTCCTTAATATGGAACCTAAATCTCCCTTGCTGCAGATTAACCCCTTTGCTCCTTGTCCTTTCAATGGATATGGAGATTTGATCACCATTCTCTTTATAAAAGCCCTTTCCCTATTTGAAGACTGTAAGTTTCCCCCTCAGTTCTTGTCTCAACACTAAACGTGCCCGGTTTTTAACTTTTCCTCATAGGTTAGACTTTCTAAATCTTTTATCATTTCTGTTCTTCTCTGGACTCTTTCCAGTTTGTCCACGTGTTTCCTAAAATGTGGCACCCAGAATTGGATACAGTTCTCCAACTGAGGCCTCCCCAGTGCCAAGTAGAGTGGAACAATTTCGTCATATGTCTTACACATAATACTGTTTTTAATACACCCCAGAGTAATATTAGCCTTTTTTGCAGCTGCATCACATGGTTGGTTCATATCAGTTAGTGATTCACTATAACACCTAGATCCTTTTAGCAGTACTACTGGCCAACCAGTTAGGCTCCATTTTGTATTTGCGCATTTGATTTTTTCCTTCCTACATGTAACAATCTGCACTTGTCTACTGAATTTCATCTTGTTGATTTTTAGACCAATTCTCCAATTTATTAAGGTCCTTTAGAGTTAGAATCTTGTTCTCCAAAGTACTTGCAATGCCTCCCAGGTTGATGTCATCCGCAAATTTTATAAGCATACTCTTCACTCCATTATCAAAGCCATAAATGGAAATATTGAATAGTACTTGACCCAGGACCTGCAGGACCCCACTAGATATGCCCTCCCAGTTTGCCAGTGGAACCATTGATAACTACTCTGAGTACAATCTTTCTAACAGTGGTTTACCCACTTTGTAATAATTCCACCTAGACTACATTTTGCTGGTTTCCTCAGAGATTGTCATGTTTGGACTCTGTCAGAATCTTTACTAAAATCAAGATGTATTACCTGGACTGCTTCTCCCCATCCACTAGGCCTGTAATCCTGTGGGTTGTTTTAACACTTACAGGGGACCAGATTAGGTAGTCACGCTGGTGCCGTCTCACCTTAAAATATATTCTAAGTATAGATCATCTTTTCAGAGTGGTTACCTTGTGGATCTGCCTCATCTCTTTTAGTCATCATGTAACTTCCTTGTGCCTGCCATAATAATTCCCTGTATGGAGACATTTGATATTTGGAAGGCATTTAATGAAGGGTGTTGCTTTGTCATTTTTTAAATGTTAGTTGGTCTTTTTTGCTCTTCATTTGATATTCCCCTCATATCTATTGTATTTCTCTCTCCTGGCTATTACTTCTCTTATTTAGTTTCCTTCTCCCCTGGACTGACTGTCCAAGCTATCTGGTCCTCTCTTCCCTCTGTTCCACTGGATAGTCTGTTCGGCTGTTTCAGTCCCTTTTTTCTCCACTCCTACTGTTGTTTGGCAGCTCCAGTCCCATTGCTGGCTCTGTTCCATGCGGCTGACTCCTGTTTCCTCTCTTCTGTAGTATCAGTTCTTTGTAAAAGCCGCTAGGGTGGCTTCTTGTTTTCAGTTACTTTTGAACACCCGTAGAAGCACCTGAAAACAAGGAGCACTAGTGCCAGCCAGCTTGCTGCAGAACACTGGCATGTGTTCTGAGGACCACAGTCTGAGAACTGCTGCACTACATTAAGGAATGGTTTGAGCTTTTTTTTTTTTTTTTTTAAAAAAAGCTAAATTTAATATGCTTTCAGCCAAATTATGATCTGTAGTATTTATTGCACATTCAAATCTAAGCATCAAGTCTTTCGTTACAAAGATAACGTCAAAAGCCTTAGAAACTGTGACACTAATTAGGAGGAAGCTATACCTTATGATGGCAGAGTTCAAAACATCAGGTTGCCTCTTTTATATTTTTATCTTTATGATCAGTGTACAGTAAAATGTCTGGCAGAGATGGGAATACACCCAGGATTGTCTACTTTTGCCTGCTGCAGATTTTATCCACTCATCTGTCAGAAGCTGCTCCTGCAGTGTTGTCAACTTCTGCAATTTTATCACAAGTTTAATATATTTGGTGGTTTTTATTTTGCTGGAGTCATGTAATAAGATGATGACCTCCAGTTTTTTTTTTAATTTCTAGCACTTATTATTGCTTGAAAACATAAACCTTAAAGACTCAAAAGCCAGCAGATAATAAGTAAGAAAATAATAAAGTTATTGGTTTTAAGTTTTATGAATTCAAGCCACTTGTGATATTTGAACACATAGCACTAACAATACTGCTCCTCCCACTTGTTTTCAAGTAGATGCCCCTCAGGTGTAAGACAGTGCCCCTCACTCTACAAGTCTGTCTTACTAAGAATGTAAGATCCTAATCTTGTGCAAAGATTGTAACATGATTCAAACCTACAGCAATACTGCGGCAAATGCACTTGTCCATGCAGGAAGACAGGCAGGAAATCAGTTGCCACATTTCTCGAAATGTTTTCTTTCAACATGCAATGTTCAGCCAGCGATTACTTCTTTTTTTTTTTTTTTTGGTTAATCTTTTATACTCTGCAGGGTAGAGTGGAAAACCTATTTGCTTTTGGAATCTGGCTTTTTGAAAAGTTTCATGAATGGTCTTGAGGTGCTAATGGACATATCCTATGTTCCCTCTGCAGATATATTTACTACAATAAAAAAAAAACATTCCGTGTTATTATCTGATTGGATTTCTAATGATTGAACGTTTTGGAAGGCATCTTTTGCTAATGGATTGAAGGTCAAATACGTTTGATAGCCAAGGGCAAAAGATAATTAAACCAGTGTATTAGAATATGCATTAACTAGAGATGTGGCCCCAGCTAAAAAAGTTAAACTTCAGATTTCAAACCTTCCCCAGAAAGTTCAGAGGTTGAGATCTGGAGGTTTGCTTCCTATGCATCGTTAATGCAAACCTATAGGAAAAATACTTAATAACTTTTCTGTTAATATGTCGGAGGCCTAGTTTTGGAATCAAAAATCTTTTTGTTTGGGCCTTATTAGTTTTAAAACATATTTTGTTCA
Source organism: Chelonoidis abingdonii (assembly GCF_003597395.2). NCBI lineage: Eukaryota > Metazoa > Chordata > Testudines > Testudinidae > Chelonoidis > Chelonoidis abingdonii. The sequence goes on from NC_133774.1 coordinate 77,049,600, forward strand.
AATAAGTTCATTTTTAGTTTGAATGGATAGCTCATAAATAGGAAATCAGGAAGTAAGCACTTAACTACAGGAGATATAGGGGTCCCTTCCAAAGAACCAAGCATGCTCTTTCTAAGTTACTTTACCTTTGTTCTTTCTATATTTTTGTTCATTGTCCCAGATGTCAGTTACCAATAACGGCTATTAATGTTACATTGCTTGCTCAGCAATGCAATTTCCTTTAAGCTTTCCTTTCAAGGAAGTGAAACTACTTCACTGTAATTTTTGCACTTTGAGTTGCCAAAGTGAAATGGAGCAATTCATGCTGAAAAGAAAGGTCGTTCAGAAAAAAATGCTTTTATGAGATTGTCACAGAGAGAGGATGAAAAAACTTTAAATCTGTATCAGATTCTTATGCTATTTGAGGGGAGTATATTAGGTTACTGTGATAAAGTGTTAGTGTTAAATTTAATTAACAAGCCACCAGTCCAGTCTTCGCCTCATACACATATACCTGAAATGTGACTTTGGCATCACCATCTCAGTAAAAGCTGTAATTCTACTTGTTGATGAACAGTAAGTAAAATTTTAACTTTCTCAAGGGAAATTTTGTCTTTACTTTGAAGACTGATTCCTCTTAGTGCTTAAACTCAGTTTTATTTGAGTACTTGCTTTGTAAATAAATTGCATTTTAATTCTTCAGTTCTTTTTCTGGTATTGATAACAGAAGAGAGAAACAGAAATAAATGTTCATAATATAGTCCAACTGGGTTTTAGAATAACTTTTTTTTTTTTTTTTTTTTTTTTTTTTTTAAGCTACAGAGTTTATATTTGACAGCCGGATCAAAACTTGTGGAATGATGACAAATTAAAGAAATGAAAGTTGACTTGTGCTCTAACAGCACTAACGTAGATGTATAGAAAGTAGTACAAGTGACATAGCCCCAGCATTTTAATAACATATAGGGCAACCATTCAGAATCTGACATTCATATGCAGGCGAGAACTATTTATTTGTTAACACCACCATAATCATATGTTTAAGTCTGGGTCTTTTTGTTTTTTAAGAAAGTCAAATGTTCAATTATGACTGATGACTTTGTTTTAGAAAAGCTCTCTTTGTGGGGTTTTGGAGTGTCAAAACCATTATGACTGGGTTTGTAGAGTAGGAAATAGAGGCTGATTTGAGGAGGGGTGCTTGCTAGTAGCAAGTTCTGTAAGTCATATTGAGGTATTAGTTGTGATGTAGTTTGAAGTTAAGGCAAGGTTGGCTATAGCATCTGGATAAATGCCCTTTTTAGCATTTGTATAAATCCAAAGAGGAAAATAATGAAATACGTTTTTGGTTTTGCTTTTGCATTCCTGAAGAGTTGGAAAGGTACTTTGTAAGCCGCCATAGTGCTCCTATCAAAGCAGAAGAAATCTGTATAAATTTGTGGAACATCAGAAATCATTGAGATCTGTGACCTTAACAAATAAAGCCAGGGTAGGACAATATTCCTGGTTTGGTGAGAAGGAGATCAAGGAGCATTTAGGAAACATAGGGGATGTGGTTTTAATTATTTTTGTTGTAGTAAAGTGGCAATCATAATTCAAAGGAAGCTCATCTTTACTAGATAAAAATAGATCTCTACTATCCTAAGCACTGGTTAGTGGCTTTTCATACTTGATGATTTCTAAAATATGTTGATTGTTTTTATTTAAATAGTAACGCAAATTTAGTATTAAATTTTAAAAATACAAAAACTGTTGAGACAAGTATTTTTCACTTTTCTGATTGGCTAGTTATGATCCTTAGCTGCTTCTCAGACCCATATGGTTTAGAAAAGCCTGTTTGTCTTGTGAGCTTGATTACTGCTCCCGAAATAGCTAACAATGAGTTCTTTGGTGCTTCAGTATCCTCATCTGTTAAGAACTAGCTCTTTAAAAAGATATACTCAAATGATCTAAGATTTTTAATTAACTGTGCAGAATGTGGTTACTTTTTCATTAAGTGGGCTGGAAGCTTTCCAAATCCTAGAATGGGATTCTGTTGTGATTTCTCAAAGATGCCATGAAGGACGAAATATAGTTTTATAGTTTAACAACTGCCCCTTTGAACAAATACCCTTTATATGTGCTGGCAACGTGTATCTGAACATATACATGGCTAGTAGGAAACTTTCTCTTCCAAATGCAGAGCTTCGCCCATGGGCATCTGCAGAATATGCTTTCATCTTATTTAAAAAAAAAAAAAATCTAGTCCTGTGTTTGCAAAGAAAACCTTCCATATGTGAAATGAATGTAAACAGATGAAGCGTTTCCTTTCAGACAGCCTAAAACTACTGGGGGGTGCAGCCAGAAGCCAATTCGTGTCCCAGCAAAATCTGTATTGCTGTGTTCACACACGTTTATTCGCTTTATCTAGGCCTTTATGTTCATCCATTTTGGTTGAGTTTCACTTAGTTTTTTGTGTTCATTCAAACCCAAAACAAACTCAGTAAATGCAAACCTACACAAATCATACCAAGAGCCACAGGTAATCTGTGAACCAAAACTGCAGTTTTCACACATTGATGATTAATTCCATTACTTTTGAAGGAATATAGTATGCCAACTGTAAAATAAATGGATATGGGCAGGAAAATATTCTTTAACACACTGTCAGTAATGTGCCTGTAATGATCTAGTGATTGTATTCTGTTTTTTTCCAGTGGCCACGGATATCTTCAATTCCAAAAACTTGGCCATTCAGGCCCAGAAGAAGATCCTTGGCAAAATGGTATCCAAATCAATAGCGACTACCTTGATAGACGACACCAGCAGTGATGTTTTAGATGAGCTCTACAGAGTGACAAGGGAATACACTCAAAACAAGAAAGAAGCAGAAAAGATCATTAAAAATCTCATCAAAACCGTCATCAAATTGGCAATCCTCTACAGGAATAACCAGTTTAATCAGGAAGAAATAGCACTGATGGAGAAGTTTAAGAAGAAGGTTCATCAGCTGGCTAAAACCGTGGTCAGTTTCCATCAGGTGGATTATACCTTTGACAGGATTTTTTTGTCCAAACTGTTGAATGATTGTAGAGAGATACTTCATCAAATCATCCAACGCCACCTAACTTCAAAATCACATGGACGTGTCAACAATGTGTTTGATCATTTCTCTGATTGTGAATTTTTGGCTGCCTTATACAATCCCTTCGGACCTTATAAGCCCCACTTGCAGAAACTCTGTGATGGTGTCAACAAAATGCTAGATGAGGGAAACATATAAGAACTCGCATTAAAGTTGACTCCTTGTGTATAATTTGTAGAAGGAACACTGCTGATTTATGAAGGAATAAGGGACCATACAAAAGTAGTTGTTTTTTTTTTTTAATATAACATGCTTCAGAAAAATCTTTACCAAACTGAGTATTGTGAGCCATCTATTGCTATTCCCAGTCCACCTGGAACAAAGACTTGGAACAATACTGCTTTAGTGTGCTTTGCCCAAGGAAACAGCTAGATAAAGGTTGTGAAATGAAGCTGCTCAAGTAGAGGAAGACTCGTGTGAAGTAGATGATAAAATGAAATTATATGTAGTCAGACAATCCAGCTATGTAATTCTACATTTAGAGTAATATTTATAAATCATCAAAAGGCTATTTTTTGTATCAGACTAGCATGGTGATGGTACTTTCTGTAATTTCTTTAACTCACATGTTAAAAAGAAAGAATATATATTTGATGCATTTATATTCACATGTGCTCTATGTATATGTGTAGATAACAGCTTCCTTGTGCTGCCTTTATGAACAGTTCAGTTTTACAGTTGTCATATCCCTGATACTTTTGTGCAGCATTTGAACTGCATTGTTAATCTGCAGTCCAGTAATAAAAATCAGTTATGTTTGAAAACCTACCCAGGGACCCTTGCAGATCAACTCTGATGCCTGTTAAGTTTGATTTTTTCAGGAACAGTAAACTACAATAATTCAGCCTGGCTTGGAAAATGCATACTACAGGCTGAATAGTGTGTGGTAAAGGAAAGCACCTGTGATATATAATTCTGTTTCAGAATTTTAAAACTCCATGTGCAATTAAAAGATAAAATGCAGTGAGTGAACTAAGAACACTCATTAATTAACATGGGAGTCCTGCTACTATAGCCATCCTCTTCTGAAAATGTAAGGGTTGATGTATTTCTGCACATTAAGATAACATATATGGTAATGTGAATTTAAATAACATAAGCATCTGAAGGCTAAATAAATTCCACAGCAGTTTGCTTTGTATATAGTGAGCTTATGTTGTTGGGTTGCATATAGTAACAACTGTTTCACAAATAAAGAACAGGCATTTACAATACCACAGATTAAATCAGAAAATGTTATCTAGTTCTTTTCACTGGTACAAAAAATGTGACTCTCCAAACACTGTAATGTGCTAAAACATTTCAAACACCTGAGGAATTTTTGTGTGGAAGCTTATAAAGAATTTTGCAATGTATTTACTTGCCAAGTTTTTTTGCTGTTTTGATATGTCTATTTTATGAGTAAACCAAAGAATGTTTGCACTCCACACTTTGCATTTTTTTTCTGTTTGTCTATTAAATTAGAAAAAGTAAACTAGGGAAGCGGAATGCAATCTCTGATATGTGCCTCACCATTACGATTGAATTATTTCCTTTCTAAAATGGAAGGAGAGTTCAGTCTTCATGCCCATTCACTCACTGGACTCATAGTATGCCAAGAAGGGTGCCCAATGTGACTTTGTGACAGGGACACATAGGTAAGAATACCAAATTACTTTATATAGGCCACCAACATCCAGCAGATGGTGAAGGGTTAAGATCAGTACCAGCTTGGGCCAATTAGAAACTGATACATTAATAATTCTCAGTTTCTAAGAGCTGGAGAACTACTTTGTCATCAGATAGTGTCTCAGAGAGCCAAAAAATAACCATCTTCATTTTGCATTTTGTGCATAATCGGTGACTTATTGGTGATGGAATGTCATGAGGAAACCCTGATTATTTTGTGACTTTGCAGCGCCATGTTTTTCATTTCTCCACATCAGACTGCTCGGGTGGGAAGGGAAGGATATTTCTTCTCTTTCCCTCCACTTTCTCTCCAACTGATGAGAGAGGGAAGGTTCCTGAGGGCTAGAAATATGGTTCAATATCACAGATGGACTCCATATTGCACTACTAATCCACTGAGTCATCCACTCTTCCTGTATAAAACAGCATCAGTGAGTGAATTTGAACTCTCTTTGAAAGGAAGATGTGATATAGCACTGTTTAGAACCACGCCTATAATCTGTACATTTGCTGCATAAGCTTCCACATCTGCGCTTCAGTCAAGACCTGAAACATTTTGGCTAGTCAAATTCTAGGTTTCCCCTGAGGAAATGTGGACAAATGTCCACGATCTAGGCAACTATAATACAGTCAAGATTTATTTAACCAAATTTCCAGAGGTGAAGTCCAGTAATCCATTGAATCATCTAGCCACATACTTGCATCTTAAAATAGATTAAACTGATTATAAAACTAATTACTAGAAACTTGCCAGATATCAGAAATCCTCTCTAGTCTGTAACTTTGACACATTCTTCTAGAGCATAGTAAGAATAGCTGTCACCCAGCATTCTTGTTTTACTACAAAGAAGTCAATTTTATGACAGTGATGGAAGGCACTTCGATTATAGATTTTCAAAGATGTAGTTTTATAGGTAAAGTGAAATGGTAGTTAAAGTGAGCTATATAATTCTACAGTGTCACTTTTCACTGTGTAAAATCTAATTCAGTGCCTGTTAATCATCATAAGTTTGAAATTAAATTGGCTTTTAATTTCTCTGCCATGTCAACAGAATGTCTTTGCCTGTGAATTTTTTTATTCATAGCCATTAAACATAATAAAAATATCACTTATAATATATTAAATATTTAAGTGTTATATCAAATTAGCATGCTGTACCTATCTCAGTTTGAAAATTAAAGTAAGGTGAAGCTGTATAGTTGTCCTAAATTACTGATAAAATATAATGTTCATTATTTACTGAGGATGCACTGAATCTGACACATTATAATTTTAATAGGAGAAACATAGAACAAATTGCTGGTACAGTAAAATTCAGCTTCTCAGTGAACAAAATTGGTGGATTTTACTGTGGAATTAAAAAAACAAACCCTCAATATTTTATGAGAAAGACAAGCTAGGTGAGAGAGTATCTTTTATTGGACCAATTTCTGATGGTAGAAAGGACAGGCTTTCAGGCTACACAGAGCTCCTTCTCAGGTCTGGAGAAGGTAACCAGAGTGCCCAGCTAAATACAAGGTGGAAAAATTAAGCATAAGGGGCTCACATGTGCTGTAGGAGTCCACTTGAAATTAAGTGGGCAACCAAGTGTTAGCAGGCAGCAGGATGTGATACAAATTTTGTAATGAGCCATAAAACCAGTATCGCTGTTAAATCCATGGTATTTTATGTTTGTTTTGTACACTTGAGTGCTCAATCATCTGGATGCATAATGTATTTACTATTGTTTGGTTGATTGACCATAGCACTTGGTGTCATCAAAACTCATGTAACCTGTGATGTGCTATATTGGCTTTTGGAGAAGTTGACAGGTGATAATTGAGGCCTTGTATATAATGTAATGAAATATTTATCAAACATTATTCAGCTTAGTTGCACAAACTTAGTTGTACAGGTGATGCAATGTCTGCTTGTATTAGATCAGCTTGTATCCTGCTCCAATATTTATTTGATGATCTTAGCTATCCTCATCGAGTGTGTGTGTGTGTGTGTGTGTGTGTGTGTGTAGATATACAGTCACAGAGAAAAAAAATCAAATAATCAGCAAGCATTTTTACCCCTATCATTGCCGCCTTTAACCAACTTAAACTCCCTTCAGATTGTCCTACACTTAAAGGGTATAAAGATGGATGACAACCCTGTTGTTTCCTGTGGCTGTTATCAGCAAACAACCAAATCAGGTCTTCTGCAGGGAGTATTCCTTCCCTTTTCTAAAACTAAGATGACAGGGAAATATGGGAATGAGCATATCCCCATTTGCCTCTCTTACCTGACTCCAATAAAAATCCTTCAGAGTTTAATCACCAATCTGAGAAAAGATACACATTTTTGGCTCCAGTCAGCCGTCAGTTGTCTTCCAGCATTTTGCTGAAACCAGCTTATATAACAATGCTATCTAAAGGTATACTGGAATTCCACATGGAATTACTAGGGTGATTTCTATATGACAGTAGCTAAACTGCCAAACAGTATAGGAACCAATTATATCACAGCCACATTGACAAACCTGTGCAAGGGAGAAAATAGCCATTTTGAGTTATGGAGAGAGTAACAGAGTTAAGAGGAACACATTACTGTCTTCACTCACTGTAAAAGAAACAGCCTCAAATATCCGTTTCCTATTTGTGTCTACATAATTAGAAATCAGATGGTATGATCTACATCTTGATACAGCTGCTACTAGTTTTATATATAATCTATATCCACATATCAGTATATTTGGCATTTACCATGAACTTAATCTGTATATCTGCGACCCTTTTACAAAGAACATGTAATACTTGTATACATTTTCATAGGAACATTTTGACAGGTCAGCCAACTTTCACAATTAAGAGTAAAACATTTGCGTGTTGGATAAAATGGTCTTAACTATGAAAAAGGATTACACTATTTTAACCACAAAGCTTCCATGTGATCTCATTTGCATGCTTTACAAGTAGACACAACTCCTTTTTGGTCCCTTGTGGAAGGGGAGAAATAAATTTCTATAGTAAAAAATTATATATACTATAGCCATTACCTGGAGAGTTCATTGTGGCTACAGAACAGTTGATATGTACAATTCCTTGAGGAAAATTTGTCTATGTTGCATTGCTTCCTTTAAGAATCTCCTCTTTTCCCTAATGTACTAAGGTATAATAAATTATATTCTATTACATCTAACATATGTGCACAACAGAAGAAATTCTATTGCAGCCTCAACATGAATATCCAGAGTAACCAAAACATCATACAAATCACTCTTAACGTGGTTTATTTTCCTCCAAAGTAGAATATAGGAATAGTATCTCCTTATAAATCATATGATAATAGTAGGAGCTAAATCCATTACTATATCAATATGTTCATACCACAAGGCAAAATTTCCTAATATCTAATGACCACAAAGTGCCAAGGTGATCTCTCCACTCTTAGTACTTCAAGTTTTAATAATTACAGCTTCTGCTTTCTGTTTTTAAAACCAATATTTATTGGTAGAACATTCAGAATCAAAGTCAGCTGTTTTATGTGTATATGATGCTACTATACTGATTTATTTTTCATATTATGCATTCAGATTTACCTCACTTGAAAGGATGAAATTGATAAGTCATGTGGAACAAAATGGAGATAGATGTATTAATACAGGTTTCCAAACAAACATCTATTCACTAAGAGGAAAACCTTAAAGAACTCATTCAGAGGTGGCTTTCTGTGCACAAACATTTTTGGGAGAAAGTGGGTAAGTTCAGATCATTTTGTCTTTTAATGGGGTACTTGAGAGTGGAAAGAGCAGATATCATGGAGGTTGGAGGGAAAAGGCATGGGTGGCTGTGAAGTTAAAGTGGGACTCTGAAATTAAGAGGGGGAAGAGAGATTAGAATGACTGTAGATGGCATGAATGGAAACAGGTGTGGGCTAGAACTTGGAAAAGAGAAGGGGAGTCCAAAGGGAGGAGGGCATGAAACAATGAGGACAGGATACAGTGTGTGGAGATGGGGGTTACAAAGGAGGGAATACAGAAATGAATGCAAAGAGTGAACTGCCAAGAGCTTAAAACTAGCTAGGGCTGGCCCAGTCAACCATATCATCTCTTGGGTATTTTCCTTCATTCAGCAGACTTTGCTTAGGTGTGAAGAAGTTTCTTGGTGTGCATAATTCTAGAGGCTTTGAATTAACTGAACTTCTGAGGAGAGGAATTATATCAGTCTGTCACCACTCAGAAGACCTGATCTCTGCTGGTAGCTCTTCAGAACATCCACCTCAGTGGTTCTTATACTTTGATGGTAGTAGCCTTTGTGGAACATTTTGAATTGGCAATCTAATGCCTCATTTGTCATGTGATTACTCTGGCCAGGCACAAATCTGGACAACTCCCAGTGGATGTGGGGTGCTGTTACGTTCAGATAGCATTTTTCCAAAATAGATCAAGCACATAGGGTCTATTCCAGAGTACTCAGGGAACATGGTGTATGTGTATGCTCAACAACCTTACCTCCCTTTCTGACCAGCTGCACCAGGCCTTCTGTTCCTGTCTGGGGATGGCAGTGTATATTTCAGTTTGGAATGATGTTGAAAAATGGGTTGGGGGTCTTCTGGAGAATTTGGTCTACCTTCATTTGGAGATGCTATTTCACTGGTTGTGGTAGACTTGGATCCTAAGTAGAAGGAATCCATTGGCTGTTGCTGATTCAACAGCTAATGTCAGCTGTATGAACTCTTCTAGTTTACACTGCCTTCCCCCAGTGTGGCACTGGCATGGTGTTTTACTGATGCTTTGTTCTGTGCTTGCAATATCTGCTGTTTACTGTACTGGTGAGATTGTATGACACTGGTCTTCCATGGAGAATCCAGATCTACAATCACATGATATCCAGTGTGCCCTTAGCAGCTTGCAATAGGTGAGTGGATTGCAACTGGACTTCCAGATGAAGCACGAACAATTGCAGTGGCCCAACACCAAGAGTCTTGATCTGTACTCAGCTCTAAGGAAAAATGGTTGGATCATCCAGAGATATTGATAAACGTTCACTTGAGGAAAGATGATCTCACTGGTGGGACTAGAATGGGTCTCTTTGTTCAAGTCAAAAGCCATCTCTGCAGCACAGCATTTTATCTTGCAGTTGTTTGAATTTACCTTGAGGGCAGGTATGTTGCAGTACCACAAGGCAACCTGAGATTGAGTAGATAAGAGGAGGAGCAAATAGGGAGAGATTAGTACATTTCAGGGAGAAGGAGCAGGTGCTGTGATCAGACCCGGATATTTCATAAGGGTGCTCTGACGTGCAGGGTGACTGGGCTGATCTGTTGGCTATAAGGACTGACATGTTTCTTACTGATGTGAGACTTCAGATGGAACAGTTTTTAATTACATGGCTAGGTGAGGGGCATGTTCAAGCTTGTGGTGCTCATTCTCTGTGGGAGGAATCCTCTGCATATCAGGACCACAGCTGATCCCAAACAGTACTGGGTTGGGACTGAGATAAACATACAGTGACAATGAGGGGATAGTTCTTTACACCAAATACCAATGAAAGGCAGTTCTTTTTGCCCACTGCATGCCATGGATTGGCCAGGTGTGGGGAAGTGGGAAAATACTTTCTGGTCGGGGATAGGAGCGTTACCTTGTGCAGATTAGTTAAGTGGCTGTTCCTCTCTTTCATTCCTCCCTTCCCAGTTAGAGGAATATATGGGCCACCACCAGGACAGTGGTACATTCCATGTTTCCCTATGTACTCTGGGCTGCAGCTGATCACCATTTGGGGTTGGCAAGGAATTTTTCCTGAAGTGCAGAATTGACCTGCTGCAACTGGGAGTTTCTTTCCTTTAACATGTGGTAAGTAAATGGGGCATAGGGGGTTCCTGAGAAACAGTCAGAGGTCTGCCATGCATTTTGGGGGTGGAGAGTTGTGTACAGTACTGTGTTGTATACACAGGAATTCTTTGCAGTAATCGATCATATCAAGGCTTATGCCAAACTCTAGTACAGGGCCAGGACTGAGAGGGCAATGGGATGTAACAAGTGGTAGGATGGGTGGAGGCTGTTTATATCATTCACAGATTAAAAGTACCAGTATTTCATGGCCCATCTTAAGGAGGCAGTTGTTTGGTTTACCCAGCCAGGGCTCTTGTTGGTTTTTGGAGCTGCTTGTGGCCATAGTTTTGAGGCGGTAATTGCACTGAACTAGGATTGACAGCCAAGAGTTGTTGACATTTTTAATTTTCCATGTATTTATTAAGGTTGCAGCTATTAGTTTAAACCACAACTTGTGTGGAGTGTTTATTTGCTATAACTTGGTGTCAATGCCAATACATACTATATTCTATGGAAATCAGTTTAATGCTTATTTTCTAATCTTTTTACCTCTTATTTTATTACCTGTTTATTTCTTCCTTTTGCCTTTGGTGGCTACAAGGAGCCAAATCAATGGATTTTTATGAAGGGAATGTGTAGGAGAAAAACCAACATCTTCCCTGGATGGAGTGGAATAGCTGTGTTCTGAGAGCAGAAGAGCTATCCTTTCTTCCCACTTTCCTAGCTTTTCTCCATGGAGTATATTTTCAGAATTGAAAAGGAGAACCACACACACAGTTTCTGCTTATTAGATTTGTTCTACTAATTCATTATAACATGCCAGCTCAGCCGTTCTCTAAGCCCCAGATGTGACCCTACGCTTGAGTTTACTGTAAAAGGTGGGTCTCCCACGTAATGGAATTGTGTGCTACCTCATGGCTCTGCTGATTCCCCCAGCGTGACTTTTTCAGTTAATTGATTGGTATGTGCAACTAATGCCAAACATGTTTCTTGCCAAACAGAGGAGATTAGAGAGACCTCCTATGAATGTGGATTGGTGCTAAATGTTTTTTAAGTGTTTGCTTTTGCAATTGGTTAGAACAGTGTACACACTGTGTGTTGCACAATATGCTGTCCCTTGCTATTACATACAGTAAGCTGTTTTCAGGTTCTTTTGGTGACAAACTGAGGATTCAAGAGCTGGCAAAAGTCCTACTTAGTGACCACAATAGGCTCGTAGGTTTAAAAATAAAAGCAAGGAAAGTAATACTGAAATGATTCTCTATTCTCACCTGTCTGAAGGAAAGGGTTGACATCACCAAGGACCTTGCATTATATATTTGAGAGATTCTCTGGTGGTGATTATTTAACCAATGTTAGCACACCCAACTTCAGTGGGTGGAGAAATCTTGAAACCATCTTTCTTTTTTGAGTGCCAGTCCTTATGCGTATTCTAATGTGGGTTCGCATGTGCTTCAATTGCCTGGAGCTAGAGGATTTTGAAAGTAATGTGCATTGGTCCACACGTGTGCCTTGGCTCACCTTGTGCCTCCAACTGAGGAGATAAAGCATGGGGTGGACCAACTGCCTCTCCAATTCCTTCTGATCGCTGCATGGCTCAGGTCAGAACCTCCAACTTCGAAAGCTTCAGCTTTCCTCATCTGTGAATATATATTTAGATATCTGCAAATAGTTCTATATTCTAGAGTTTAGAAGTTTTTATTTGATAGTTTGTGTTTTATAGTTAGTCTCCATGACCTAGGGAGCATCTCCCTGACGCACACATGTACCAGCTTATGTCCAGGACTCCAGGCTTGAAAATTTGTGCTTCCTGCCTGTGATCGTTTTCGGTTAACAATGACCACCAACGCTGCTTGTACATCCTTGGGGAAGCCCACGTTGTGGCAAGATTCAGTATCTTTCATTTGTTGCCCAGTCAAACCCAGAAAGGGTGGGAACTTCACTTTAGGAAGCACCTAATGAAAAAGCCATGAGGCCACAATTGGACCCAGGCTGGGGAACCCCCCATATATCAGTCTGACTCAGCAAGAAGTACACCTCCTGCCATGAGGTCCAAATCAGGAGTGAGGGAATCTGTCCTCACAGATCCCTCAGCAGAGTCTTGTTGGGAGTGCAGGGAGCATTGTCATAAGCATGAGGCTAAGTCTTCCTCTAAATCCACTTCAAAGAAGTTGGATCCAGCCTGGCCTAAACCAAGAAATAGCTCAGCCCAAGAGCACTTAATAGATCCTAAGTCTGAGGCATGATAAGAGAGCTCACAAGTCTAGGGCTCCATCTGCACCAGTTGCGACCTAGAAGCCACAGTGCCTCCGGGACCTCTCAAGCACTAATCCTGGGATCTGCCAGCACGGATGAAGACTACTTGCCAAGAGCATCAGTCACCTACAGTTTCACAGACATAGATTGTGGCACAGACTGTCTCTACTGCAGATCTGGTGGTTTGGGTAGCCAGGACCCCTCTTGCACCAGGAAGGGCCAAGACCTTTGCTCTTCCTGAGGATATATTCACTCTCACAGACCCTGAGTCTCCACTCCTTCAGGTCTTTTCCTTTTGAGGGAGGTCATGACTCCACCAAGAGAGCTGGCTTTTGGGAGGAATTTGTCTCCCATTCCATCTTCAGGCTATGATTTGTCCCCATCAGCACTGTTGGTACCACTGTAGGAATCAGAAGCAGTTTTTTTATGGGGAGATTCTGAACTACTCAATGAATCATTATGCCCTTCTCCTTCAAGAGACACTTTCCTGGTCAGAAGACCTGGGCCAGCCTGGGACCAACTTCCACCTCATCGCCCACTGTGAAACAGTTATACCTCATGTTTTGGGGACTACCCCCCATTTGACCCATCCCACTGACCATAATGGGGGCCATGGGACCAATTCCATCCCACAGAGTCTGTCCAGTCTGTTAAGGAGTCACCTTTTCCCTCCCCTTTGAGGGGACAACCGGAGCTGCCCTGCATCCAACTGAGGATGAGTACATGCCAGATCTAGTGGTTCCACTGGATCCAATGAGACTGCCGCCTTCATCACCAGATCAGGCAGTGACTCTGATGTCTCCATCCCCCTGATGACTATAAGCAACTCCAGAAATTTGGTTGCAGAATTGCAAGGGAGCTGCAGATTCCTCTTGGGGAGGTACAGGATTCTCGATACAAGCTTCTGGACATTCTTCAGTCCTCCAACTCCAGTAGAATAGCACTCCCTGTTAACAAAGCCATTCTGGAGCCAGCTAGAGTGGTCTGGCATACCCCAGCTACCTGTGCCACTGCCCTTAAGAGGGCAGAGGAATGGTACTATGTCATAGCCAATGGGGCGGAATTTCTGTTCTCCCCCCCTGCTCCTAATGATTTAGTGGTCCAGCTTGCTACAGAGAGGTCTAAGCAGCAATAACCCCAGTTTACCCTAACTGATAAAGGAGGGCAATGGTCTCAGCTTATTGTGAAAGAAAGTTTTTTCTTCTTCTAGCCTCCAGTTCAGGATAGTCAATTATCAGCCGCTAATGGCTAAGTATGACTTCCTGAACTATTTGAAATTTGCGGACTTTGACAGTCTCCCATAGCAGGACAGAGCTTGTTTCCAGGCTCTCATATAGGAAGGAAAAATGGTTGCCAGGACCATCTCCAGTCAGCAATGGATGCAGCTGATGCATCTTCCAGGGTAATGGCTACTGCCATCATGATGAGCCGGGAGTTAGGACTTCATGCTTCTGGATTTCCCAGGGAGGTCTAGAATACCACTGGGGACCTTTCCTTTGATGAGACTCATCTGTTTAATCAGAAGATGGATAACCTTACAAACTTTAAAGGACTCCAGGGCCACCCTCTGCTCCTTGGGAATATATTCGCCTGCCCCCAAAAGAAAAATTCTATGGAAAACACTAACCTAGACCTATGGCTCAACAGCTCTTCGACTAGAGACCTTATGTGCCACCCCAGAAGAGGCAGAGAGCTCAAAAGACCCACTTCCCCACATCATCTGCTGTGGGTTCCTCATTCAAATGCCAGCCCTGTTCCAAACATTATTTTTGGCTGGAGTTGAAGAGCTGCAAACCACTGTGTCCAACACCTCCCGACTCCCACGTGTCCTTTGGGGGTTGTCTGGCACTCTTTTTCAACACTGGAGTGCAATAACAATGGACAAATGGATGCTCAGCATCATCCATTCTGACTACACTATAGACTGTGCATCCCTGCCCCCTCCAAACCCTCTTCCTCATCCCTCTTAATGGCCACTTTCATGAGAACATTATCAAACAAGAAATCTCTCCCATAATGAGGAACGATAAGGTGGATTCCTCTTTGGTATCAAAGGAGGCGATTTTACTTTATATAGTTCCTAGGTGCCCCCCTCCCCTCCAAAGGTGATTGGACACACATTCTCAACCTCTGCCATATCAACAGCTTTATTTGCAAACTTAAGTTTCCTATGGTCATGTTAGCATCCATAATTCCATCCCTGGGGGGAAAAAAACATGTGGTACATAGCTCTCAACATGGACATTCACCCTGCTTTCTCAGATTCATAGTCTGCTCCAACCACTTTCAGTACAAAGTACTCCTTCTTTGGCATTGCTATCATCCCAGTGTCTTTACCCCCAATGTGTTCTCATGATAGCAGCCTATATCAGATACCATGATTTCACAGTCTTCCCCTACCTCACTGATTAGCACCTTGTCACTAAGTCACACCAAGAGGCCCAGGCGTTGACTTTGACAATGCTACAATTCCTCTCCAGGGTCAGCATAAATGCTGAAAAATCTGTTCTTACCCCTGCATGGACTTCAGACTTTGTTAGAGTGTTCTTAAATTCCGTTACAGCAAGGGCTTACTTGCCAAGAGACAGGTTTCAGGCTATGATATTATAGACCAGATCAAAACCAAACCCAGATTGTCTGTCAAGGCCAATCTTTCTCTCCTAAACTATAAGACCTGATGCACTTACGTCACGCCTTTTGCAAGACTCTACCTTTGTTGCCTACAAGCATGGCTTCAAAGTGTGTACTCGCCAAATCAACAGTCAATAAGCACCATAGAGACTGTTCCCACCAAAGCGATCATCCCTATCATGGTGGAATAAACCCCATCAGATTTTCATTGGCGTTCTTTTCCTCATCTCTGTACCAGACAGGATGATCATTACCAGTATGTCCCTATTGGGCTGGGGACTCACATGGCTATTCCTACAGTGCAAGGCACATCTCAAGAGTCCAGAATGCATCTCAATGCTCTTTAGCTGCATGCAGTTTGAAGGGCTTGTAAAACCTTTCTCATGTTAATTCAAGGTCACCATGCCCTTGTAAAGTCAGACAACATCACAACTATCTTTTACATCAACAAACAGGAAGGAGCAAGATCTACCCCTCTATGTACAGAAACAATCAGTATGTGGATCTGATGCATTGTCAGTCAGATCACCCTGCTGGCAGTCTTCCTCCCAGGAAACCAGAATTTGCTAACAGGCTCTCTCTGCAGGCACTTTGCAGTCAATCACATGTGGAAGCTTCACAGCTCTGTGGTAAACAGTATTTTTGCTCTACAGAAGATCCTCACCAGGGACCTGTTTGCCTCCCAAACAAACAGGAAGTACAACATGTGTTGTTCCAAAGACACTCCGGATTGCCACTCACAATGAGATGCTCTACTCCTTCCATATTCAGATCTTCTGAATTATGACTTCCTCCAATACCACTCCTGCCTCAAGTTTTGTGCAAGATTTGGCAGGACAGGGCATAAGTTATTCTCCTTGCCCCCAACTGGCCCGGACAGTTTTGGTTCCTGAACCGCCTCTGCATGTTATCTTGGGCACAAATCATTAGTCCTATGTTTCCCAATCTCCTGACTCATGAAAACAGTAAGATCAGGCATCCCAACCAACAGTGACTTCAACTCAGAGCCTGGTTTTTGCATGAGTATCATCCTTGGAGCAATCATGTTCTGAAGTACAGAACATCCTTCTAATACAGTGGTTCCCAAACTTTAACAACCTGTGAACCCCTTTCACCGAAATGTCAAGTCTCACAAACCACCACCTAAAAAAAATATATTGCCAGGGATTTTCTCCTTTACCTGACTATAAATTATAAAAGCAGTGATCTTGGAAATATAAAGTTTGTTTTTATGACATGCTTATTACACACTATTATTAATTATTATTTATCATTACAGTATTTTATTACATTATGTAAATGAAAACACTCTTCCAAGATCTCACTTTCATAGCTTGTATCACTTTGAATAAGCTTGTTATAAGACAAGGCTCCTATGTTTCATCAAGAAGTATCAGATGTGAAACAGCATGAAGTTCCTCTTATATAAGCATTCAGATCTTGAGCAGTTCAAGCAAACACACGTTACAACAAAGTCTAAACTTGTTCTTCATAATTATTTAAAAAACAATACAAGCTGCCTATTTAATTTTAAAAACTGCAAAAAATACCCACCTCTCTCTTTCCATTTCTTATAAGGAGTCTTGAAGTTTGAATCTCCTCAGTGTGATAATGTACTTGCTATGATCTTGGAAGTCCAGGGGCTCCGGGCTGCTGGTCCCTTGCTGCCCAGGGTCCCTAAGGACAGCTCTGTCCACCATTAGGGATTTTTTTCCCAAGAACCCCCTGTAACATTTTACGAACCCCCAGGGGTTCACAAACCCCAGTTTGGGAACCACTGTTCTAATAGGAAGAGTAACCTAGCCAAGGGGAAGCATTTTTCTAACAGGGAGAACCAAAGACTTATTTCTCCAACGGCTGCAGATATTACTCTCATTCTGAACTATATTTTTTCCTTGAAGATAGTAGGTTTATCTGTCAGTTCCTTAAGGATCTGCTTGGCAGCAATCAGTGCATACCCTCTGCCTTCACAGGGCTACTCAATCTTCCCTCACCCTCTGATTAGCAGATTCTGGAAAGGCCTGATCAGAACCTTCCCACCAATGTTAACAAGAAAAAAAAAAAAAGCCTACTCCTCAATGGGACTTGACTCTTGCTCTCTCAGTACTCAATACGCCTCCTTTTGAACCATAAGCTTCTTGCTCCATGTCTCTTGTATCCATGAAGGTCACTTTTCTGGTAACCATCACCTCAGCCAGAAGGGTTAGTGGGTTTGGGGCATGGATAGTGGAGTCTCCTTACACTATATTCCATAAGGCTTCATTAAGTTTACACTGTAATTCACCCTCAAAGTAGTCTCAGAGTTTTACCTGAAACAGTTTATCCACTTACCTGTTGTAACGATGCGGCCTCTGGTGGGACACAACTGAGAGTATCAATTCAGGACAAATTGCTTAGAGCAGGGCAGTTACAGCCCAAGGCTAGGTTCCCTTTTAAGGCACACTGAACCAGCCAGAGAGGACTTCGGTCTCACCCCACTGGATAACCAGAAGTCATACAAGCAATTCCCTCAGACACTCTAGTTTTCCAGTATCACCATCAGTGCCATTCCTTATGGGGATGAATGATTATGAAAACCAATACCCCAGTAAAAGAAAAAAGGTTCTCCCAGTCCCAAAGGACTAAGCCCCAGACCCAGGTCAATATACCAGTTAGATCTTATCCACAAATCACACTGTTGCCAATCCTTTCGAATCTAAAATTGAAAGGTTTATTCATAAAAAGAAAGAAATATAGATGAGAGAGAGAGAACTGGTTAAACGGAATCAATTACTTACAGTAATAGCAAAGTTCTTGATTCAGGCTTGTAACAGTGATGGAATAAACTGCAGGTTCAAATCAAGTCATCCACAGCTTGGATGGGTATTTAGTCTTTTGTTCAGAGTTTTAGTTTGTAGCAAGGTTTCTCCAGACGTAAGAAGCAGGATTGAAGACAAAATGGATGGGTTTCCAGGGCCTTTTATATCCTCTGCCATGTGGAAGGACACTCCTTTGTTCTTACTGTGGTAAATCATAGCAGCAAGATGGAGTTTGGAGTCACATGTCCACACATGACTCAGTTCTTTTATAGGGAGAGCAGCCATTGCTCACATGCTACCTTGAATATTCCCAGGAAGACTTCTAATATGGATTGGAGTCTCCCAAGGGCCATTGTCAGTTAAGTGTTTCTTGACTGGGCACTTAATCTGCAAATTCCTTTCTCAAAAAGCTGACCAAGTGCTTCACTAATTCTACTTAGAATCAAACACATTGAGATACAAATACATAGCCAATATTCATAACTTCAACTACAAAAAGGATACACACATACAGATAGCATAATCATAACCAGGAAATCATAACCTTGTCATAGACACCTCACTCAACAACCAATGTACAATATCTGCTGCAAATATATAACAGTGGTTTCAACAATGCTCTATATGGCCACTGTTCATGTCAATAATGTCACACCTGTGTTCTCCCCAGAACCTCAGACATGCTCAGAAGAAAGGAGGTTCCATTCCCTCTACATCTAGAGAGCCACAACCTTTTTACCTGCAGAGAATAAAAACAATCAGGAAATTCCCTAGACTATTTGTTGCCACAGTAGAAAGCGTCAGGGGTCAGGCTATATTATCTCAAAGAATCTCTAAATGGATCTTGGGCTGTATTTTCCTCTGCTGTCAGCTGGCTAATCTTCTCCCTCATAGAGTAAGAGCTCATTCCACAAGAGTGCAAGTAACATCTATGGCATCACTTCAAGAGGTTCCTCTACTTGCAATTTTTAAGGCAACTACATGGAGCTCAGTCCACACATTGGCTAGACATCATGCCTTGGTATAGCCTCTTCCGCTGCCGATGCATCTTTTGGAACAGCCATCCTTCATTCAGCTCTGCCACCTACGACTTTGCACCCTCCTCCTATTTGAGTTCTGCTGGTCAATCATCCATAGTGGAATACACGTAGGAACCACTATTTGAAGACAAAGATACTTAACTTACAGTAACCGGAGGTTCTTTGAGATGTCATCCCTATCTCTATTCCTCTACCTGCCATCCTTCCCTTCTGCTTCAGTTCTTCTCTGATTCTCACTGGAGAAGGAACTGGAGAGGCAGTCAGACCTCCCTGCACTTTATCTCCTTGGTCAGAGGCACGAGGTGAGCCAGGGCATACCTGCGGACCAGCAGACATTGCTTTCAAAATTCTCCCGCTCTGGGCACATGGAGCACATGCTCACCCACAGCGGAATACAGACAGAGACCACATATCTCAAAGAAACTCCAGTTACTATAAGGTAAATAACTTTCTCTTACTGGGATAGCGTCAGGGTGGAGCTGGCTCATTAAAGAGGGAGTGGGAGGTGGGACTCAGCCACACTTGGGCTTTTTAACACTTCTCCAGGTAAAGGGAATGAGTGTTGGGGTCATATTACAAGGGTAGCTTGTGACTATAGAAGAGATCAGCTGGGAAATAGCAGGGTAGCCTATGCTCAGTAACGAGAAAAACTCTAGTGAAAATGGACCTCAGAAAGGATGTTCCATTGAGGAGCAGTAAAGGATTAATGAGGAGACTAGGCTCTGTACCTAGGAAGAAGCTCCAGGAAGGAAAGACTGGACAATTTCCATTATGGAACAGATAGTTCAATTGTTAAGGCTCCAGGGTTGGAAACCCTGGCAGCAGGTGCGTGTGGGTTCTCCCTGTTCTGCCACCTATTGAGATGGTATGCCTGCTCACAACAAGGGGATGAATCAGTATTGGAGGACTGGGAGCTGATCCCAGAGAAGGGCTAAAGTGTGTCATGGAAGAGGACGCCCAGCAAGAATCTGACGCAGAAGATTGAGTTGTGTTTACTTTTGTCCTTTGATTAATTCTGGAAGGGAGTAGACTTTGAGACTTAGCTGGAGGGCTAAGTCACCTCAGCAGTCTAACTAGGCTTTAGAGTGGTGGATGACTACTGAGAGGAGAAACTGAGGCAGATGATGGGCCTGTTACAGTTGGCCACAATACAAGCCACAGAGTTCTATAATGCTGACTCAGATCAAGATAGATCATCACATGTTCTCTGCATAGGCCATACCTTTGTACTATTAAAAGTAAGAGTGGTATAGTCTTTCCTGTATCCAGACTGGATTAAATCTTCAGATTCCTGGCCATATGGGCAACTTACCCTTGCTTGGGCAAAATGTGGATGTCCCTTTTCCTCCTGATGCTAGAGAAACACAGTAAAGTTACTGTCTAATGACTCTTATAATTGACCTCTCTGACAAGAATCATTTAATAGTTTAAATTATTTTAACTAAAGAAAATTAAACATTCATGAGGCTAGGCCCCTGTCATAAACAGATAGTTAAGGGTTAATGTCTCTTTTACCTGTAAAGGGTTAAGAAGATCAGTAAACCTGGCTGACACCTGACCAGAGGACCAATAGGGGGACAAGATACTTTCAAATCTTGGTGGAGGGAAGTTGTTGTGTCTTTGTTTTTTGTGTGTCTGCTGAGAGGACGGACATCATCCAGTCTCTCAAATCTTCTGAAATCAAGTCTCTCATGTTTCAGACTTGGTAAGTAATTACCAGGCAAGGCTGTTAAATTATTTTTGCTTTCTTCCAACTTGTAAATGTGGAAGGCATTTTACCATCTGTTGTTCTGTAACTTTGACCTCAAGGCTATCCCTTGGTCGTTATAAGGAACTATCATTACCCTGTAAAGATTATTCTTCATCTGATTTTACAGAGAGAATTTACCCTTTTCTTTCTTATTAGTTAAAAGCTTCTTTTATAAACCTGATTGAATTGATTTTCCTTGTTTAAGATCCAAGGGGATTGGATCTGGACTCACCAGGGATTGGTGGGGGAAAAGGAGGGGGGTGGTAAATTTCTCCTTGTTTTAAGATCCACGGGGTTTGGATCTGCGTTCACCGGGGAATTGGTAGAGTCCCTCAAGGCAACCCAGGGAGGGGACGAAGTTTTGGGGGGACAGAGTGCCCCAGACACTGGAATTCTGGGGGGTGGCAGTGTATACCAGACATAAGCTAGTAATTAAGCTTAGAAGTGTCCATGCAGGTCCCCACATTTGTATCCGTAAGTTCAGAGTGGGGAAAGAAACCGTGACATCCCATGACCAAAACAAACATTTTAGTAGCATTTTAAAAATTCCTGAGGAAAAGCAAGTAAATCCACTCATTTTCTCTAGTATAAAGAAATGTTTAGGAGCTTATGGGAGCTTGAGGATACTGGAAGACATTTTGGATATTTTGAGAGAGACTGTAGGATCTTCAGTATGATGTAACTCAACCTTAATAAAAACATAATTTTGTAATTAATATGTTTCCTTATTGATATATTGATTTTAGAAGGCATGCCAAGGTATGCTTCCTTTGGAGCACAATATGAAAACTATTTTTTCTAAAAGCTATGCTGTTTTGGGTATTTCTAAGGTGTCTATCACCTGTGCCTAGGCACTGAATAAAATTGCTTGGATGCACAACTTCTAAAAATTGTTCTTCTACTTTCTAGGGGCAGGATGTGGATATCTGTTTGTGTGCAAAGTTTTTTTCTAGGCAAAAGAGTATTATATTAACAAAGGGCTTAATGATAGATGCACACAGACTCATTCTGACAAACAATGCTTTCAGGCCTCTCCAAGAGCTGGTGAAGCTCAGTAAGAGGTACTCAATCTCCCTCTTTGACACAAGCGACAAAGAGTCCTGTGGCACCTTATAGACTAACAGAAGTATTGGAGCATAAGCTTTCGTGGGCGAACACCTACTTCTGACGAAGTGGGTATTCACCCACGAAAGCTTATGCTCCAATACTTCTGTTAGTCTATAAGGTGCCACTGGATTCTTTGTTGCTTTTTACAGATCCAAATTAACCCGGCTACCCCTCTGATACTCTTTGACGCAGTCATTTCATTATCTGCCTCAGCCATTTATAATTCCTTAGGCTTTTTTTTTATTTGAGTGCCGAACCTGGAAATCCTGCCATTATTCTTCCTGTATGAATCATTTATGGAAAGGTCACTTTGGCACCTGCTGCTGCTTTGTGGCTTGACATCTCTTCCATCCAATTTTCCAGTTCACATCATCTCTATTGTGGTTAATGTTTGTTTTTTCCTCACTAGCCAGTTTCAGATCAATGAAGTTACTTTCCACTGATTCTATGACCTTTGAGATAAATAGTTTTTAACTCTGTTAACAGATCCCACTGTAGTCCATTTCTTTGAATGGTGCTTTAAGTGCGCTTTTTTTTTTTTAACAGAGCCAGGCTATGTCTTGAAGGCATAAAATATGAAGTGGCACACTTCCACCCAAGCATTTTTTCTGCTAGAAACATCCAGGAATCTCTGACCTCACTGAGGAATAGGCAAAAATATGTGAGTTATCCTCCCTGTTAATCTTGAAATAGTGTATGCCAAAATGGTGAAGGTATAAGATATTTTGAGCGGTGTATTCAATTATTAGGTGAAAATATATTATCTATATATTAGAGAAGCATGTGCAGTCTCCAACCAAGATCAGGGCCCCATGTTGCTGGGCACTCTATAAACACATCGTGAGAGAAGGTCCCTGTTCCAGAGAGTTTACAGTCCAAATAGACAGGACCAACAAAGGAGTATGTCTGGGTGAGCAGGGAGGAACAGAGAGGTGAAGCATGCCCTAGTTAGCTTACAAGATCTGTGACAGAGCCAAGAACAGAACTCAGGTATCCTGAGTCCTAGCCTACTGCCATACCCAGTGGACTGTGCTGTCTCAATTATACATACTATGTTATGAATATGGGAGGAATTATGTAAATAAATTTGTAATGTTATTGTAGGGATGACTATACTAGTATTTCTAGCATGAACTAAGTGTTTACCAGAAGCCTGTGCAGGTCTGACTACACTGAGTGTTTATGCAATTAATAATATTTGTGCCTTCTCTCCAAACGGTGTACATCCTAAATGCTTACCAGACTTTACAGTCACAGTCAGCAAACAAAACCAAACCAGAGGACAAGGCGGTGTGAGATAAAAGAATGAAAGAACCTACAGAGCATTTACCTACCCATTTGGCAAATGCAGATATGTAAACACAGGGTCTATGGTATGATTCTTTTTTCTGGAGGCTGTACCTTTAGATGTGCCTGTTTGCTGTGGGGCAGGGCTGTCAGTCAAGTCAGGCCCCTTTTTCCAGAGTGAATAGCATACATGGAGCCTTCTTTCAATCACCCTGACAGAGTAGTATGTGTTTTACTTCTTGAGGCCACAAATAATAAAGAAAATAACTAGTGTCCAGAATGGGATGGTACAAACAGCACCAGAGATTACACATGTAATACTGAGAACGCAGTCTGTTAATTTCTCAGTACCGGCCATTGTGAACTGACTCACAGCTCTGCCCTTCAACAAGCAGGAAGTAGACTCTTTATATTTTAAGATGCATATAAACAGAACAGAGCAGAGCAGAGCCAGAAACATTTCCCCTTTATATACAACTACTTAACTGTCGCTTGCCTTTTAGGAAGTTTCTCTCTTTTGTTGAGTTGTCTGTCACCTGAAATGGCCTATACTTGTGTTGGCAGTAGCTACAGGTGTGGAGCTCTGCTCTTGTTCGATGATGATAACAGTTGGCTGTGTGCATGTTCCCTCTGTGTGCTGCCTCGGCTCTGCGCAGATAGCTGACACAGCAAAGTCCGAGAGAACCCCCAAAGACCACAGACTCTAGTAAGGTACGAAGGAACCCGAGCCAGGTTTATTGTCAAATGAAGCACAGTAATAGTTTTCTATACATTCTACAGGACATAGTATGAATATGTGCCCCCTGGCAATGGACACAGCTCAGTCAGTGGCGGGACTTTCCACTGCCCCCTAGGCTGGACAAAGATGCACACTCCGGAACCTACTTTTATACAGTTACAGGACAGATTACTCATCTCTACTGACGTATTGAGGTACAGTCCCTTGGCTCATCAGGGTGCTGTCTCCCCTTTGATTACGTTGTTCCAAACAAACAGATCTATCCCTCATGCTCTTCTGTCTTTAAGATGCATCTGCCTGTTCCTTGTTATGTCTGTGGAGTGTCCTGATGTCATTTTGGCACAAGTTCCTCTCCTCACTACTTCTGTGAGTGGGGTCTCCCTCTGTCTCACAGCCCAGCTTTTGCTTAGCAATGCCTGGAAGTACTTTGGTTCAGGCTTCAGGCCTCAGGCTAGGCCTCTGACACAAAAGTTTGTTTCAGGGCCTCATCTTAATACAACTTGAAAGCACCATTTCTTAAAACATACTGACTAATCTAAATACACTTTCCCATGATATATAATATGGTGTGTTCTCTCTATACAGATTCAGATATTGACCTTTTAGGCTTATACTCATGATACTTGAAATAGATTTATTACTCAACTTTCTCCTGCCTTATTATTATATGTGCTCAAGGGCACGCTTCGCTACAGCTTCCAGTAAATGCATATAACATGTCTATGTAGCTATAGGAATGCCACAGTATAAAACCTAAAAAAATGCAGGAGGTCTTAAAACAAGTGTCCCTTTTACTTAACCACTGCATAGGCTCAGACTGAATTTTGATCGAGGCTGCTTTGTATTCCAGAAATGCTAACTGGCACTTTTTCCATAAGCCAGTGCTCGCTCTCCTGGCAAAACGGCATGTTGCATTTACAATATTTAAAATACAGTAATCCTTTAAGATAAAATCCTAGTGCTAATAAATAAGAGGTGATACAGCTCAGTTTGCACCTTCTAAAGGAGCCTTTCAGCCAGACTACATGGTGTAGTCCCGATAAGTGCCAGTTTTGAAGATTCTGACTCCATATAAAACATCACTTTGCTAGCTGTAGACAGTAAAGCACTAATAGACAAGGACTGGATTTCTTGCTAATATAGTATCGCCCTTCTACTTTTGTGCGGCATCCATCCTAGAAAAGAATCTGGGAGAGCACTATAAAGGAAATATAGGAGGAGGAGGCGGCTGTGTGTGTATGTTAAAGAGGCATTGGCAAGTCAATAAAAATAATCATGGTTATGTATCAGTTTTTGTGTTGGAATGGGGAAAATATCAGTTTTGATTTTTATCTTGAAAAAGACCAAAATAGACAATATCTGTCGTGAAGCAGACTCATAAATTAATAGCTGACCAAAAGCGACCATTGACCTATTTTGACCTCCTGCAGAACACAGGCCATAAAATAGCCCTGAATTGATTCCTCCTTCAAGTCCAATCGCTGTGGCTGACTTACAACACATCTTTTAGAACAGCATCCAATCTTGATTTTAAAATGTTCATCAAAGGAGAATCCACCACAGTCCTGGATAAATTGTTCTAGTGATTAATTACTCACTTTAAAAAAAAATCACTTTATTTCTAGACAGCATTCTCTTAGATGAAACTTCCAGCGATTGGATAATGTTGTTCTGTTTTCTCCTAGATTGAAGAGCTATTTGTTACAGTTCAGGATAATTGCACCTTTCTTTCCCCTCAGTGGTCCAGCAATGGCACCCACTGTCAAGCTTCCAGCTCCCCAGCTGTCACCTCTCTTGGGTGAAGACTCATCTCTCTCTCTCCCTTCTGACCAGGGCATTGCCAGGTTGGAAGAGACCTTAGGAGATCATCTAGTCCAATCCCCTGCTCCAAGCAGGACAAACCCCAACTAAATCATACCAGCCAGGGCTTTGTCAAGACAGGCCGTAAAAACCCCTAAGGATGGAAATTCCACCACTTGCCTAGGTAACCCATTTCAGTGCTTCACCACCCTCCAAGTGAAATAGAGTTTCCTAATATCCAACCTAGACCTCCCCCACTGCACCCTGAGACCACTGCTTCTTGTTCTGTCATCTGCCACCACTGAAAACAGCCGAGCTCCATCCTCTTTGGAACCCCCCTTCAGGTAGTTGAAGGCTGCTATCAAAACAGTTCCCTGCCTTCACTGTGTTATTCCCCAGAAAGCACAGTCTGCCTAAGCAGGCCTGCTTTGCTTCTGTCCTCAGAGCACTGTATAATTGCCCTAGTTATAGGTCACCCTGCAGTTTGTTCTAAGCAAGCCTATTTTATTCCTAAGGAGAAGGATTACAGAGAAAACAAGCTTAAAAATAATTAAAAACCTACCTGAATAACAATAAACTTACCAGACATCCATCTCCTCCATAGTCTCTGGCAGAAATAGTCCTTCAAAACCCCAACCAGCATTTTCTTGTGGTCTTGAGTTCATCACACCCTTTGCTCAGAATGAGAACGCAGTCTTACAGGGAGCTAGGTAGACCAAAGCCCTTTCAATTCTTTCTGAAGGATTGGTGCCCACCCTAGGTCGTGCCCATTTGCTGTATGAGAGCAAAAGCCCTAAGTCAGCTCACCACCAGGCTATTTATCTCAACATCCTTTCTTTGTCTGATGGTTTCTAGCAAATCCAGTCTGAACCTCTGAAGAACAGGTGATCAGTCAGAGAGTAGTCCCCTCCCCAGGGCAAAGTTTCAAAGGGTTGATAACCTGAAGAATTATATTAGCATAACCCCTCCTTCAGGAGAAGTTACATACAATCTCATAAAAACAAACACTTGCATTTTAATACAATGGACCCCAGCAGTATTAAACTTAATTCAGTCAGGTTTATCTAAGATATTGTATATGTCACACCATCTACTGTATTATCAAATTTTTGTTCCCCATGGTGGTGCTTATAGACTGATCAAATAACTTGGGAATAAATCTGGGGCAGATTTTTAAAAAGTCAAAACCAATTGTTTCCACTTTATGCATGCAGTTACCACGCGCATGAGTTGGGGTGAGGCGATTTGGGGGCATGCTTGTATAGACAGACACACATTGTAAATGGATATGTAAATACCCGTTAAAAAAATACCACTACAATTTTGGTTAATACAAACCTAATGGCATAGAAAAATAGTGAAACCTCTACAAAAGCTACTGAAGGACCTGTATAAGCTGGTGGTCATCTTGTCTAGTAGAAATAGGATTTTTAAAAATACAGCCCAAATAAACTTTACAGATTGTCAAAGTATAGTGGAGTGCATCTGACGTGTACAATTGTCTGGCCTCTCTTTCGTGCAGGACTAACAACCCAGGGTCACTGTTTTTTGTACTACTGTATTAAAAATCAGTCAGAGGTGCTGCCACCTACACAGACTTGACACACAAAGTAGCATCATCAGAGGCAATTTACAGTGGTGTATGTAATATTACAATGATGTAATGACCACACTGTATTTCTCACTAAACTGTTATTGAAAGAAATACATCACAGTCCTGTGCACCCTTGAGCTCTTTGAATTGCAATAGGGGATTTTAATAATTTTATTTCACTGTTCTGTAATAGAGCAATATAGCTGCTAAGCTGACAATATTTAGTAAAAAAAAAAATTTAGTGTGGTATGACAGTCAATATTAACGGACAAACTTCTGCTGAAAACTGTCTCCATCTAAATCTATATCTCCTTTCATAGCACAGTATGTCAGACTCAATTCAGTCACGTTCTGTGGGAATTACTGGATGAAATTCTATGCAGGAGGCCAAGCTAGAGAATCATTGTCAAGGTATTTTTCCCCCAGTTTGAACTTTAGCGCCCAAAAGTGGGGACCTGCATGGACCCTCCTAAGCTTAATTCCTAGCTTAGATCTGATAGCACTGCCACTAGCCAAAATATAGTGTTTGGCACACTTTCTGTTCCCCCAAAACCTTCCCTGGGGAACCCAAGACCCAAACCCCTTGGGTCTTAAAACCAGGAGAAATAAACCATCCCCCCTCCTTTCCCCCTCCCAGACTTCCCCTCGCTGGGTTACCCTGAGA
>NC_133774.1:77077944-77080349 GCF_003597395.2 Chelonoidis abingdonii
ACACCTTGGTCTTAAACAGAGAAATAAAACCATCCCCCCTCTTCCCCCCCAGACTTTCCTCCCGGCTTACACTGATCCAAACTCCTTGGATCTTTAAAACAGAGAGGAATAACCCTTCCCCTCCTCCCTCCTTCCCACCAATCCCTGGTGTTTCAGACCCAATCCGCCTTGGGCTTAAACAAGGAAAATCAATTAGGTTCTCAAAAAGAAAGCTTTTAATTAAAGAATATAAAAAGTAAAAATTACTCTCTGCTAAAATCCAGGATGGAAAATGTTTAACAGGTAATTCAGATTCTAATAGCTAGAGGATCCTCCCCCGCTGCCTGAGATCAAATTAAGGAAACAGAGGTAAAAATCCTTCCAGCAAAATACACATTCACAAGTTAAGAAAACAAACATAAGACTAATCCGCCTTTTCTAGCTAGTACTTACTATTTTGAACATGAGAGACTGTTTCAGAAAGATTGGAGAAAGACCTGGTTACACATGTGGTCCCTCTTAGCCCCAAGAGTGAACAACAACAAAACAAAGAGCACAAACAAAGACTTCCCTCCATCAAGGTTTGAAAGTATCTTGTCCCCCGATTGGTCCTCTGGTCAGGTGTCAGCCAGGTTCACTGAGCTTCTTAACCCTTTACAGGTAAAAGAGACATTAAACCTTAACCATCTGTTTATGACAATCACAGAGGGTACTTTCCAGTACCAGGTTTACAATGGCATCATAGCACTGGGCCCACAGGCAGAAAGGAAGGTCAGCTCCTTCAAGGGGGCCATCAGCCCATGCTTTTATGACATCCCTGAAATACTTCCAATCACAGCCCAGAATTACTAGGTAAGGTAAAGTGGGAGCCAAATCTTCTATTACCATTTCTGTGCAACTTCCCACTCTTAGCTGTCTCCCTTGTGGGATACAGGGGTATATCCCTGGGTATGCATCTAAGATAGATGATGTCCCCATGAATGTCCTGAAGGCCTGATAGCTGTTCTCTAATCAACATTTGGCCGCAGTCTGAGTCTACTTGACCTGGCAGTTCTACCCTGTTAATTCATACTCAGACTAACACCTTTACTGGGCCTCTTTTCTGAGCCGTAGTGCATGGGCAGCGGGTGAACCACCAACTGGGGGAGGCTAGCCTCCAGTCCTACCCCTTCTGTATCGCTGCTGGGGCCCAGAGGCCCTCCCCATCACAGAGGCCGGCCCTCTGCCCTAGGCTAATGCCCCTAGCTTCCTCCCCAAGGCCCAGATTGGATGGTGCAGGCCCAGAGTGGGCGGCGCAGGCCCCCTCAGTTCGGGGAAAGCATGCAGCACAGCTCAAGCCTGGGAGACTGGAGCCACACCAAGAGGAAGCATCAAGGAGAGGGAACACGCCTGGCTGTTTGGGGAGGCACTGTCTCCCCCAGCCTATGATACCTGCTGCCCATCCCCTAGCATCAGATGTTTAAGCCTGCCCATATTTAAAATCCATGAAGGTGAAGTCGCAGTGGAAATGACCCCATTCTCCATATGCAAAACAGCTTCCCACTGAGGAACCCACCCTGTTCCCCTCCTTCCCAGGGGGCTGTTGTGCGTCTGAGGAGAGCTCACCTTTGGAACCGGGCTTTTCCCTGGCCATGTGAGGCCAGATCTCTGTGGTCTTGCCATAGCTACTGGTCATCTGCAGAGCTGAGCTAGGTATATAGTTTCCAAGAGACCACTGTCCTCATCTGGCTTGTAGATCCATAGGCAGCAGTCCCCTGGGACGAGTGGCTTTATGCCTCAGTTCTAAAGGCTAGGCCTGCTGCTGCCATATAATTCTCTGTCAGGTTCATGTCATCAACCAACATCTCTGATCTATGTCGCAACACCCACTCCTGTCCTCTAGCCAGGCAGACCTGCATAAACTCTTCCGGTATTATCTGCTCAGCCAGCTGCTCCCCAGTTCACTTTTGGGTTGGAGCCATTGCCAACAATGTTCCTTAAGGCTCTGGGCCACTGCTCAGGGCCAGCATCTCTCTCAATGTATTTTGGCCATGATTGGGCTTGAAGATGACCCGGATCTTCCTCATCACCTTTGAGTGGATCTCCACTGCAGCATGGTGGCCATCTGAGTACTGGGCTATTTTGATGGCATCCTAGCAGATTGGGCTTGGCTTAAGCTGTGTATCTGAGCCTCGATGCCATAGCTGCTCAAGGCTATGCATGGGTCTTCTACATCACAGCCAAAAACCACTCACTGTGCTTTCACCTCAGGCCTCTGGACCTCCAGTACCAAAAGCATTCTGACAAGATTCCTAGCATAATCTTCTGTGGCACCTTATAGACTAACAGACATTTTGGAGCATGAGCTTTCATGGGTGAATACCCACTTCGTCAGATGCATGTAGTGGAAATTTCCAGGGGCAGGTATATATATGCAAGCAAGCTAG
>NC_133774.1:77080374-77176144 GCF_003597395.2 Chelonoidis abingdonii
TACCGCCGCGGGCGTACATTTAGGTCAGCCTAGGCATAGCGCACTAGGGGCCAGAAGAACTAAGATTAGTACGAGGGCGCAGGCATTCGCCGGGGTCAGCAGGGCGCTCCGGTGGAGCTGCCGCAGCATGCCTGTGGAGGGTCCCGTTGGTCCGACGGCTCGGTGAAAGCTGCCGCAGTCATACACTGCGGATGTCGCCTCCCGCAGGCTCCGTGTGGACCTCCCGCAAGCACCAACTGCGGGCTCCACCGATCCACGGCCAACGGACCCTCGCAGGAATGCTGCGGCAGACTCCACCAGGAGGCGGCGAGAACCCTGGCGCCGGTCCTGGTACTAGATATAGATGTCACTGGCAATTCATTGGAGGGGCGTGAAGAGAAGCAAGAAGGCACCTCGGCAGAAGAGGTGGAGCATGGTCGAGAAAGGGGGAGTGGGACATGTGGGCTTTAGGGGGAGGAGGCTGGAGCAGGGGCTGGTTCTGGGGGATTGGAACCAGTTCTGGGTGCGGTGCTCCCCCTTCTAGGGAGCTTCAGTGCTCCAGCTCAGTGCCACCCTGAACACAAGAGTCAGCCACCATCTCGGACTGGCTTCGGGTGTGGACACCCCCGCTTTTCTTATCAGTGGGTGCCTTGAGCCAGAACAGTCTCTCTGATTACAGTACAAGTGTCTAGGGGTCACAGGACTCAAGACACCTTTTTTATCTAGCTGTGGCAGAGTTTGGCATATCCTGGCCAAGTTTCTCACTCATTTACTCGTACTTTTCCTCTGTAAAGGTAAAACAGCTTGATCTTCATTTTCTCAATCTTTATACTAGCCTCAGGTATTTACAGAATATGTTTTTTTTCACGCTTCCATCCTGTGTCAGTGGGCCCCGGACCACCTCCCATCTGGCAGTGGCAGCAGGGCCCCCAGGCCTCCCTCCACCTGTGGCAGCAGCTGGGTGGGACGGGACCCTGACGCCCCCACCCAACAGCAGCAGCGCTTCAGGCTGCCGCCCACCCCAGACCGCAAGCAGCCACAGCAGCATCCTCTGGAACACACACACCACCCTACACTCTAAGATTTATAGGGGTTATTTTTAGTAAAGTCACGGACGGTCCTAAGCCATGACTTTTAGTATTATTGCCGTGGACGATATGCGTTGACTTTACTAAGAAATACTCGGTAACTAAATCATAGCCTGTTCTTCGTATAATGCGTCATTCATATCAATGTCGAATGTAATGATAGCAACACATAAGAGGAATTATGGGATACTTACGAATTATGCTTAAGGTCAGTCAACCTTTTTTCTTCTGTTTTGTTTCCTCCAGCAGACAGAGGGTAGTTATCTCCATTCTCCCTACTGTTAATTAAGGCGGGGGTTTGCCAAAGACCAATAGGCATATCTTTGATGTAGTTGAAGGCAAACAGAAAACATAACAAGAAGTACGCAATGGACCCACATGGACTGCAACCAGAAGAAACACACATAGGAGTGGAACTTTGTCAAAGTGTGTGTTCGAAGTATATGCCAAAGGAATGTACTGGACGGTAAGAAAAAATGGGAAAAGAATATTATTTCGGAGGAACTCCCTCTTGTGTGGCATTAGGTGAAACATGAAAATGTGAATCCTGTAAACAGATGATACTGTAGGACCTACAGACAAGTTATAGATAAGATTTATTTTATGTAGAGGTAAGTTTTAGTCTTGTAGAAGTGCTTTTTGTGTTTTCAATTTGTAACTATGTCTGTTTTTATTATCTTGCTTAGTGTCCTTTAATCTGCTTCTTTATTAATAAATTTTCTTGGTTTTATATTAATTTCCCTCAAACTGGCTAGCAGGGTAGTGTTGTATACTGTCTCCCTGGAGACAGCAGATTGTATTTCTGTGCGTGTCCATGACAGGAGGCGGGATACTGCAGGGAATACTCTCCAGGAGAGCTTGGGGACTAAGGTGGTAAATGTTACTGCAAGCAAAAGTAAAAGCTGGCAGAGCTTCTGGGAGATGTGTGGCCTAACAACGGGGAGATAGCAGCTGTTACCTCTATTTAACTCAAGCAAGGAGAGGAGTAACAAAGTCACCCACAGTCTGGGCTCTGAGAAAGCTTAGAGAACATTGGATTTATTAGATTTTGTTGACTCTTACTTGGAAAAGAGCAATTGGTAGACCAAGCTTGAGGTTTGCCTCAACATGTACTGAAAAGATGAACTGTCATAGTGCTGGAGTGATATTGACAGAAGAGGGACCCAAAGAAGGAGGACGGCTAGGAACCAGTGACCTAAACCACTAATAATTTTTTGTTTGCCCTTTTCTTACCTTTTCCAAGTCCAATATTTTTTTTGAGTGGGGCGACCACGTCTGCACAGCGTATTCCACAGGTTGTAGAGCGTACATGGGTTTATAATTAAAGCAACCATGAATATTTCTGTCCTATTTATGCTACCCTTTCTTTAATCTTTTTCCAGCATTCTGTTGCTTTTTGACTGCCCACTTGCACATTGAGTGGATTGTTTTAGAGAACTATCCACAAATGACTCCAAGATCTCTTCTTGAATGTAACAGCCAATTTAGACCCGTCATTTTATTGTATAGCTGGGATTATTGTTTTCCAATGCACTTTACTTTGCATTTATCAAAATTACATTTCATTCTTGCCATTTTGTACCAGTCAACCCCAGTTGAGAGTTCCTTTTGGTCTTCGCAGTTGCCTGGCGTCTTAAACTATCTCCATTAATTTTGTGTCATCTGCAAATTTTGCTAATCTCATTGTTTACGCCCAGCGGTAGGACACCTTGGCAGGGGTGCCAGAGGCGGACATGAGCTGAGATTGTCAGTAGCACCACCCGTCCTGGAGCTTCTGTCCACTGGTCCAGGGGGCTCTGCATTTTAATTTAATTTTAAATGAAGCTTTCCTTAACATTGGAAACCTTAATTTACTCTTACAGTACAACAACAATAGTTTAATAATTATGTCTTAGGACTTTAGGAAAGAGCCTTCTAAAAACGGTATAAAATTTTATCCCGCGCCTGCGAAAACCTTGAAATCAGCGGGTGAAATAATAAGACTTGGCATCAGCCCGTCTGAAAGGTTGCGACCCGTGGTTTACCCCTTTTTTCCATTTTTGAAACATTGAATACGGACTGGTCCGAGAACAGGACCCCTGGGACACAACTTTTACCTCTCTCTCCATTCTGAAAAACTGACCATTTATACCTACCCCTTTGTTTCCTAATTCATTACTCAGTGCATAGAGCACCTTCCATTTTATCCCTAGCCAGGCGTTGTCAGTTTCATCTAGAACTATTTTACAAACTGCGGAACCTAATCCTCTAACCCTTAATCATTTGTCATTCATTGAGGACAATGGACTATTGCATACTAAGACCCCTTCTGTGGACTGGTGAGGATTTCAAGGAGTTCTGTTCCTCGATAGGAGTGAATCCCTGGTTGAAATGTTGATGTTTGGGTATAATACATAATGCAATTTAGGATACAGTTCTACTTAAAAATTGCTTAATAAGTCCTACTATGCTGAAATGGCTCCTCACCCAACTTCCATATTCCAATATGAACAAACTGATTTTACATATTTGGGGGGAAAGTGAGTAGTTAGCGATGTTGGTGTTTGTATTAATACAGGCGGTGTGGTATGGGAGTTTGGCTGCGGGATCCCGGTTTGGCTGGGTGCAGGAGGGAGTACATGGAGGGTCATTGTCGAACCCCCTTTGTGTCCGCGGCTCGCCATGAGTGCCATACTGCAACGGTAAAAAGGATTTCTGTCGGACTGGCATTCGAATTGCCGATGCAATGCCAGCCAACATAGCATAAGTGAAGCTCCAGCAGAGCAGACAGCCTTGCCAACAAATGGCCGCCAGCAACAACAGCAAAAAGCAGTGCATTTAGAGTTGCAGTTGCAGGCAGGCAATGAACAGCAACAGTGCTGGTCCAGCAAATTGGCTAACCCTCTCTACAATCCAGGGGCAAACGCAAACCCTGCCGCAGGGCTTCTCAGTGTCACTCCAAGGGCCCAATTTTTCTGATTAAAACTCAAAGTTAGGCCTGAAGCTAAGCCGGAATCTCATCCCTGCTTGAGCAGACGACTACCTTATCAGCTTGCTAGCCAACGCACGAGGGCTATTTTTGTTGGCACTCTCCCTGACCGGGCCGGCTCAACGCTGATATCAAAGGCTTTATTGCCATGCGCCACACAAGATTAATGCTAAGTATCAAGAGGGGTAGCGTGTTAGTCCTGATCTGTAAAAGCTAGGCAAGAATCCTGGGACCTTATAGACTAACAACGTTTTGGAGCATGAGCTGTCGTGGGTGAAACCCACTTGTCGATGCAGTAGTGGAAATTTCCCAGGGCAGGATATAATGCAAGCAGCTTAGAGAATAGTGAGTTAGTTCAATCAAGGGAGGAGAGACCCTGGTTCTAGCAAGTTGAGTGTGAAACCAAGGGAGAAAACTGGTTCTCTTTAGATTGGGCAAGCCATTCACATCTTGTTATCTGAGCTGAATGGTCAAATTTGCAGATGACTGAAGCTCAGCAGTTTCTCTTTGAGTCTTGGTCCTGAAGTTTTTTTGCTGCAGGATGGCGCACCTTAAGGTTGCATAGGTGTGCCCGGGGAGGGTTGAAGTGCACTTACAGGTTTGTTATTTGCCCATTCCCTAATAATCTGATTGTGTCCATTTAAATTCTTTTCTGTAAAGACTGTCCGAGTTTGGCCGATATACATACGCGAGGGGCATTGTTGGGCATATGATGGCATTATTACATGGTGAAATGTGCAGGTGAATGAACCGGTGATGGGTGTGATTTGGTTAGGTCCTATGATGGTGTTGCCTGGTTGTTAAATATAATGGGCAGAGTTTGGCATCGAGTTTGTTGCATGGATATGGTTCCTGAGCTAGAAGTTACTATGGGCGGTGTGCAGTTACTGTAGGAATATGTTTCAGTTGGCAGGTTGTCTGTGGCGAGGACTGGTTGCCACCCAAGGCCTGTGAAAGTGTGGGATCATGTCCAGGATGGGTTGTAGATCCCTGATGATGCTTGGAGGGGTTAGCTGTGGGACTGTATGGATGGCCAGTGAGTCCCCTGTTTGGTTTCTTCTTGGGTTTGTTTGCAGTAGGAGGCTTGGGTACATGTCTGGCTCTTGTTGACCTGGTTTCCTTATTTCCTATCAGTGATTGTGTTTGAGATGCTTGGGGAGATTTGTAGGTGTTGGTCTCTGTCTGAGAGTTAGAGCAATGTGGTGGTAACGTCTGTGCTTGGCTGTAGCAATGGAATGTGTGATGTGCCCAGGATGAAAGCTGGAGCATGAGTGTAGGCCTAGCTGTCAGTAGGTTTTCAGTATTATGGGTGGTGTTTAATGTGACCATCATATTATTTGCACCGTGGGTTCTAGGAGTGGACCTCCTTGTGTAGATTGGTCCAGCTAGGTTGAGTGGTGGGGATGAAGCTGTTGAAATTGTGGTGGAATTTTTCCAGAGTCTCCTTCCCATGGGTCCAGATGACGAAGATGTCCATCAATGTAGCGTAGGTAGAGAAGGGCGTTGAGTGGACGAAAGCTAGGAAGCGTTGTTCCAGGTCGGCCCAAAAAATATTGGTATATTTTTTGGGGGGGTCCATGCAGGTGCCCATAGCAGTGCCACTGCTATGTACATCAACTGCTAGAACAGCCTCAATCCTCCCTGATTGAACTAACCTCGTACTTAGTAGCTGGCTACAATTCAGATTTTCTCGTCAAGACCCTCACAACCTGAGCTTTACATCGAGACGCCACACTCCGCCCAATACCCGACCGCATTTACGTCTCGTACGTCAATGCATTAGTTGTAATATCCAGGGCATCAGGTCATATATATGCAAGCAGCAGCGAGTAACGAGGTTAGTCAATCAGGGAGGATGAGGCCCTGTTCTAGCAGTTGATGTACTAGCAGTGGCACTGCTATGGGCACCTGCATGGACCCCCCAATACCAATATACTATTTTTAGGCCGACCTGGAAACCGCTCCTCAGCTTTCGTCCACTCACGCCCTTCTCTACTACGCTACATTGATGACATTCGTCATCTGGACCCATGGGAAGGAGACTCTGGGAAAATTCCACCACAATTTCAACAGCTTCCACCCCCACCACTCAACCTCAGCTGGACCATATCTACAGGAGGGCCACCTTCCTAGACACCCGTGCATAATGATGGTCACATTAACACCACCCTATACTGAAACCTATGACAGCTATGCCTATTCATGCTCCAGCTTTCATCCTGGGCACATCATCAACGATCATTGTCTACAGCCAAGCACAGACGTGTACAACCCCATCTGCTCTAACCTCTCAGACAGAGACCAACACCTACAAATCTCCACCAAGCATATCTCAAAATACAATACCTGCATGAGGAAATAAGGAACAGGTCAACAGAGCCAGACATGTACCCAAGCCTCCCACTGCAAGACAAACCCAAGAAAAAACACAACGAGGGACTCCACTGGCCATCACCATACAGTCCCCAGCTAAACCCTCAAAGTCATCGGGATCTACAACCCATCCTGGACATGATCCCACACTTTCACAGGCCTTGGGTGGCAGCCAGTCCTCGCCCCCCCAGACAACCTGCCCAACCTGAAATATTCCTCCAGTAACTGCACACCGCCACCATTGTACTCTAGCTCAGGAACCAATCCATGCAACAACCTCGATGCCAACTCTGCCATATATATTTACACCCAGCAACACCATCATAGGACCTAACCAAATCAGCCACACCATCACCGGTTTCATTCACCGACATCATACCATTTAATATATGCACTCATATGCCAACAATGCCCCTCTGCATTGTATATGGCCAAACTGGACAGTCTTACAGAAAAAGAATAATATGGACACAAATCGATATTTTAGGAATGGAAATATACAAACCTTAGTGAGTGCACTTCACCTCCCCGGGCCACACTTAGCAGACCTTAAGGTGGCCATCCTGCAGCAAAAAAACTTCAGGACCAGACTCAAGAGAAACTGCTGAGCTTCAGTTCATCTGCAAATTTGACACCAATCCGCTCAGGATTAACAAAGACTGTGAATGGCTTGCCAACTACAGAACCAGTTTCTCCTCCCTTGGTTTTCACACCTCAACTGCTAGAACAGGGCCTCATCCTCCCTGATTGAACTAACCTTGTTATCTCTAGTTTGCTTGCATATATATACCTGCCCCTGGGAAATTTCCACTACATGCATCTGACGAAGTGGGTATTCACCCACGAAAGCTCATGCTCCAAAACGTCTGTTAGTCTATAAGGTGCCACAGGATTCTTTGCTGCTTTTACAGATCTAGACTAACACGGCTACCCCTCTGATACTTAGCATAATCTTGTGTGGCCATGGCATAAAGGCCTTGATATTCAGCTTGAGCCGGCCCGGTCAGGGAGAGTGCCAACAAAATAGCCCAGTGCTTGGCTAGCCAAGCTGTAGTAGTCGTCTGCTCAAAGATGATGCTTCCGGCTTAGCTTCAGGCCTCAACTTTGAGTTTTATCAGAAAAATTGGGCCTGGAGTGACACTGAGAAGCCCTGCTGCAGGGTTTGCGTTTGCCCCCTGGGATTGTAGAGAGGGTTACCATTTGCTGGACCAGGCACTGTTGCTGTTCTTGCTGCTGCACTGCCAACTCTCAAATGCACTGCTTGCTGTTGTTGCTGGCTGGCCATTTGTTGGCACTGCTAGTTCTGCTGCTGCTGGGCCACATGTTGTTGGTGGCTGTGCACAGTGATGCCAGTAGAAATCCTTTCTTGCCGGTAATGCACTCATGGGAGGGACACAAGGGGGTTCACATGACCCTCCATGTGACTCCTTCCTGCCCCAGCCCAAACCTGGGGCCCCCACCCAACTCCCTCCAACACCGCCCTTTGTATATACAAACACCAACATGCTTAACTACTCACTTTCCCCCCCAAATATGTAAAATTCAGTTTGTTCATATGGAATATGGGAGTTGGGTGAGGAGCCATTTCAGCATATGTAGGACTTATTAAAAGACAATTTTTAAGTAGAACTGTATCCTAAATTGCATTATGGTATTATACCCAAACATCACATTTCAACAGGGGATTCAACTTCCTTTATAGGAACAGACTCCTGAAACTCTCACCAGTCCACAGAAGGGGTCTATAGTTATGCAAATAGTCCCATTGTCTTCAATGGAATTGATCAAATGATTAAGGGTTTAGAGGATTAGGTTCCCAGTTTGTAAATAGTTCTAGATGAAACTGACAACGCCTGAGCAGGGATAAAATGGAAGGTGCTCTCATGGACTGGTAACTGATAGGAAACAAAGGGTAGGTATAAATGGTCAGTTTTCAGAATGGAGAGAGGTAAATAGTTGTGTCCCCAGGGGTCTGTTCTCGGACCAGTCCTATTCAATGTATTCAAAAATGGAAAAAAGGGTAAACCAGGGGTCGGCAACCTTTCAGACGGGCTGTGCCAAGTCTTAATTTATTCACGCTGATTTAAGGTTTCGCATGCCGGTAATACATTTTAACGTTTTTAGAAGGTCTCTTTCTATAAGTCTATAAGACATAATTATTAAACTATTGTTGTTGTATGTAAAGTAAATAAGGTTTCACAATGTTTAAGAAGCTTCATTTAAAATTAAATTAAAATGCAGAGCCCCCTGGACCAGTGGACAGGAGCCAGACAGGGTGAGTGCTACTGAAAATCAGCTCATGTGCCGCCTCTGGCACCCGTGCCATAGGTTGCCTACCCCTGGGCTAAACAATGAGATAGCAAAATTTGCAGATGATACAAAATTACTGAAGATAGTTAAGACCCAGGCAGACTGCGAAGAGCTCCAAAAGGAACTCTCAGAACTGGGTGACTGGGTAACAAAATGGCAGATGAAATTTAATGTTGATAAATGCAAAGTAAAGTGCATTGGAAAACATAATCCCAGCTATACATATAAAATGACGGGGTCTAAATTGGCTGTTACCATTCAAGAAAGAGATCTTGGAGTCATTGTGGATAGTTCTCTAAAAACATCCACTCAATGTGCAGTGGCAGTCAAAAAAGCAAACAGAATGCTGGGAATAATTAAGAAAGGGATAGATAATAGGACAGAAAATATCATGTTGCCTTTATATAAACCCATGGTACGCTCACACCTTGAATACTGCGTGCAGACGTGGTCGCCCCATCTCAAAAAAATATATTGGACTTGGAAAAGGTTAAGAAAAGGGCAACAAAAATTATTAGTGGTTAGGTCACTGGGTCCTAGCCGTCCTCCTTCTTTGGGTCCCTCTCTGTCAATCACTCCAGCACTATGACAGTTCATCTTTCAGTACATAGTGATGCAAACCTCAAGCTGGGTCACCAATTGCTCTTTTCCAAGATAAGAGTTCAACAAAATATATAGAATCCAATGTTCCTCTAATGCTTTCTCAGGAGCCCAGACTGTGGGTGACTTTGTTACTCCTCTCCCTTGCTTGAGTTAAATTAGGTAACAGCTCGCTATCTCCCCAGTTTGTTAGCCAACCAATCTCCTCAGAAGCTCTGCCAGCTTTTACTTTGCCTTGCAGGTAACATTTTATCCACCCTAGTCCCCAAGCTCTCCTGGAAGAGTATTCCTCTGCAGTATCCCGCCTCCTGTCACTGGACACGCACAGAAAATACCAAGTCTGCTGTCTCCAAGGAGACAGTATACACACTACCCTGCTAGCTCAGTTGAGGGAAGAATTAATAATAAAACCAAGAATAAGTTTATTAATAAAGAGCAGATTAAAGTGACACTAAGCAAAGATAATAGAAACAGACATAGTTACAAATGAAAAACAACAAAAAAGCACTTCTACAAGACTAAAACTTAACTCTAACATAATAATCTTATCTATAACTTTTCCTGTAGTCCCTACTAGTATTCTGTTATACCAGGATTCACATTTTCATGTTTCCCCTATGCCACACAAGAGGGTTCCTCCGTAAATAATCATCTCTTTTCCCCATCTTTCTTACAGTCCAGTACATTCCTTTGCAATATACTCCTCGAAACACACACTTGACAAAGTTCCACTCCCCTATTGTGTGTTCTTCTGGTTGCAGATACCATGTGGTCCATTTGGTACTCTTGTTAATTTGCTTTTCATGTTGCCTCACTACACAAAGATAGTCCCTATTGTCTTTGGCAAACCCCGCTTAATTTACAGTAGGAGACATGGAGATAACTACCTCCTGTCTTGCCTGGAGGAAAACCAAACAGAGAGAAAAACAGGTTACTGACCTTAAAGCATAATATCAGTAAGTATCCCTAATTCCTCTTATTGTGTTGATATATACATTTCACATTGATATTAATGACCAGTATATTACAAGAAAGGCTATGATTTAGTTACCGGTATTTTTAGTAAAAGTCACGGATAGGTCACAGGCAATAACCTAAAAGTCATGGCTAGTGACTCGTCCGTGACTTTTACTAAAAATACCCCTAACTAAATCTTAGGAGGTGAGGGTGGGTGTGTGTGTTCCAGAGGATGCTGCTGCTGCTGCTGCGGCTTCTGGGGGTGGGGGGCAGCCTGAAGCGCTGCTGCTGCTCCTGGGTGGGGGGCGTCCCAGGGTCCCGTCACCACCACCACTGCTGCTGCTCCAGGTGGAGGGAGGCCTGGGGCCCTGCTGCCACTGCCCAGGGATGGGAGGTGGTCCGTGGCCCACTGCACATGATGGAAGCAGTGGAAAAAAGAACTATATCTGTAAATACAGCTGAGCTAGAGTATAAAGATGAGAAAATGAAGATAAAGCTGTTTTACCATCTTACCAAGGAAAAGTACGAGTAATGAGTGAGACACTGGCGCTAGGAATAATGCCCAAAACTCTGCCACAGCTGATAAAGGTGTCTGAGTCCTGTGACCCCTAGACACTTGATACTGTAATCAGAGAGACTGTTCTGGGGCTCAAGCACCCACTGAATAAAAAAAAAAGCGGGGGGTGCTCCACACCCGTAAGCCAGTCCGAGATGGTGGCTGACTCTTGTGTTCAGGGTGGCACTGAGCTGGAGCACTGGAAGCTCCCTAGAAGGGGGGAGCACCAGCACCCAGACCATGGTTCCAAATCCCCCAAGACCCCAGCCCCTGCTCAGCCTCCTCCCCCTAAAGCCCCACCCATGTTCCCACTCCCCCTCTTCTCGACCATGCTCCACCTCTTCTGCCGAGGTGCCTTCTGCTTCTCTCCGCCTCCTCCAATGCATTGCCAGTGACATCTATTCAGTAACCAGGACCGGCGCCAGGGTTTCTCGCCGCCTCCTGGTGGAGCTGCCGCAGGCATTCCTGCGGAGGGTCCGTTGGCCGTGGATCCGGTGGAGCTGCCGCAGTGGTGCTTGCGGGAGGTCCACCGGAGCCGCGGGAGGAGCCGACCATCCGCAGGTATGACTGCGGCAGCTTCACCAGAGCCGCGGACCAACGGACCCTCCACAGGCATGACTGCGGCAGCTCCACCGGAGCCGCCTGCTGACCCCCGGCAAAATGCCGCCCCCTCAATAATCCTGGCACCCTAGGCGATTGCCTAGGCTGCCTAAATGGTAGCGCCGGCCCTGTCAGTAACTGGAACATAAGAGAAGTGTATAGATATTCTTCCTCATCCGCCCCAAACACACACACCTCTTCAAAAGCCCCCACCAGGAAAAAGGAAAGTCAGCGCCTGTAACCCCAGGCGCGCTGCTGAGCTGCTGGAGCCAATACACTACATGTCCCAGAGATCCGCCGGGCGGCGTGACGCATGCGCGCTGCTGACCTAGTGGAGCCAATACACTACATTTCCCAGAGATCCGCGGGCGGCGTGACGCATGCGCGCTGCTCTGGCCCTGTGCTTGGTAGGTGCTGTGGTCACGTCCCCCCACTTGGCGTTTGCGCTTGGCCCCAGGAGCGTGGTGGGGCAGCATGTCAGCTGCGCTGAGGTTCGATGGGCGCGTGGTGCTGGTGACTGGCGCCGGGGGAGGTAAGTGGCTCGCGCGGGCCCTGTGGGCTTGCACTGCACGACGTTGCATTTGTCCGCTGGGCTTCGGGAGGGGCGGCCCTGGCCAGGGGTCGCCTGTGCTGCTCCCGTAGGTGCTGGCTGATGCGGGCCGCGGGTTTGGAGGAAGAGTTGGGTGCAGGAATTGGGAGTTAAGAGGGGATCCTGCGGCTCTGGCTGCAGCTGAAAGGGCTCCTCTCAAATCCTCTCTGCTGTTTGGGAAAGAAAACTCTGCCTGCCAGTAGCAAGGGTACAAAGCGTGGGGGCGTGCGCGCGGTGGCGGCGGCCAGCAATTTATTCTGTGTAGTCAGGTACTGTGGGTGTGGGATGTGCCTCAGCTGTGCAGAACTGGGGCAAAAGTTTTCCTAAACTCCCCAAGGAGGAAGTTTGATTTCGCGGTGCCAAGGTTGAAGCCACTCCTCCCCCACCCTTTGAAGGAAAGAGATCAATCACTCTCATGTTTACAACAGGCGTCTTGCGTGGTTTTGCTTCAACTTGCAAGATAATTGCATTTTGAAAAACTACTTTTCAAAACACAACTATATGCAATTAAAGCATGCGGGCTGCTTGAATATAGTCAGCGTTCAGGTGTTGACAGACACAAAGCAAGCTGTAGAGCTGAAGAGATTTTGTTTTCTATTTCATAATTTATTATAATCTTAGGTGATACCCAGTGAAGCCTTGATCCTGCAGTGTGCTCGATACAGGTGTAGGAACCGTTTCTCCTCTCACCCGCACCATGTAGACCTCTACTGGAGTGTGGATTTGGGCTGCTTAAGAGTTGCTTTACTGTAATAACCATGCAGAGGGAAACACATTGTCTATTCCAGTGCTTTGGCTTTGTAGGTACAGCAGATTTATTTAAGATGCTTTGCTGATACTTGCAAGAATAGTTAGCAAAAAGTTTTCAAACAGATGTTTCATAAAGTTGACATTATGAAGCACAGTAAGAGCTTTAAAGCTACTCTGAATGCCTTTCAGCTCTCGCCCAGATTTTCCTTTGCTACATGTTAGTTTGCTGTGCTGTTCTTTAAATCTTTCTTCTTCAGTTAAATCTGTCAAAAGTGACCACCTGAGCCAATAGGAAATAATACAAGACAAAAAAGCAAAAAGTTGCTTGGTATCAGTGGATATTTAGCAAGTACAACTTGTAGTAAAAGCCATAGGATTCTTGAAAGTTGTTGTTCCACAGATAAGTATGGTTTCACTACAGCTTTTTACATTAAAATCAGTTCTTAATACATTTATCTAACTATAGATCTATCACAATGCTTTGTTTAATTCTCAATAGGTGCTTACCTTGTTTTGATTATAGTACTGTTACTTTTACACAGTGACTTAGAAGTTGATTATTTTCTAAAAATCAGAGCTAGTGAGGGAGTCTTAACACATCTTGCAGACAGAAGAGTATTCCTTCGCATTCCTGTAAGTCAGGGGTCGACAGACTGGGAGAAAATCCTATATTATTACATTAGGTATTTATGTGGACACCACATAGACTGCTCTGTGTGTATCATAAGCACCCTGTCTGGTCCACTGGGTGACACCATTCTCACTGGCCTGTGCTTTTGGATAGTTCAAACATCATGAAGAAAGGGGCACCCAAACTTTGCACAGCTCAAGGGGCTACGTTACAACTTGCCAGTAGCCAAATATTGGAGCCGTATTATTTTCTAATATGTAGGCATGGCACCAAAGAGATTACTAAATGAAAGTATTACATAATGTGACCTATAAGCTCAATTTCAATTTCTAAATCCTTGGTTTGTTTACTAGATTTAGCACGATC
Organism: Chelonoidis abingdonii; assembly: GCF_003597395.2. Classification (NCBI taxonomy): domain Eukaryota; kingdom Metazoa; phylum Chordata; order Testudines; family Testudinidae; genus Chelonoidis; species Chelonoidis abingdonii. The sequence goes on from NC_133774.1 coordinate 77,094,142, forward strand.
AATATGTTTCCAAACAGCCTTTGTGAGCCAGTTTTAAGTGATCTCATGGGGAACAAAGGCACTTTGTGTGCACTTTGAAAAATCCTCCTCCCCCTTACACTTTATTCAGTCATATGTTTAATTTGTTCATAACAAAATTACTTGTGCGGAAAAGAATCACACCGTCTGCCCTTGATCCACTTTTGTTAACATTTTGACTGGTATGATTGGATAATATCATTGTCCATAAAAGCAACTGATGTATTCAACAGGCCTTAATTCTAAATAAAGACAAAGGTGAAAGACTAATGGAAGATATGAAACATTAAATGTTGCATTATGCTGTATAGTAAGTAAGCTGTTTTGTGCTCTTTGCTCATGCAAATAAATGACTTGCTTCTTGTTTAGGTCCAAGTAATTGGCACTGGTTTTTATCAATATGGGTAAAAGGCACTATAATAGTTATGATTGGAGTTGAACTTGTGTTTGCACGATATGACAACGTTTCCTTTTGAGCAGACAAAACAAAATTAAACTAGGGGCTGCCTTATTAACTTAGAATGTAATTCATTAACTTGAAACATCTTCTCCCAGTGCAAAACCAGAATACATTCCTGTATTTTGTAGCCTGCCCCATCAAGTGTCACAAATGCCTCCTTCACAAGCACAAAACTCTCTCCTGGAGCTTTAGCAACAAGCAGCTTCCATGATGACTCTTCTGGGTGCTGTACCACTAAGTGAGCATGGGGTATACTTAGTGTTTTCAATTGTGGATTTGGCCATCAGTTTTTGAGCTAATTTGCTTTCTTTTATATTTCAGTTTTCACAACATGCGACTGCTTTTGTGACAACTTTACAATGGAATTATTTTTTAATTAAATATGCAAGCTTTTATTTTTTTGTCTGATTTCAGCTCAAGTGACCATTTCTCCACATGACTTAAACTAGTTTAAAGTGTATAGGTAGAAAATACACTGACTCACTGAAACTTTTTTGTTTTTGTTTTTTAAAACTAGGATTGGGGAGAGCATATGCTCTGGCTTTTGCTGAAAGAGGAGCTTCAGTAGTTGGTAAGTTGTTTCTTTGTTACTTTGATCTCTTGCCAGTAACCTGTGTGTGTGTGTGTCTCTCTCTCCCTCTTTTTTTTTTTTTTTTTTTTAAATATATTGGTATTCAAACTTCATGACTTCTTTGCAAATGACCTTTGTTCTTTAATAAGTTATCCTCCTAACTCCTGAGATTCAAACTTTATTTCTGAGCTTCTGGTTTTGAAACAAGTAACAATCTTTGTTTGAGGGCTTCCCTTCACTGAAAGGCTATCTAGAGATATAACTTAACCCTAACTTGACTTCCATCCACTCACAAAAACCCTTAACTCAAGTGTGGTGGTGATATTTTACTTGAGTGGCTGGCTCGGAAGTGGGGGCTGGGCTAAAGCTCTCCTAAACACAACTCCTCAGCTGTTAATCCAAGTGGGCAGTGTGGATGCCAGAGTGGATTTGATTTAAATCACTAGTCAGGAAAACTATTTAATCATGGATTTCTACATAAAAATGCATTCTTATTCATTGCTATAACCGTAATACATATTCTTCACAACTCAGAGATAGATGTAGGTTTCATTTTTAGAAGGTACATGCTATACATTTTTTAAGTGATTTATTTTGAAAACTTTTCAGATTACTTTTACAGCTGTATCAGAAAAAGAATGATTGTTTGGTTATTTCATTTACCAAAGGTAATTGAAGCAGATATTTATGAAGTCATTGGGAGGTGAACCCTCTCCAGTTCAACAGGTTAATCATTAATATTTGGAGGATTTTCTTGCCAGGCTGTATTAGGAGGAGAACATCACCAGACAGAGATTTAAATATTGTTTTATTTAACTAAAACAACAACGTTGTGTATTCTGGATTTTTTTTCTTCAACAGCAAACATAATATTTAAACTAAACAAGCATATGAACTTGAAAACATTCAAGTTTTTGAAAATCAGGTTTGTTTTTGTTAAAATTATTTTTTAACTAAAAGAGTTAAATGAAATATTTAAAAAAACAAAATTGAAATCGACTGCATCTGCCAGGTCAACATGAGAAACTTAAAATATTGGCTTCTGCAGCTAACTCAGTCGTCTTCATCTTCATTTTCATGTTTGTTTATAATCTGAAAAAGAAAAATAAGATTTCCTGCTTTTTCAAGTCCAAAACGATTTCCCGGTTTGGAATGTTGTATGTAAAGTAAACAAGGTTTTTAAAATGTGTAAGAACCTTCATTTAAAATTAAATTAAAATGCAGATCTTATCAGTTTACTGCAGTGGTCCTTTACCTGGGGTGCATGTAACCCCTGGGGGTGCGAGATGCCCTTTCTGGGGATGCGAGACATGCAAGATTTCTTTAGAAGCTGGGTCCAGGTGAGGAGCAGAGCGCTGGGCTGGCTGCTGGTACCCCGGGCTGAACGCGATCTGAGCAGGGTCGGAGGCCCGGACCCCGGCTGGCAGGGGGCCGGACAGCTGGAACCCCATATCAGCAGCGAGGTGAATGGGGCTGTCAGCCAGGAGCAGAGCCCTGGGCTGGCTGCTGGTACTCCATGCTGGCAGCAGGCTGAGCGGGGCCAATCGCCAGGACCTCGACTGGCAAGGGGCTGGTGGCCGGAACCCCAGACCATACTTGGGCTGAGCGGGGTAGCAGACAGAACCCCAGACCGGTAGCAGCTGACCCGCTGCCTGTCTGGGGTTCCGCCAGCTCCTGCCAGTCGGGATCGCAGCTGCCAGTCCCACTCAGCCCGCTGCCAGCTAGGGGTTCCATTCACCCAGGCTGGCAGTGGGCTGAGTGGGACCAGCAGACAGAACCCTAGACTGGTGGCAGGCTGAGCAGCTCAGCCTGCTGCTGATCTGGGGTTCCATCTGCTGGCTCCTGCCAACCAGGGTCCTGGCCACCGGCCCTGCTCAGCCTGCTGCCAGCCAGGGGTTCCGTTCACCCAGGCCGGCAGCGGGCTGAATGGAGCAGGGGGCCGAGACCCCAGCTGGCAGCAGCGTGCCAATAAAAATCAGTTCATATGCCACAGGTTGCCGACCCCTGCTCTAGACCTTTTGCACACTGCTCAATTTCTCTTTCATACACTTTATCCAGCAATTTGCCTGCGACATCTGCTCTGTTGAGTGGACTGTATCCTGGTCGTAATGACTGAACGATGTTAATGAAGTGTAGGCTCTCAATCATATGGAAAGGAGAGTTTGTTGCATAAACAAAGCGGGCAATTTTTTAATCAATTACTCCTTTTTGTAATATGCTGGTTCTTATGACAAACTTATCTGTGGTTGTTTCTGGATGATGGAGTGTGGTGTGTTTTTTTTTTTTTTTTTTTGTGCTACAAGTGATATACTGAGGCTATGTGATATACAGGATGTGACTGAAACACTATCATTGGTAGGTAACTCTGAAACGATAGAAAATGACGGTGATCTTGAAGATGGATAGTCTTCAGAATCCTGTATATTGAGAATGGATTCCCCTAAACAAAATAAGTCAATGTAGTTATTTAATTATCACCATACTGCTCATTTAGTATTACTCATTGCATTCACTGACACTCAGTACTACTTTAAAGGTGAAATTGTAAAAGGAAGATCTGCATATTTCAGCTATTAATTTTTTATCACAACTGCATATAAAATGATAGTACCGTAGAGTAACAACTATATTGCTTGCTCAAACATGAGAATTCAAGAATAGTCCCGAAGGAAGACAGACAATCCTTAAGAAAGAAGTATGAAATAAGAAAGTTTACCAACCTGAAGATCTTGCATGTTGAGACATGTTCCTTTCATCAACCTCAATGCTGCTTCTTCCTGAGAAGAAACACTTCTCATGATTCCTCCCTGCGGAGTACCCTCAAGCCCTTTCACCCCCCCGCCCCCAGCTGGAAGGAAACCAGTTAATCAAACAACATGCACAAACCTCTTAGGACACCAATAATCCAGTCCTGTTCTTAAAAAAGAAAAGAAAAGAAAAAGAAAAAGTAAATGTTATTAAAAACAGAAAGGAAAAAATACATTTGGAACTTAGGCTTTTGCTAGATTTTAAAAGAGCAATTCCAAAAATTAAGCACACAAAATAGCTTTCTTGGGGGTTTAACTTAAAGGTTACAAGCAAACAAAAGCATCGGGGGTTAGCACAGAGGAGATCCACAAGCCTTAAAAAATAAACAGAAATAAACCTGATCGCGTCTAGATAAACATTCTGATCTGCTTACAGCTTTGGGTTGTTAAAAGTAGTTCTAGGTATGATCTGATTATTTTTATATCTGGTTCAAACTTTACACAGCATTCCTGCTGCCCTGTCTCTTCAGCGTAGAGAGCAACAGACAAAGGGAACGTTTCTTTCCCATTTTAAAAAGTTGTAGCCTTCCCATTTGGGTTTCCTGGTCAGCTGCCCACTCCTTTTCTTTTACCTGTGGCTTGTTAACCCTTTACAGGTAAAACAAGCAGAGAACAGCCACCAAGAGGGATTTTACAGCTAATTAGCTGTCTGGGTATCCATCAAAGGGAGCTACTGCCCCCTTCATTTATCACAAAGGCACTCCATGTGTCTGTAATAGCTGTCACATGTGACCACAGCTTTTCAAAGAGCACCAGCAAATACTGTTGGGCCACTGGGTTTTCACATTTTGGGAACTTTTGCATTAAAAGCTTTCCATTCAAATACTGTCCAGCTCTGCATAGTTAATCCTGAATAAGGAGAAACTGTCGACTTACATATGCTGTTACAGGCAAATTAGATCAAATGACCCGAGAAAGTTTAATGAAACTGAGAGTAGAAAGACAGAATTGGTAATTTAACCACATAAAGAACTGATAGTGCTTGCACATACTGTTGTGACTTTGTCCTGTCAACACCTATTTGACCACGTATGTCAAGACTTCCTGTTGCAACATATGTCAAAAGTGGCCTCTAATATACTACTTGATCACTCATGATATGATGATACAAGGGTTATAGGTTTTTACCATGGAATGCTATTTAATTCTCTCTGCGGTTTCTCTGATCTGGCATCTAACTATTTGTTGAGCCTCTGTTCATTAAGTCTTATATTTTCTGCAGAATATTGCTTGATTTGTGTTTGTACAGTTTGAGTGGATTAAGGTGGATACTTTTAATCTATGTGCTGCTCAGATTCCCAACCCTAGCCATCCATAACATAATCTAGTAGCAGTAGTTGTGAAGTTGATTTTTATATCTAGATAACATTGCAAGTTGAATTCATGAAAGGGGAAATCTGCAGCAGTGAATAACCTGTTGTTCTAGCCTGAAATAGCATGTGATTAAGTTACTTTGCTAAATAGATTTTTTTTAGTTAACTGGCTCAACACAGCACTCAGCAACATGACTTCTTTGTACTAATCATTGAGTTACTGTATGTGAAGGTTAATTTCATGCCGCCCTTTAATTCAGGGATGTTTTATAGAACAAGTCTTTTGGGATACCATTTTAATGTATTTTATCAATCCAGATGAATTATTTCATAGAGCAACAGAGCCAAATGTCTCTCATCTAACTTCTTAGGGATTATGCTATATCCCAGAAAACCAAATCCCCTTTTCACTGAATCTTCACAGAATTCCCCTCTCATGTGGCAGTCACTTCTATTGTGAAACAATGTCAATTTTCCTCTTGATTTAAATGGCAAATAGAGGGCTATGTTAAACAAGTATTTTTGAACTCTGATATTCTCTCCTTTATCTCTTTCAGTATTTGACTATTTGAATCAATTGAATATTTAATGCAATGAGAAAATAAAAATGGTAAAGACAAATGTATTTTTTTATATACTGTAAGATTACCTTGTCTCCTTTAGCCAATACTCAGACTTTACAGTAGCATTCATGCAGCTGTGAACAGAGAAATGTTGTCAAGAGAGGAGGTTCTTTACAGTATCCCTGAAAAAGACACGAAAACTAGCATTGTGGGATTCCATGTTCATTGCGCTTATATCTTCTGTATTTAATGTGATAGAATTCAAAAGTAAAAAGTTCTTTTTTTCTAACTGCCAGCCCTTGGGTCTGAGAGTGAAGCTGGCTTCTTTCCGTCTTGCACTTCACACTGTAAGGTTCTGTAGGTAAAATTAGATACACTTGTTGCTCTTCCACTTATGCTGGTAATGGTGAGTATGCAAGCCCACTGTTTTCCCTGGAGTTCTGTAGATGTAATTGGTGCTTGCTTAGTAACATTCTGTTGATGATCTCAAGACTATGTAATATAGCTTATTCAGTGTTAGCTGTGCAGGATGTTAAAAAAAAAAAATAAGGAAAAAAATATTGCTGACTGAAGTATGCAAATATAACTCTGTATACACAAACCAGCAGATTTATTGGGTAAGGAGGTACCATCTTTATAAAGTAGCCTTTTGGAGTAGAACCATATTTGGATCATTTTAATCTTCTTTAGCTTTGTAAATAGATGATTTTTTCAGTTGGTTATTTAGATAAATTATGTTCTTCTGTTAATGTATTGACACAGCCTTGAGTGAAATAAGTGATCTAGATTGGTTTAATATCAGTCTAGTTAAACTAGTGGAACCCCCCAGTATAGACACACTTAAACTGGTTTAATTCTTGCTTACATTGATTTATTTTAAATTGGTAAATTTACTGGCAAAAGCTAAACTGATTTAAACAAAGGGTTAAACTAGTTTAAGTGTATGTCAGTTAGAGAGTTGCACTGGTTTAAACCAGGGCAGTAACTGATCTGGTTAAATATCTGGTCAGTTTGTCTCTAGTATAAACAAGGCCTTTTTCACATTGTAACTTTATGCTAGTTTGCCAAACCACAATAAACTTGAATTTGTAAATTATGATGAAAAAGGTAGACTTGTGGGTGCATTTTATTTCTTATTGGACTTAATTGTCATGTTACTGAATATTCATTGTTTGAGGTCTTGCAAAAGTTAGAAAGAGCAGTGCTGGAACTCACAATAGTAAAAGACTATCTTGGTCCTTCTGCTGAAATTGTAACTTTAGGGCTTGTGTACGTGGCAAGTTGCTGCACGGAAAGCCAGGATGTTAGTCTGTAGAGCACCATCTTGCTGCGCAGTAACGTCTTATGTGGACATCGCTACAGTGCAATGAAAGTCACAGTAAGATATGCATTGCGGATTCACACTCTGGCTTCCAGCACAGTAACTTGCCGTATAGACAAGCCCTTAAAAATGACATCTGAAGAAGTGTACATAGAAAAGAAGTAGATCCTGGTGCTTGAAGCAGTCATTGACTATATGAATCCCAGAATCACTAGGCAATCGTAACTGCCATTAACAGTGTCAGTATCCTGACTTTGCATTTTGGCCCAGTTCTTTTATAGAAAAAGACCCATAATGAGAATGAACAAATAGATAGTCTGGTAGACTACTTTACATGGTATTGAGTGAGGAGGAAAAGGAGAGTGACCTCTGTCAATAGTTATCCTTAAAATCACACTTCAATACTATTCAAGTCCACAACCAGTTCCACTATATATAGATATTTAAGAGCTTTCAAGTACCTTCCTCAGAGTATATATTGCTTGAGTTGAAACACTCTTCTCATTGTTGCATAGCACTGCACTGTCAAAATGTAGGTTTTCTGTGATTAACTTTATGAAAGAAGCTCCAAGCACATGAATGCAGCCCAATTCAGAGATTATTTTTAGCTATTGACTATTGGCTTGAAGAAGGATCAGAAATGAAATGTACTCAAGGCAGTATCAGTGATCATTCAGTAGCAAAAGCAAATGCTACTGGAGGACTAGACTAGTTCTAATCAGTGTGACTGTATGATATCTAGATTTTTAATCGTGTTGAACAATAACAATACCATTGGAGAGATCAGGCTTGGCAGGGAAAGTAAATCACAAATAGCGATGAAACATCTCTTCTGTACCTCACAAATTGTTACCTCAGGGCATCTCTACATGAACACTTGTTGTTCCCATGCCCAACCCCTGCCCCAACTCTGATTCCCCTCCTGCTCTCCAAACTTTTCAACCCCAGCACAGAGCACCCTCCTGTGCCCCAAATCTCTCATCCCCAGCCCAAAGCCTGCACCCCTTCCCGCACCCTTGCCACAGCCCTGATCCCCCTCTGACCCCCTCAGTCCAGTCCAGAACACCCTCCTACACCTCAAACTCATCCCTAGCCCCACCTTAGAGCCTGCACCCCCAACCAGAACCCTCACCCCCTCCTGTACCCCATTCCCAATTTTGAGAGCATTCATGACCTGCCATACAATTTCTATTCCCCAAAAAGTTTGCCCATCCCTGCAGTAGTGTCAAACTGTTCGCTCTTGTCCAAATAACTTAGATTACCAGTAGAAATCAGCTGCAGTGAATCTCGTTAATAAAGTCAGCCAGAAACTTTAGTGGCTGCAAGATGAGAAGAGACTGAAACATATAAGCATCGATTGGTCAAGAATTTATTTTTTGTGTGACGCAGTGAATGATCTGGGAGGTGACTTCAAAGGACATGGCAAAAGCTTCTCAGCGGCTGACAAAGTTGTTGAAGAAATAAGAGCAAAAGGAGGAAAAGCAGTAGCTAACTATGGTATGTTATTTTCCGTAATAGATTTAATAAGGCCACTTCATTTATGGAAATAATACATTGAGGTGTTACCAAATGGAAAGGTAACAGTTTGTGACAAAGGACTGCTCCAATACTATTAGTAATTTAGTTCATTCAGTGAGATAAAACATTGTTCGGAGGCTGGAGGAGATGGAGACATAAAGCATCTTAAAATGAAATCTCTGATCCCTTTATTCACTTGAACTCTTGGTACCTGTATGCTGGAGGGAGGGAGCATCCTCCTCCCCCCTCACAAAAGGTAGTGTTTTCTGTGACGTAGCAAGCCTATCATTTAGCCAACACAGAAACTAGACTGCCTGTTTCTAGTGAGTTTAGCTTCTTGGTTTTCATGAAATGATAAAATGCTGCACTATTTGGCTTGTGCAGGAATTGCAGTGGGCTAATTGCCTACAGTGGCTAAAATTTCATTTTACTCCATAGGGATTTCACATGAGCAGTTCACTTTTTCTTTTGAAGTGCATCACATTCCATTGTATACAGTAATATGTAGCTGTGTAACTAATAAATGATTTTATTTGGCGATCACACCACTGCCTGTTTTGTTTACAGATTCAGTGGAGGCTGGTGAGAAGCTTGTGCAGACAGCCCTTGAAGCTTTTGGGAGAATAGGTACAATTATTAACTTGTTTGTTTGTGAATGCAGAGTCATCTTAAGCAGTGCAGTTAATAATTGAGAGTTAGTGATAGCATGTACAGGAAATTCAGTGTAATTAAATTCAAGATTGTGGTGTTCTATTCTCTGTAGTCCTAAACAAATGAAAAAGCCACTTCCCAGTAACTAGAGATTAGCAGTTGCTAATATAAAAGAAAATTGCAAGATTTATCTAAGTAATTATTTTGAGCATTTAGAGTGTTTATGGAAGGAACACTGTTCCTTGAATATGTATAAATGACAGTACGTCTTTTTCTGTAAATAAGTGTTGTCCGGCTGTGCTGGAAGGTGGACAGGACACACTGGATGTGGTATAATTAGGACGCAACTTTATTCATAAATATCTGGGAGTGCCCAGCAGATAAGTGTACAGTGCAGGTAATTCCATAGTCATTTACACATACTAGGACAAGCTGCTGTCAGCTCTCCCTCTTTACCCATCCTGCTCCCCAGCCAATCCACTGCTGGGACCCTGCCACACTGAATGAAGGTTAAGGGGGGCTGTAAAGGAGTGGGGGGGTTGATTCCCTCCTGTACCAGTTAGAGGAAACCTGAATCTTTCCCTGTTTCTGCTCCTTTAAATAATAACCCCTTGAAATCTTTTACCAATTCATTTGATCTGCTCACCATCGCCTTTCCCTGTGAGGTACCTGCACCAAACATTGGCCCCATGATTATGTAATGAGTTGTGACATCATAGCCCAATCCCCATTTTGTGTTCATCCTAGCTAAGCTCCCAACCCGCTGTGGAAAAGGCAAAAAGCCCCCCACACTTTGCCTTGACTAATCTGGCAGTGAGGGAAAAAGTCCTTCCCATCCCCCCGAGAAAGGAGCGACTAGTGTAGTGCCCACGGCAGATCATGACAAAACCTGCTATTTAGCTACTTCCAAAGATGGGAGGGTGGATGCTATTCCACTTGGTCCAGGTAAAAGAGGGCTTTTCCTGCACTGCTGTGGCCCTAAATAGTGCCTCTCTCTCTTCCATTTACCTGTGGGGGTTGGTCAGCATCCCCACAGAAACCTGATCTGAAGCTGCCTCAGCCAGTCATTCTGGCTCTCTAGCTGTTAAAGAAGCCACACACCTTTTCCTACAAGACAGACAATGGTACCCACTCCATAATGTGCACTGTGGTCATTATGGATGACTTCTGTAGGGGCTGAATCTGTCAGGAATATATAAAAGTTTATTATAACGTTGGCATCATCTCTCTTTTTACGTAGGGTAGAAAGGAACTCTGAGTCCCCTTATCCCTCTGTTTTAAGGTAGCATGTTGCTGCTCTTACACTCCTTATTAAAGGGAGACCAATGATTCAGAAATAACATTTCCTTGCAAAAATTTTTCGCTTACTATTATTCCTAGCAACACCTAATTATAACTTAAAAATTTGTGCATTTGACAGCACTTTGTGTATAATCAGTTTCACAGTTTCCCTTGCTAATATGGTTCTTTCACAGAGAAACCGGAGGTGAAATATGTATTTTTTTTTTTTTAAAAGTAATTTTAAGAATCACAACATTTGTCAGTGAAACTTGGGAGAAGTTTTACAACCTGGAACTTGTATGATTTAGTTTTTTGAAACTGACTGGCTTTGAAGGTGATTGTTGTTCTTTTAATATAAATACTGAATGTGATTTAAAAAAAAGCAGAAGCTGAATTTGTTTATACAGATCGCTCTTCATCTTCCCCTTCCAAAACAAACAAACAAAACAGAAGCCAACAAATGAGAATTCAACTATCTCCAGTGGGCCTCTCCACTTAAAAATAAGCATACGTCAGGTAATATGGTCTTTCAAGTTATTACCCAATTTTTGGACCTTCCTTACAGGTCTTCTCTAAAGTTAGTTGGCAAATAATGGTTTGCCATTATTTATAGTTCCCCAGTGGATCTCCATTTCTGTGAAGATCAGTCCCCTCTATTTTATCACCAAGTTGTCCTCTCAAAGATTACTCCAGACACTTGCCAACTGTCATCGTAGAACAATACCCAAAACATTAGACCTACACCTTGGAAAGTGAACAGAGCAACCCAGACATCTTAGCAGTACTGAATCTATGATGATCCATTTTCTGGGCTGGACTGTCATTTCAGTTTGTCGTTATTCCAGGATAAAAGAGAACTTGCATTCCAAGACAGAGAAAAATACACTTCTAAAGCGTGCTGACTTGTTCCTGAAATCTTGATTTTTTTCAGTGTTCTTCCTTAAAACAGTATATGCAGTCTTAAAGGAAGTGGATATCATTTCACATTTTTCTTGGCTCTGTTTTAAGTTTGCTTTTAATAATGCAGTCTGCTCCACATCTGTCTTGCCTTCTTGCTGAAGATAGTGCAAGGAAGCATAGTTCTGACTTGCTCTGGTATATCTAAAAAACAGAATTATTGATACCCATAAATAGAGAGCAAACTTTGAACTTTGATTTGTTTTGTTTTATCATGCTGTTTATTTTTTTATTGCTGTGACATTATGTTGCTAGTCATTTAATCTCTGATGAACAGAATTGAAAGAATGTTGAAGAGATTCATGAAGAGTTAAAGATGCTCAGTAACATTTGAGTAATTCTCTTTACTTTTGCCTTCTTAGTGAAGAATAGACTGTTGTGGTGCTACAGAGAGTAAAAGGTCGCAAACGTTTTCTTAATTAATAAAGTTTTTGTTCTGGAAATGCTTGCCAGTATTAAAGGCATAATCATTATCTAACCTTTTTACTTTGGCTGAGTACCTGGAAATGGTATTTGGTCAGAGCTGAGCAATGGAATAGAACAAAAGCAAATAAAACTCTACAAAGCATTAAGCTGTGTGTTTAATTTTTCTTTCATTTCTTCACTTCTCTTGCCCTCTCTTCCCACTTCTGTCTTCTGTTTTCATTCTCTCCTTTTATTTCCAGCCATTTCCTTCTTTCTACTGTTTTCTTCAATCCTTTTATTATTTTCCATCTTCTCCCTCTGTTTTCCCTCTGTGTTTCATTTTCCCCTTAAACTATACAGTTTTTCCCTTCTGTATATTTCTCTCTCCTGACCTGATATCCACGTTCCTGTATGCTCAGGGTTGCATGTGCAGAACGGAAACCTAGGCAGTGAGAGATGAAAAACTAAGTGGATGGTTCAGAAGCTCTCTTTCTTGCCTTATTATTGGTTGTGTGGTCTGAGATACATTACAGGCTTTCTGACTCTTTGTCCATTGTGCCACTCACTTTGAGTTTGGGAGCATTCCAGCTTTTATGTTACCATAAATCATGTAGTTCAGAATTTGAATCAAGTAGCATCATTGATCTGGGTGATCTCATCACTACAAACTTGGGCATGATGTCACTGAGGAAGGGGGCTGGTTTATGGCACCTTCCCATCAGTGCTTAGTGTTGTCATCTCAACACCTGCGTCTACTTATGAGGCTTCACTGCAGCCTGTGGCAGACTGGGACTACATGTCCAAAAATACTTTGAAACATAAGGAAAGCCATGCACTTCCTAATTCTGGAACAGCCCTAGTCAGTATGAGTGAGTGACTATTTAACAGTTATAAAAAATTGTATGTGTGTGTTTGTAACCTAGATTTTGAAGGCAGGAGCAGAGTTAAAGCAGATTCATACTCATTCATACTTAAAATGTGGTGTTTTTGTGTTCTTTGCAGATATTGTTGTAAACAATGCTGGGTAAGTAAATATGAAGGTAGCTTTTCCCCATTGTTGTACCATATTCTAATCCTTTTGTTTAAATACATGTTCACTTTCCTTTTTTGTTTTCCTGACAATGTATTTAGGATTCTGAGGGACCGTTCATTTGCTAGGATAAGTGATGAAGACTGGGGTAAGTTGATTAACTTCGAAGTTGACTTAACTAGTGAAGGTTTCTAGACGCTAAGTAAATGCCACACCATCCTCATGAGAGTGTGAGGGGCACAGATTGGGGTGTGTGTGTTTGTACCTGACCTTAGAGATTCACACTTGGCCTGCAAATCTCAGCCCAAGATGCTTAATTTGTTATCAGCTTTCACATTGGATCAGTGTTGCAATCCACACTGGACTCCTGCAAATGTCGCTCCCATCTCCGGGGAGGGGGTGGGGGGAAGCACTCATAAAAAACAGACCTTCTGGTTAAGGCTGTCAGGAAAAACCCACATGGGAAACATGCACCAATTTTTCCATGTGGGAAAAATGCATTTGTGACCCAGAGAAACCCCTGAAACCCTCAGCAGTCCAGAAAGACAGACAACACCCAAAACCTATAACAAGGGAAATGTGGTGTGAAGCTGCAGTGCCCAATGGCAGTCAGAACAGGACAGCAAGCAAATACCCCTCAGTGAAGTGATGGGGAATGAGCATCCAATAAGTCCCCAAAAGACTGCCAGTAAGAGGCAGGAACTGCAGAAAAAGACAGCCCATGGCTGTGCTTAAGCACAAGGGGTCTGTGATACCATGAGCTCCATGTGCTAGAGCTGCACACAGGACAAGAAGGGGAGCAGGGAGAAGACCAGCCTAGTCAGTTCAAATGCCCATCCCATAACATTTCAAAATGATTTAAAAAATGCAAAGCAGATGTCCAGACTGTGATTAAACTAGTTGAGTGTGAATGAAGTGAGAAGAAGCTAACTAGGCTTCTTCCTTTTTTTTTCTTGGAGAAAGTAGAAACTGCATATTTATTTTGCCACAAAAGAGAAAAGGATCAAATGTCTGTTCAACTAATTTGATTGTAGATATAATTCATAGAGTTCATTTGAAGGGGTCATTCCTGGTCACCAGAGCTGCATGGAATCATATGAAAAATCAGAAGTTTGGAAGGTAAAACTGTATAAGGTTAATTTTTTCATCAGTAAACAGTAGATTGACACACACTTTCTGATGCTGCAATGGATTACTTGATAATTCTCACTCCGCTTTAGTCAATGGGAAGGAAATAATCACTTCATGTCCAAATGTGTGAGGTTGACATCCATTTGTTTCCTGCCTTCTCCTACGTGCACACTGTGGATAAGATCCTAACAACTGGTGGTTTTGTTTTTTTTTTAAGTTATTTTTTGTCTTTCAATAAACATCTCCAGATTTATTGTGAAGATTTTTGTGTGCACTTTGCCTGGTGTGTTCCCAAAGCTGATGTGGTGCTGTCAGTTCACATTACATCCAGATTTATAATTTTCACCTTTATATCTATTCTATGTAATGATTGTCCTGGTGTTTTGGCAGTCTGGCTGTTTAGTCCTATCCACCTGCAAGCTGAAGATTAAATTAGTTTGTGCTTCATTCTGTGATCAAAATGGCATATAGTGGCCATTTGATCACTTATTGGGCATAATTTTGGGGACTGCATCCCTGTATATATAACACAATTCTTCTCTTGCTCTGTTTTGTTTATTGCCAAATGATGTTAATATTATTTACCAAATGTATCTTCACATAATGTATAGAAACGTGTTACTTGCAGAATGTCTGCTTCTGTACACTTTTTAGCTTTTTCTCACCTTGACTCTCTTAACATAACCAAAGCACCTTTATTTGGGCTGAAGATGGTGAAACCGTGTTGATGTAGCGATTGGGAATGACATTGAGACAGATTCTTATCTCAGTTACGCTTGTGTTAACTTGGAGTGACTCTCGTTAAGTCAGTGCAGCTACTGTGGATGCACACTCCGTGTAATTCAGATCAGAATCAGAACTGGTTATGGTGAGACTTTTTTAACTGCTAAAAGGAGACATATATGTGACATGCATTAGGCGCTGAGTCAGGCAAGTATTTAAACTTGTGTCTAACTTTAAGCATGTGAGTAGTGCTATTGATTGTGTAGGGGGTGAGTGAAAACAGTTTTCAACTTAGCAAAATTTTCTGTTTGTCAAAGCTATTTTTAAAATGTAAAAATATCTTCATATGAAGTATGTGGTTAAGTGCAAACATACATTCCATTAGTGCCCTCCCCACTTTTTACAAAACAGTTGTGCCATTATGCCAGTGGTTGCAAGCTGCTATTTCTGTTCTAATATAAGACCAAATCCTGAGAGGTGCTGAGCACCTGTAATTCCCCTTGCATTACTCTTCAGTATTTTTGGCATCACCCCAACATATTAGAAAAGTTGCTTCTTAATTACTCAAACATTCATTTTGACATGTTGAGATGTTACAGAATTACCATCCCCATGGTTTTAGGATGTGTAATTGTCAGAAGCCAAAAATGTCTGCAACACATAACCTGACATCCTCTAGAAATTATTGATTTTCTGTTTTTCCTTCTCTTTAAGAATAATTATGACTTCTTCAGCTGCTGGAATATATGGCAACTTTGGTCAGGCAAACTACAGTGCTGCCAAAGTTGGTCTTTTGGGTCTTTCAAATACACTTGCAATTGAAGGCAGAAAATACAACATCCACAGTAACACAATTGCACCTACTGCTGGGTCGAGGCTGACTCAGACTGTCATGCCACAGGGTAAGTAACTTGAGCTCTCTGAGAAATTAGTCTTTGCAAGTTGGAGCACAACCAGTTTTCTCACCAATTGAAACATTACATTCCTTTACACTTCAGAAACTCTTTTCTTGTCTATTTATGATAAATGATCTTTCCAGTTTCATGTGCTGTAAGGAAGTAAGACATCAGCAGAGAGCTCTAGCAGACTTTATAATTCACTAGTATTATTTTATGCGCTGAAACTTTGTCACTGTAGCTTTATTCATTTCCCCTTTTTCTTCAGTAGGTATTGGATCAGGACTGTATTTGTGGTGTTTGCATTTATTGTAATATTACTGTTTGTTTGCAATGTGGTACATGTTTCACAAAATACGGAGTAGACAAAGTTGACCTGAGTAAATTAAAACAGGAGATGAGAGAACGTAGATAAGTCTGACATAAGATGCTGGGCAACTAGCGGAATGCACCCTTTACATACCATATACTTATTAAATTTGGACTGGATTATACTAATAGACTGTCTGAAAGACTACACAGGAAAATGTTTTGAGAAGGGTTTTGAAGATGATGGTGAATAAATAAATGAAAAGATGAGGTCAAAGGTTTGGATTGGTTGAAGTTTTTCTGATGCAGTTTAGTTACTTAGACTGGTCTTGTTAGTCTCCACATAAGAGGAAGGTAGGCAAAACTTGGAGCACTAAGAGTTATAGATTTTTAAGGCCAGAAGGAACCATTATGATGGTGTAGTCTGCAAAACACAGGCCATGGAACTGTCTCCAGAAAATGTACTACTTTGTGTAATATAAGGAACTGCAAGCCCAGTTTTTAAACATTTCAGAAATTGGCTATTTATATCAGTTTTTGATGCCTGTGACGGGGTACAACTGATCACTGTGGAGCCTCCTGCCGGCTGTCATGGGAATTAGCTCTGTGTTCTCTATGTCGCCCTCCTCTTGTGGTGCCTCGCTGCTGTCCCTTTTGTTCTGGGACCCTTGCGTCCTCTTCAGTGATGCTGCCTTCCGGCTCTGCCACACTTTATGCCCCCCTTCCCCTTCTGGGGGATCTACAGTCTCTGTCCAGCCACTCCCTCGGCGGCAGCTGCAGTCCTTTGTTCAAAGGCCACTTCCCATGTGGCTCCAGCACCCTCTTCTGCCCTTACCTCAATTCCTCCGCCTGCAGGCCCTAGCAGCCAGCCAGGAGCTCTCTCTAGCTCTCCCAGTCTCTGCTTGCAGCACTGCTCTGTCCCAGGTGCTGGCACTCCTTCCTCCTGTTAGGAGCCTGATCTTCTCCCCTCAAACTCGAGTCAGCTACTGATCTCTGCTCTGCCCTCCAGTCCTCCTTATATGAGCCTGTTGGCCCATGATTGGGTGCCCCTCTTATCCCCTTTCTAACTGGCTGCCTCCCTGGGGCTGCTTTTTACCCCTTTTCTACCAGTGAGGTGTAGCTTCCCCATCACAATTCCCAAGTACTAGTGTTTTGTTTTGTTGATTTTTTTTTTTTTTTTAAGTGCAGCATTTTCTTTATTTCTTTGGAAGTATTTTTTTCCCCCAATAATATCTAGCTTTTTCCCTGAAAGCATTCAGAAGGAATCATCATCCCAATCTTTTTAGGAACTAACATGTGCCAAACCCAGCGGTACATACTGTTTGAGGATGGAAGTGTATGAAACCAATGCAAGGCTTTTAAAATTTGGCATACATAGACGTTGAATCCTTCCAGAAGATCCTGTGGTATCTCTTCTGACAGTTAGTCTCTCGAAAGTTGAATTGCCTTTATTGTCTCTCATAATTCTTTTGCAGAACTAAACTTATCTGCTGTGCCTTCCTATGATGATGATCATAGATTTTAAGACTAGAAGGGACTGTTAGATCATCTAGTCTGACTTCCTGTACATTATAAGCTACGAAATTTCACCCACCTTACCCTGTATTCAGCCTATATTGTGTTTGGCTAAAGCATACCTTCCAGTAAGGCCTTCTAGTCTTATATGAAGACACTGAAAGAAAGAGGGCCCACTGCTTCCATAGGTATGCTTCTTCCAATGGTTAATCACCTTCACTGTTAAGAACGTGTGCCTTATTTCAAATTTGAATTTGTCTGGCTTCAGCTTTTAACTATTGGTTCTTGTTATACCTTTCTCCACTTAAAGAGTCATTTAATATCTAGTTTTTCCTTGCTGTGAAGATACTTGCACACTGCAATCATCACTCCTCAGTCATCTTTTTGATATGTTAAACAGATTGAAAGACCTAAAGAACTCACTGTAAGACAATTTCTTCAGCCATCAAATAATATTTGTGGCTCTCTTTTGCACCCTCTTTAGTTTTTCAACGTTCTTTTTAAAATTTGGACACCAGAACCGTACGCAGTAGTATACTGTCTGTCTCTCTATAGAGAAGTAAAAATCATGTCCGTACTACTGCTCACTGATCTAGAGCTCACATTGAGTTGTTTGTTCGATGTGAACCCTAAATACTTTTCAGAGTCATTTCTTTCCAGGACACAGTCCTGCATTCTGTAAGTATGGCTTATATTCATTTGCTCTTAGTTAACTAGCTCTTAATCCATGTAATGTGTGCTTTTATTGATATTGCATAGTGCTAATTTTTTAATCAGAATGTTGTGCAGTACTCAGTCAAATGCTTTACCAAGGTCTAAATGTATTACACCTGCGTACTTATCTTTATCAACAGACTTTATCAAAGAATGAAATCAGGTTAGTTTGAAAAGACATTTTCCATGTTGACTGGCATTCTTTATATTCCTATTCTTCATTGATTGAATCCTACATCAGCTTTTCCATTATTTGCAGGGGATTAATGTCAAGCTAACCAGTTTATACTTGCATCTCTTGGAATATTGGAACAACATTAGTCCTCTTCTAGTCTTCTGGAATTTTCCGGGTATTCTAAATAAATATCAGTGGGCAGAGATCTCATTAGCCAAGTCTTTTAGCACCATTGAGTGCAAGTTATCCAGGCTTCCTGGTTTAAAATCGGTCTGACGTCCTCCTTCATTACTGGAAAGTCCTTCATCATCCACATGTGATACAAATACATCATTCTTTTACTTTCCAAATACAGAACAGAAATATGTATGAACAGTTCTGCCTTTTTTGCATCATTATTAACAATTTTACTATCATCATCTAGTAATTGGCCTATGATATTGCTAGGATTTCATTTGTTCCTGATGTACTTAAAAACTCCTTCTTACCAACCTTTGCTCTGACAGCTATGAAGTTTTCCTTGATGTCGTTCATTTCCCTTATCCATTTTGTGTACTCAATAGCTTCTAATTTATATTGTTATCTCTTTCTCCTTTTTTTCATTGTTATATATTGCTTTTTTATTTCTAGTTGCTGCATTATTTCTCCATTGAATGAGTTTGGACTTTTAGCCAGAGTTGCCATTTTTCAGATCGTGGAATTAAAGATTTTAGGCCATCTAACAAACTCTTCTAAAAGAACTCCCAATTGTAATTCACATTTTTCTGTTTAAGTTTTCTCCAATTAATTTTAGTCATAATATTCCTTAGCCTTTGGGTCATTTTCTCTTTTGAAGCAGTATATGGGCTTATATTTTTATATATAATTTATTTATTACTGATAAGGACTCTCCTTTGTTTGCCCGTAATGAACGTAATCAGATCAGGATCACTAGTCCTTAGGCAATGACCAACTTTCAGTCCAGTGATTAATTCATCTTTATTTCTCTCAGTGAGATCCAAAATCATTACCTCATGTGGGGTGCAATACTTTTGTGTTAGAAATTTATCATCTATAATTTTTAGAAACTGCAACAATGTAATGTCTTCCAGATTAAAATCTCCCATAACAACCTTTCTTCCACACGTTACAGATAAGTGCTTAAGGAATAATACTTCATGTTCTCTGGTTTAATTCAGTGATCTGTAACAGACCTCCACTAGTACCACATCATGGGCATTGTTAGGTTGTAACTAACAAACAAATGAGACGTAAATCAGTGCTGATTATAGTTAAAGCTTCATTTTAGTCGGATATTTTTAGTAAAACTCATAGACAGGTCACGAGCGGTAAACAAAAATTCACGGCCCGTGACACGTGCATAACTTGTACTGTATACCCCTGACTAAATCTTGGTGTGGTGGTGGAGGGGGGGAGCGGCCTAGAACGCCTGCTGTTGCTGGACGGGGGTGACCGGTGGCAGCAGGCAGCCTGGGACCCCCACTGGTGCTGGATGGGCGGGTGGCAGCCGGCAGCCCGGGACCCCTGCTGGTGCTGGAGGGGGGCAAGGGGGACAGGGCTGGCAGGCTCCCTACTTGGCTCAGTGCACTGCCTCCACCCCGAGCACTGGCTCCGCCTGTGGCCAGTGGGAGCTGGGGAGGGGGGCAGTGCCTGCAGGCATAGGCAGTGTGCTTGCAGGTGTAGGCAGCATTGCTTCCAGGGAGCCCCCAGAGCCAAGCACCAACCGGAGCCCTCACCCGCTTCCGTGCCCCAACCCCTTGCCCTGAGCCTTGTCCCACAGCCAGAGTCCTCCAGCTTCTGGGGGTGAGGGTGCCGGGGGTGGGGTGCGGTGGCCAAGACAGCCCCAGTAACAGCTGGTGTGGCTGGCCCAGGAGCTGCCCGTGCTGCTCAAGCGGTCCCCAGGCAAGCCGCACTGGTCACAGAGTCCATGACCTCCATGACAAACTCACAGCCTTAATTATAGTTCGTATCTTAGATTCCTCTTGATGTATCAAAGATATATTCTGTTATTCATTTTATAGTGGACTGCCTGAAATATTTGCTGTCTCCAAAGTATTGCAAGACAAGTTTTCTTTTAACTTTCCACACACAATGAATGGGCAAATGAATAGAGTATTGCATTTTTAATAAGATAGCCTGTGAATACTAAGCGGAAGGATGTGTGTTTTGTAAAATGTATGAAACCTATTGTTGATTTTTCTCATCATGTATGTCGCACTGAATGGAGAGGGAGATGATTGATTGTCAACTGTACAGTTTTTCAGTTGTGTGTTGTTCTAGTAATCCTTTAAATCGCCAACTGGTCAATTGTGATCGACTAGTTGATCTTAGAGGATCTCCCAGTTGATCACGATCTCTGGTAGTGTAGTGAGGCTGCCGCTAAGGCAGGTTTCCTGCCTGCTCTGGCCCCATGCTGCTCCTGGAAGTGGCCAAGCGTGCCCTGGGGGTGCTGGGGCAGGGGTGTCTCTCCGCACACTGTTCCTGCCTGCAGGCACTGCCTCCGCTGGGAACGGGGAGCTATGGCCCAGGGGAGCTACATGGACTGGCTTGCAGGGAGGGGCAGTGTGCAGAGCCACGTGCCCCCTACTGTGCCATGGGGGCGCATTGGCCCCTTTCAGGAGCGGCATGGGGTGGGGTAGGCAGGGAGCCTGCCTTAGTGGCAGCAATGCTGTGCCACCGACTGGGACCCACCGGAGGTAAGTGCTGCCCGGTGGAAGGCTGTACCCCAACCCCCAGCTCTGAGCTCCCTCCTAGAGCCAGCACCCCAAACCCCTTCCTGCACCCAGACTCCCTCCTAGAGCTTGTACCCCTCACTACGTCCTGACCCTCCCCCAGGCTCAGCCGAGAGCCCCCTTCCACACTGCAAACCCCTGGGCTCCAACCCAGAGGCCACACCTCTCCCAAACCCCAATACTCTATCCCAGCCTGGTGAAAGTGAATGAGGTTGTGGGAGAGCAATCCATGGGGTGGGTGGGGAGGAATGGAGTGGGTGGGACGGGGAAGGGGTGAGGTAGATCCTGGGTTACCCTTCAATTCAAAAAGTGATCTTGGTGTAAAAAGGTTGGAGACCACTGCTTTAAATAGCCTATATTTATTTAGTTTGTAATCAAGAACACATTTTGTGATGTGCAGGGTAGCAATCCCTATATACAAGAGCAGTGTACATTGCGAGTTTTTATTGGGAAAAAATATGGAAAGTGACAGTGGCTTGTAACACAAATGAATAAATATCAGATAAAAATAAAAGGGAAATGAACAAGCTAGAGATGTGTTTTAGTGCTAGTGAAACAAAGTAAGATTTACAAAGACAAAAATGGAAAGGATATGCAGCACAACTCATTCACATTACAGTGAATTTGATCATTCCTTCCAGAAAGTGGGTAGAAATGAATGATGATGGGGATGGGTTTGGTGAATAAAGTATTTGAATGATGATGTATTCATACTGATGTTTGTTTTTTTTTCCAATTTATTCCAGATATGGTGGATGCTTTCAAACCAGAGTATGTGGCTCCCTTAGTTCTTTGGCTTTGCCATGAGAAGTGTCAGGAGAATGGCAGTCTGTTTGAGGTGATACTTTTTTGCATTTTAACATGTAATTTGTTCTTTTGTAACCCAATGCAGTTGTAGTCACTTTTCTGGAGCTGCAGTGTTCTTTGAAGTGGTGGCATTCTGCTGTGATAGCAATGAAACAGTGGCATACTATGTACCCAGTAAAAAGGGTAGCACCTAAAATTTATTTTGTTACACATGCCAGATATGCTGGGCAATAGTGAAGTAGTTAAATGTTAATATTAGTAGTAAAATACTCTTTTGCGGCATTAATTTTTGTTAGTGTAGCTGTACGGTGAGGGGGATCTTTATATTGCTCCATCTCATGTAGACAAAAGGTTTGTACATTTCCAGTGCTGATAGTTTACAGAATATATCTGTCTGTTTATAACGCTGGCCGGCTCCTCCTCCTCCCTCTCCCTTATGGTGCACCAGGCCATATTCCTACCCTTTACTTTCTCTTATTCTGATAACAGATCGGTGAAATGTAGAGAACATTTGATTTCTCTGCCCAAAAATAAATGCTAGGAGTAAAAGTTATTCACAGACTATACCAGGGATCAGCAACCTTTCAGAAGTGGTGTGCCGAGTCTTCATTTATTCACTCTAATTTAAGGTTTTGCATCCCAGTAATACATTTTAATGTTTTTAGAAGGTCTTTTTCTATGTCTATAATATATAACTAAACTATTGTTATGTGTAAAGTAAATGAGGTTTTTAAAATATTTTAAGAAGTTTCATTTAAAATTAAATTAAAATGACAAGCCCCCCCAGACCCAGGCCAGGACCTAGGCAGTGTGAGTGCCACTGAAAATCAGTTTGCGTGCTGCCTTCGGCACACGTGCCACAGGTTGCCTACTCCTGGACTATACACAGGATCCCTTTTATGTTCTCTTAATGTGCAGACATAGTTAACTGGCTTTATTTTAAGAATCGAGCATCAGCTCTAGAACCTGAAGCTAGTTCTAACTCCATTTGTAAAAAGGAATATAGTTCAAGTTTTATACTATCCCTTTAGAAACAAGAGCACAGTTATTTTCCAGCACAGCTGTATCTCTCGTATGTTTGTGACTGACTTCTATCTGTAATTATTCTCTTACTACTTCACCAGCCTAAAATTGATGTGATTATATTTTTTTTGTGTAGGATAGGTGCATGTAAGTGTGGGTTTGCATCTCTCCCAAAAATCAAAATCCTAGAAAAGAACTAGTTTTATTGTCATGGCTGGTGTAGTTGCATCAGTCCTTTTTTTTAGAAAGCGGGGAGTTTACACAATTCATATGTGAAACAGGTGCACACAGACCAACTTCCAGATGGGATCAAAGATTTATGATTCTGGGGTGCTTTGAGGCATGCTCTTCAAGCCTCTTTTTTTTTTTTATTAAAGATTGCTTGTTGGTGTCAGTAGCTTATTCTTTTTCTTTGTCATGGCATTTTCAGAAATGTGCAAGTGACTTAAAAGCACAAATTCCATTGACAGTCAGAGATTTATTCTCTTAAATCACTTAGACATGTTTTAGAATCCCCATCTAACAGCACATAGGCTGACTGCATTTTTGGAATTAACATCTTGTAAATATTTCTTATAAATGGGCTTGTGCCTTCTCTTGCAATGCATGATGTATAAAGGAGAGTTGTCTAATTCATTGGTCAGGGCAGTTTCTGTGCCACATGCAGGCCTCAAGCTAGTGTGACAGATCTGAAACCCTCCAACAAAATGTGTGTGAGGTATTAGTTTTAGAATATGTTGACTTTTGTAGTTTAAAGTGTGCAAATTTTCTGCTTTTCTTTCTTCTCTTCCCCTCAAAGTGCCATCTTTTAAATATCTTTGCCCAGTCAGTCCTTTTTCTTTTCCTTTCTTTTTCTCCCTTTTCTCCCTTCATTTTCAGTGTCTCTAATTAGAGAAAATGACTAGGAATCCAGTCGGCTCCTGTGCTTTAATACTTTCCTGTAGAAGGTGCTTGCCATGTTGGTTAGTTCCCCGTTGACTCTGCCAGTCAGACAAAATGTTGTCACAGAGGAGCATTCTATGTGAGCAGCAGTTCCATAGAGTCCAACAGTGATTCTACAGTAAAATGAGTTATAATCCCCGGTACACAGGCCATTGATGGGATTCACCAGTATAGGGCTGTCTGTTTCCCAAACATCTGTTGAAATCTTATTGATACTGCTAGTACACCTACGCTTAGTAGAAAGTTCTTTGGAAAAATAGCACAAATTATAATTAATTATATGCCAGGTTGCTTTGTTGTCACTTATAAAAATGCCCTCTAGAGAATAGTTTCGCTTGTTTCCAACACTAAAACTCTGATTCCTGTGATAAAATCAGATAATGATTTGTTTTCCTGCTTGGCAGGTGGGAGCCGGATGGATTGGTAAATGTAAGTAGTCTGTGTTGTAGGTTGATTTAGATTCTTTTTTTTAATAAAAACAAAATCTAATATAATTGCACGTTCTCTCTTCTACAATGACTGTTGATAAAGCTTTTTCTAGAGGGAGAATTTTGTTGGTCTCTAGTGGGCTGCATATTTTGAATAGATGAGGCAGATTTCAGTACACAAAATGAGCGCCATAATCCATGTGTGCCAGATTCTCATGTAGTAAAAATTGGCACTACTCCCTTGATTTGAGTGGAGCTGCATTGACTTACAGTAGCTGAAGAGGCTTAGTAATGTTAGCTACAAGAGCTAAAAAGTATGTGTGAACACAAGGGGTAGTCTTCATATATGTAGGAGGCACATGCTATTAATCTGTTTTTATGTGCATTCACCTTTAAGTGAATACACATAAAGGTGTTTATAATAAAGGTAAAGGCAACACCTGGGCCTCCATTCAACATGCAGTGGTTGATGAGCAAGAGGACAATTTACTTCAGTGTATAAACGTCTTTAACTTTCTTTTCCTCTAGTCATCTTATGCACGATTATTTTTTAAAAATGTGCAAAGATTCTCTAATGTGGCTGAATCAGCCACATTAGAGCTGGTTGAAAAATGAGATTCTCCTTTGAAAACTTTCCTGAAAAATTTGTCCCTGTTTTTAGCTGAAATACTTTGAATTTTTTTGAACAGCTCTGACCAGTATTCTAATGAGATGGACCCTAAGCCATTTTCTTTTCATTAGCAGCCTGTTATACTCATTGAACAGGATAAGGGACAAGGTAGAACCTTGAAGTGCCCTCCACACGGAGATGAAAGTAAGCTGGTACGGGATGCCGGTAAAAAATAAATAAAGGAGCAGTAGTATACTGGCAAATAGTGCAGCATACAGTACTGGCTTACTTTCACCTCTTTTGGCTGCATAACAAAAAGTTCAAACTCAAAGCTAGTAAAAGCTTGGAAAGGGAAAACTCACTGTCACATTTGTTTGTTGTTTCTCTCCCTTCTCCTCCTCCAGCCAGGCTGCCCACCTGGCTAGGCTCATCATTCCCGACCCTCCCATTCAGCAGGGGCTGCAGCGGCTTCCCTCTAGCTTGTAGCAGAGAGCGGGGGACTGGCTGAGGGGGGAGCCTCCCCAGGTAGCCTGCTGCCTGCATAAGAACAGTTTAAATTTAGCTGTTCGCTCTACGGTCTGAACCGTGGAATTTGGGGCTATTTCTGGCATCCTTGTTAATTTCACTCAGGGTTGTTGGTGGGAGTGAGGGAGGGTGTGTGTGTGAGATGAAGGCAGGGGCAGAATACAATAGGCATTTGACTGCACAGCTTAAATCCATAGCTTATAGAAACCAGTGGAAGGGTAAAACTCACTGTCACATCGGTTTCTCTCCCCGCCTCTCCCCCCCGCCCCACCACACTCAGCAGGGGCTGCAGCTGCTCTCCTCTAGCTTGTCGCAGGGAGCAGGGGGACTGACTGAGGGAGAAGCCTCCCCAGGTAGCCTGCTGTTTGCATAGGAACAGTTTAAACTTAGCTGTTCACTCTGTGGGATTCAGGGCTATTTCTGGCATCCTTGTTGATTTCACTCACAGTTGTTGTGGGGGCGGTGACGAAAGCCGGGCAGTTCTTTTCTGTCTCCTGGATGAGGCAAGATCCGTTGGGCAGCCTGGCTGGAGGAGGAGGAGGGAGGACAAGGAGAAAAATGTGATAGTGAGTTTTCAGTTTTTCAGGCTTATTCCAATAGTAAAGTTTTATTACAGAGAGTACTGGTAGTAATAGTAGCTTTTATTTTTTATATATAAGTCATGTAATGGGAGGGATCCATGAAGTAGGTAGGCGAGGTGGGTTGCTTGTGTTTGGACTGTAACGGTAAGAAATGTAACTTACTTCCACCCCTGGTCCCACCCCTTCCGTCTGAGGCCCCGCCCCTTCACGAGATAGTTCTTGAGGCAGTTAATTGTTCACCCAGAAGTACTCTTTGGTTCCTGTCAAAGAGAAAAGAATGGAGTCTTGCAATAGTCGCTCCGTCTAGTCCTTCAGCATCTGTAAACTTTTCAGTAACAAATCGTGGTAAATGGTAGCAGTGGCAGTTGATAGATCTCAGAATGTCAACATGGAAACTCGATCATTGTCCATCACCAAGAAAAGATAGTCAAATTTAGTGAGATCAGCTTCCTTGCCATTTCCAAGCTGAGATGGATTCGTAGTAGTCAAGGAAATTTATAGCATCCTGGTGCTCAGGGCTGGCGCTTCCATTAGGCGACCCTAGGTGGTTGCCTAGGGTGCCACGATTCAGGGAGCGGCATTTTGTGCGCTCCCCACGGGGCGCATGGGAGCTTCCGGTTCCGCTCCTGTCGTGCCGCTGAAGAAAGGACCTTCTGCCGATGTGCCGCAGAAAACAGTGGCAGGCAATTGAGCAGCTCAATGACTGCTGCTGTCGCCTGCAGCATTTCGGTGGAGGGTCCTTCTTCGGCGTCGCGATGGGAGCGGAACCGGAAGCTGCCACGCGCTCCATGGGGTGCGCACAAAATGCTGCCCCCCATATTCTGCCTAGGCTGCCAGAAACTCTGGCGCCGCTCCTGCCAGCACTGGCTTCATTTTAACCTTTTTCAAAATTTTCTCTAGAAAGGAAGATTGGAAACATGATGATTATTGGTAAGATTGTCTGTGCCAGAAAGTATCTCCTTGAGTCAGGATGCTAAAGATCACTTGCTTTGAGACACTGATCTCTGGCCCTCTCTGTCACTGGCATTCTCCATCAACATTGTTGTCCCCTCGTGATTCACCTACAGCTTCCCAAACCCTTTGATAGCCTCAGAGAGTACCAGTGGTCAAAATCCCATGAAAGCAGAACTTGAATAGACTCTCTTTAAATTGGTTTATGATACAGGTGTTCCTTGCCTAGTAAAAAGTAATGTTCAAAAATTGAAATCATATTTACAAACATTTCTGTCATGTTTTATTCGAATTTAAAATGTCATGGTGTGATTCTTTAAGTGTTAACTAATGGCAAAGACCATTTTAAATTCAACTACCTGGCACTTGTGAGTTAGATCAGAGAGGTTCTGACCTAGTTTTCTCTCTCCTTTGGGAGGGTTGGAATGAGTTTTAATTATCTCTCAGAAAGCACACTGAGAAATTGAAGGGTTCTGCAGTTTGTCTTGTTGACCACCACCTTGAACTCTGTGATCAATGTCTTCCATTTTTGCTGTTTAATTAGTGCGCTGGGAACGATCCCTGGGTTCCATTGTCAGGGAGAAGAATCATCCGATGACACCAGAGGCTGTGCAAGATAAATGGGAGAAGATCTGTGACTTTGATAATGCCAGCAAGCCCCGGACTATCCAAGGTAAAGGAGGTGTTTGGTATAATACAACAGTCTGGGGAAATGAAAGCTGTAAGAGGGAGTTTTATAGAAACATCAGGTTTTTATTTTATGCTTTTTAGAAGGGGGAAAAAAAAGTCCGCTGAATCAGGTGAACTTCCTCTTCAGCTGTGTCCCATAAATCATTACACACTTCTAGTAGAGTCGGGCCTTTTTAACGCTATTGCTGTGCCTTTGAATGTTTGTCCTGTTCCTCAGGGATTTCCTAGCTAAGGTGCTCAATTTTTCTATGAGTTCTGTGTTTTACAATCAGATTTAAGATAATTGTATACTTGGTTGTACACCAGTGCATGTAGGAGCAATGTGTTAATAAGGAATGTATTCCCTTCACTACTGGAATCTTGGGTGACTCTTGAAAGTTTAAGTAAGGAAAAGTTTTTGGGTTAGGGACCCTCTGGCATGACACTGGGGCTGCAATTTCCCCAGCCTCCTTATCCTTGATCACTTCTGTCAAAATTCTGCAACTGCACCTGTATTCCCGCTTTGTGGTTCACCAAGAGCATCCACTCTAGGCTCCCAACTCCTCTCTTGGACAGAGACCTGCATCTCTCTTCTCCCCTAATGGGCTTTTCTAGGCTGCGCAGTTCC
This sequence comes from Chelonoidis abingdonii, assembly GCF_003597395.2. NCBI lineage: Eukaryota > Metazoa > Chordata > Testudines > Testudinidae > Chelonoidis > Chelonoidis abingdonii. The sequence continues at coordinate 77,122,396 of NC_133774.1, forward strand.
CTGCACTGCACTTTATTTCCAGAAAGTCAGACTGCCTGAACAGGCCAGCGTCTGCATTTTGCCTTCTCTTCAGAGGCTATGAACGTCATTGCTGGCAGTTATAACTTACCAAGCAGCCCTTTATAAGCAAGCACATTTATTCTTAAGATGAAAACATTACAGAGAAAACATATTAAAAACAATAAAAGTTTCTCTGTTTGCTAACAGCTTATTAGAGGTCACCCATCGGTCTTTATGGGGCGTCCGTAGGCCAAAGTCCTTCCAAAATCCCAAGAAGGATTGGGCCCCCATTGGACAGCTGGTCCTGTCCGTTTGCTGGATCAGAAAGAAGGGCATGAATCAATTTAAACACAGTCCTTTCTTTGTCTGATGATCTCTCTAGAATCTAGAATTGAAGCTAGCATATGTGAGCCTCTAATGGTGGTGGTGGTTCTCTGGAGGTATTGCAAGCTGAGTGAATATGCCTAATAACTCCCCATTGTTCTTACTGAAGGAACTGTGGTCATCTTCCACCATGGAATTACATACAATCCCTAACCCACAATGATGCAGTAATATATCCTAAATACATTGCAGGAGATTGCTATATCTGTTGCAATTTCAGCTTCCCTTTGATGATCAGCCTGACTCCACAGCCTCTTGCTTCATCTCCCTTGCTTCCTGATTTGACCAGCAGCTCCAGACCCTATGTACCATGTTAGTCACTGTCTCAACCCTGGTCTTTATAAAGCTCTTCTCTATGATGACCACATTATCCTTCTCCAGTATTGCTCCCTGTCCCTCCTCCTCCTCCTCTTCCTCCTCCCTTTCTGGCAAAGAGCGTACTAATTTCTTCAGGTCCAGAATTGGCACTCTGCAGCAAGAGCTCTCGTCCCTCTGCCTAACCTTCATTCTACGTATTGCCTCTGCTATTTCACTCCAGTATCTTTCCTGCTGCCTACCTCTAATCAATCCCTCATTCTGTTCTACCTGCCCTTCCATCTTCTGACTTTTCTCTTCCCCCATACTCTCATCCTTCTCTCTGTCTTACTCTCTCTCTCTTGGATGGCTTTTTCTCTCATCCTACAAATGCCTATTATATATCTTTTTCAGAATGAAATTTCCTTTGACACCCGCCCCCCATCTGCCTATCCAACAATCATGTTCCTTCTTTCCATTACTTGTAAGTTTCCTAAGTGTGATATGTATATCTGTTGCTTTGTTTTCTTCTTCTCTTAGTATTGAATGTTGTTCTGACAGTGTGAATTTTGTTAAAGCCACCTTGGGCAGGGTTGGGTGCTTCATAATGGTCTTATGAACATCTAACTGAAATAAAATAACGCTATTATAGAGTGGCCCTGTGGCACGACAGGTGCATTTCCCTTCTTGTGTCCATGAAAGGAAAATAGTTTCTTAGTGTCTGGTATAAAGCTTATCTCTGGGCACAACACATTCATATACATCAGTGCAGTACTTCCCCCAAAACCTGTTAGGAAAACCATTTTCCCCAATAAACAAATGCGTATAGCAGGCTTTTCCCATTTCCCCCTCCAGAGAGAGATGAGCAAGTCATCGGCTCAAGAGTCATTAGCAGTGCTTTGTTCTAAGTTCCTTTGGCCCCTGATCTAGGGACCACTCTCCACCCTCAGGTAGGGAGGCTTGACTTCACTTTCTGCAATCCTTCACTCAGGTCTTTGCCCCAAGGACTCCCATGGCTGCTGTGTTCTACTCCTCAAGGCCTCACTTCCTGTCAGTCCTGTCTCTGTTTGGGTGATGCACCCTCCTACAGCAAACTTTTTACTTGTGGGCTTGGCTTCCTGTGTCAAACTGGATCTTCTGCTTTTCCAAACTCAGCTCGTTTCCGAACTTTCCTTCAAGCTCTTCACTAGCAGCTCACAGTTAACGCTCTCTTTCCAAACTCAGCTCTCTCCCAGCAACGCCTGTCAGCTCTTTTTTCTGCTGCTCTTTCCTCTGCATCTCAGGCAGCTCTCCTCTGCCCCTTTTCTGACTGACTCCATCTGTGCTCAAAGGCAGCTCTGAGTCCCAGTTCTCTCTCCCCTCTAGAGAGGTGGGCCAAGTGCCGACTTTAAGCCCCAGTCAGGAGTCAGCTGACTAGTCACTGGCCTCTTTCCTCTTAAATGACCCGTGTCACCCTGTGACAAAAACTCTGTTGGATCCCTAGCTTCTCCCCAACCACTCCAGTGAAATATTTCTTACTAATGGCTAATGACCTTCCCCTGTCCTTGTCCAAGAACTTTTTCTGTGCTCTCTTCCTGGAACTACTTTCAGCAGAGTCAGTCGCTGTTGACTGCTCTTGTTCTGTCCAATATACAAGCTCTCACCAATCGTTTTGTTCTTTTGCCCTATGCTAGCTCCAGAATCTGTGTCTTTCTTATAACTCCTACTGTAGAAGCCCACATTTATGCCTTGGTCATCTCTTGCCTCAGCTACTGCAGCAACTTACTGTCTGGCCTTGTCACAGCTTATCTCGGACACCACACTAGTCTATGTAACATTTTTCCCCAGCTGATCTCATGTCATTTTCTTCTTGGGATCACTTCTCTTACCTTCTTCAGAAATACAAAGCAGGCAGGAGCTATTGAGAGCCACGTGAGATTGTTTTTTTTGTTCAGTCCCAGCCCTGTCAAATCTCCCTCCTTGAGCTGGTAATACCTATATTTTAACATGCTTATACATTGATTTTATAACTTCTGCCACACTGCTTTTTATAACTTCCCTTCAGATTGGTACAGCTATTTATTTAGTACCCATCTTGTTCCCGTAATACAAGAACTAGGGGCCACCAATTGAAATTAATGAGTAGCAGGTTTAAAACAAATAAAAGGAAGTTCTTCACACAGTGCACAGTCAGCTTGTGGAACTCCTTGCCTGAGGAGGCTGTAAAGGCTAGAATAGAACAGTGTTTAAAAGAGAACTGGATAAATTAATGGCTGTTTGCCAGGATGGGTAAGGAATGATGTCTCTAGCCTCTGTTTTGTCAGAGAGTGGTGATGGACAGCAGGAGAGAGATCACTTACTCATTACCTGCTAGGTTCACTCCCCCTGGGGCATCTGGCATTGGCCATTGTCGGTAGACAGATACTGGGCTAGATGGACCTTTGGTCTGACCCAGTATGGCCATTCTTGTGTTCTTATGTACCATACATTTGCTCAGCACTATACAAAACACAGAAAATCACAACTTCTCCCCCCTAAGTAGCTTGCAGTCTAAACCAGACAGAATTTAATATTTTATATTTTATATTGATGGAAAAAAGTATTCACCCAAAGTACTATTGTTTAACACAAGTAAATTTATTAAACCTAGAAATTCCTGGATGAGCAGAAAACCATTTATTCATTGGTGTTCCAAAAAAGTTGTATGATCTTCAATTCTCCTGCAAATCAGCATAATGCATACAATATATTTTTTAAGGTATTTCACTTGGACAAATACGAAATAAGAGAAATGGATACAAAAAGCAGTATAATGTACCCTGTTGGTATTTAACTATATTGCATTTGCTAAAGTTGAAGATCTCAGTAAAATTTTTCTGTCACACCCCAATGCCATCTTCTGCTTTAGTGTGGTGTTATGAAAAGGACTGTTTTATGTAAAAAATTCAGTAGCATCAAGATAGAGGTGTAGCTGGTCTTTGAATGAGAGAACAAGCCCTTGTTTAATCTCTCATATCTGTGAGAATTAGCAAAAGAGTTAAAGAAAACTCTGAAGAAATTTGATAGATCAATAAATTTAATTTTTCAGTATGATACATTAGAAAGTTTTTCCCCAGTATTTTCCCAGAAAGTTTTTTTCCTAGTGTGAAAATCCCCTTTTTAGTGCCTAAAGGCATTCAACTGTTAAAGAAGCGAAACTAATTAGAATATTTGCATTAAAAAAGTGCCTTGTATAGCTGCAAGTTCAAGTGCTCCCAAAAGATTTCATTAAAAACTATTACCAATATAAATTTAAGTAATTGGATGCTGTGAAAAAGCAATTATGTACTAAAAATTATATGCAATTACAAAAAATACCAATTAGCTAAAACATTTACCTTTAATTTGCAAGACTGTCCCATAATCAGAGATGTGACGGTTGACTCAGCACAAAAATAATTGGGGAATTCTGAACGAGTGGTCTGACTTTAATTCCTTCTAGATTATAAGGGGTTGAAGTTTGTGCAACATGTCATTTGAAAGGTAACTTTCCTTACATTTGTAATAATCTTTAGGACTGGGTCTACAATTTTGGCATGAGTTAGCTGTGGTTTCTGTATAGCTATTACACACAAAAATGCTTTTTGTAGACTTCTTAGAACAACATTATTTTACAAATATAAACTCTTAGTGGAACTCATTAATTTTTAATATAAACAAATTAAATATTCAGTACCTATTACTTGGATAGTAATTCATTTAGACCCTAATCTAGCAAAACACTTAAGCATATGCTAAAGTTAAGCACGTTTCAGTGGTTTGCTGGATCAATGTCCTAGTGCATATGCACTGAATTCTGTGAATAACTGCGGGGAGTGTTATCTCAGATGAGCTTCACATACTAGAGATAATCTCATAAGGCAAAGCAAATCTGGGTTTTCTAAAATCATTCTAAGTAAAAAAAATTTCCCAATTTGCCTTCCACCATTCTGTAATGTGTTTAGAAAGGTTTTTTTTTTTCCAGTTTTAATTTGACTCAGAATACTTGATGGTTAAATCAAGTTACCGAAGGAAAGAGCAGTCTAGTTGTTTCTGGATGTGGTTATCTAGGTTTTGCTGTTTTTGTGTTTTTAAATTATTGGTAATGTTTTTAAACAGCCAGACCATTATCAGGGAGTGGCCAATCACTTTTGTCTATCTTACTAATTCTTTTTCCTCTACATGCTTTTTGTTGTTTGTTTGTGTTGCACTACTACTTAAAGGACCAAAGGGCTCAGTTGTGCTAGGCTCTGTAGAAACGTGATGGTCCTTGCCTCAAAGAATTTACAGTCTTGCTAGACAAAATAACAAGTGGGGAAGGAAATATAACATACAAGCAGAGTGAACAGCCTGATGATGTGCCAGCATGATATTCTTCTGTGTTTTTTCCCCCCTTTTTTGGATTTTTTGAATTAAATAATTGCTGAGACTTTTGATTTTATTTATTGAAATGTATTACGGGTCAGGGTAAGTGAGTGTAGGAAAGAATAGTCAGAGGAGGAAGGTGACATAGGAGAGGAGTGTAGAGGGCTGTTGAATGAGACCAAAGTGTGGAGCAAGGATTGACAACCTTTGGCACACGGCCCACCAGGATTCGGCCGATCGCTGCTCCCATTGACCGCGGTTCGCTGCTCCAGGCCAACGTGGGCGGCGAGAAGCAGTGGCCAGAATGTTATTCTTTGGCCTGGTGCGGCAAACCTCAGCCAGTGGAAGCAGTGATCAGCCAAACCTGAGGATGCGTCAGGTAAACAAACCAGCCCTGCCAGCCAGGTTGCTTATCCTGGCAGGCTGTGTGCCAAAGGTCGCCGATTCCTGGTGTAGAGATTGGGAGGGAGAAGGTGGGTTGTAACTGGAGCTGGCAGCTGATGAGCAGACAGGAAAGTATGTGATCAGCAAAAACCACAGAAAGCCATCTGATACTAGTAATGTCTGGCTTCCAATGGCCTCTGCTACTAATGCTGCCTTTGTTTGTTTGATCTTATCAGCTTGTGTTTCTCTGGCTCCATCCTGAAGATTTCTTTTCCCAACCCTACTAGAGGGTACGAGGGTGCCACATGGGCCCTTATGCTTCTGGAGAGGGTAGGGGGTCTACCTTGCATGGTTCTGGGTTTGGGGCTGCCTGGTCTTCCTTGGTGTACGGGACAAGGACCATGAGTTCTCCTCCTACCAGTTTAGATTTCAGATATCCTGTTTACTGGTTATTTATACACTGAACAGTATTTCCCCTTTTTAAAAAAGAAAAGAAAAAAGCCCTAAGTTTTGAATCAGATCATATACGCTAACTTACGTCCCATGTAACCTCAGTGAAGTTAAGTGCTCTGTTCTGCTGCATTAAAATCTCCTCCCACACCCAATTTATGAGGAACAAAAGGATGATGACATAATTTCAACATGAAAAATTTTGTTGCCATTCAGGCAACACACTCAAATTCCGGATTAATTTATGTCTTTGAGCTACTGCATGGGTAGAAATATTTTCCTTCTAAGGGTCATTACATGGCAATCTTTTTTTTTTTTTTTTTAACTTAAGTTTACAGCACCCAAAAGTAAGGTGGTGACCTCACAAGATAGCTAACTGGCACATGTCTGAGCCTCAAAGAGCTTTGTCTGCTTCCATGCATGGTACAACAAAGTGGGTAATCACACTCTGGGATGAGATTGTGAGAGGAAAGGCAGTAAGATTACAGAATTGGTCTGCAAAGGTGTGTCCACAGCACAGCTAAACACTTTTACAAAACACCTTTTGCTAAATACAAATGACTTTTTTTTTTTTTTTTTTTTTTTTTTATTAAGCATGTTAGTTAACTCTCAGCTTTGTGTATATGTGGCAGAACTGGGCTGATTATCCTGTGGCTTAGCACATGACCCTAGTGGCCTGTCCCCATTCTCTGGAGACACCAGATGGTGCAGGAGCTCCCAAGTTTCTGGATGGGGGTGGAGAGAGAGTTGGACGGGGCAGACATAAGGTTGCATGAGCAACTATAAATCTGGCATCTTCTAACTTTCAAGAGCTTGACTTTGCAACCTAAATAATATGCTTTAAACCTTATATGTATATGTGTGTGTGTATACACACACAAAATTAATTTATGGAGTGCCAGCCATATGCTAAGAATACAGCTAGAAACAAACAGTTATTCTTCTGAAGTAAGAATTAATTATTGTATAATACAAAGTAGTTTACCTTGAAATATGTGTTAATTTTAATGTTTTTGATGTAGTAATGTCTTTTTCAATTTGACAATCTGTTAATTCACATGATAACAACATTCACAAGACACTTAAATATAAAATATCAGACATTTAATGTAATCTAATTTCCTCAGAGTCTTGGTTGGATGCATTGAAAATGTAACCTTGCATAACAGGAATGAGTCATGTCTAGTCAATTGCTAAAATATCACTGTAAATCTAATGCTGTAGGTGGGACTGCTGTTTCCTATGCCAGGCAGCAGCAGGTCAGTGGAGGTTAAAGTGAATTAATGTGTTGAGACACAGCAGTTACACACTGCTTTAGCTGTACTTTCAGAAAATGGGAAGAATATTGGCCAGTTGTGGGGTTCTTCACTGTATAAGTTTAGTGAGCAAACTGTTCATAACATTGAAATTGATCCTTTCTTTAATATAGTGTTCTTTTAAAAACAAAGCAAAAGCACCCTCCATTCTCACATCTGATTGCAGTGATATTTGTGGCTTACTTAAAGCCTTTCAGACATCTGAAGAGTGTCTTTTAAAAGTGATCTTGTTTTTAAAGAGTCATGAAAAACATACTAAAAATATATATATATTAACTTATACTTGGTACTGTGCAATAAATATCTCAAGAAGTTCAGTGCCAGACTAACAGGCATATCTCACGCTCTAGATGTCTTCACTGTGAATTTAAAGAACAGTTAATCAAATTACAAACCCTGCAACCCCCTACAAAAGTCCTCCCACAAAAGTCAACCTCCATCAAGCCCTCTTTCTCTCCCCTCACCCCCAAAAGCTTGAATACATAAATGTGCCTTGCAATGTGCTCTGAAGATGAACAAATCTGATTGGAGAGTACCCAATAGAGGATGTAGTTCCAAAGCTGAGGGCCCCTAACTGAGAATGCTCTACCAATTGCCCTTTCAAAGTGGATCCAGGTCAGATGCTGCTGCTGACCACAACCGTGGTAGTAATGCATGGAAAGACACAAGTATCTCAAATAGGCTGATCCCAGGCTATTTAGAATCGTAGAAGTGTAGGACTGGAAGGTATCACAGTAGGTCATCTAATCCAGATCCCTGCACTCAAGGCAGGACTAAGTAATAACTAGACCATTCCTGACAGGTGTTTGTCTAACCTGTTCGTAAAAACCTCCACAACCTCCCTAGGCAATTTGTTTCAGTGTTTAGCTACCCTGACAGTTAAGAGGTTTTTCCCTAATGACCAACCTAAACCTACCTTGCTGCAATTTAGGCCCATTGCTTCTCGTCCTGTCCTTGGAGGTTTCAAAGAACAATATTTCACACTTCTTATAAGAACCTTTTATGTACTGGTAAACTGTTATCATGGGCACCCTCAGTTTTCTCTTCTCTAGACAAAACAAACCCAGTTTTTTCAATCTTCTCTCATAGGTCATGTTTTCTAGACTGTTAATCATGTTTGTTGCTTCCTTTGGACTTTCTCCAATTTGTCCACATCTTTCCTGAAATGTGGCGCCCAGAACTGGATGCATAATCAGTTGAGTGGAAGAATTACTTCTTGTGTGTTGCTTACAACATTCCTGCTGATACATCCCAGAATGATGTTCACTTTTTTGCCATTAGTGTTACACTGCTGAAATAGGGCTTTACAGTGGGGGGCGAGGGGGGGTGTCCCCAAATCACTAGCCTTGCATTTCATCCAGATACCAATAAGCAGTGATTCCCAAAGCACAGGTATCGTGCTCCAGCCAAGATGCACCACTTAAAAGTTGGGCTTCAGCTTTCTGTACCAGCATAAGTCTCCGGATGCTTAATGCATAGTTCCATATAAAATACATATCAGGAATCTCATTTTAAGAGAACATCAGCATGAATAATGGTAGCAAGATTCTCATCCGAAAAACTGATTTGGTCTTCTAGCTAGAGGCAAATGGGAGAGGCATTCTATGGTTGGCTAGCAGCTCCTGGGGAAACAAAACCACCCCCAGATTTGCAGATTCTAGTAACATTTGAGAGACACACCCCCTTCCTAAGAGAGGCACAAACAAACCTTTTAATAACTTTAGGGTTGCCTTTACTCAAACTAGCCACCATTTCCCATTGGATCTGAAGCAATAGTCTGCCTCCAGCAAATATGGCCACCACGTTGCATTGTTTCCAAGGGAGTTGAGGCTAAGCTACTCTCTAAGGTTAAATTTTGTACCTGCGGGGATCATGCACAAATAGGAGGACAATAGCTTCCTCTAAGAGTGAAAAAATCAGCAGGAAGGAGGAAAATAGTGATTTTTAAAAATCTCTTTTTAAGCCAATCTCATAAGCTTTTGGAGAGCTGTTTTTGACTGTTTGGTATTGGGATTACTGATTTTATCCAGATTGAGTTTCTGCCAGCAAACACTCATCAATGCCTGAATCTCACCCAGGCATGGGGCCTGGCATTGAGCAGCCCTGGCTGGGTCAGGTGAGAGAGGCAGAGAGATGGTCATGCTTTCAGCATACTGAACATATACAACATATACTTTGTGCTGACTCACTTTGTTGTGCAGTAATCTGCCCTTGAAATCATGGCATTGCTCTAGCTTCAACTTGCTCTTGCTGTTTACCCCAGCTTGCACAGGAGGATGATTGATAGAAAACATGATTTTAGAATACCCCAAAGAAATAAATATGCAGAGGAGAAAATGTGCACTAATTATCAAATCCTGTCTTTTGACAAAATTAGTAAACAGTGTGCAAGATGTCTTCTCTTAACATGTTAGTGCTGGGGAAGTTGAATTTAATATACAGTTATGGACTTGGTTGCCTGACCAAGGTAATGTATAGCACCAGTTATTTGTTCCAGACACATGCTTGAAATAAATAGTTTCCTTCATCATATAAATCACAACTCATTACTGAGTGCAGAGCCAGTGGAACACCTGTAGGATGTAATTGCCACACACGGTTTGTAGGCATCAGTAAGGTACAGAATTAAACTCTGGTTAGAGAAATCTGTCTATATTGAATCACCCCTGCCCCCATTTTTTATTTTTCCCATATGTCATTGAAAGAAGGATCGACTTTTGCAGATTTTTGCAGGGTTCTTTGGCTATTTTTAAATCGTTTGTTCCCTTTTATTTGTTCCAGAATCGGTAAGCATACTGAATGATGTGCTAAGTCAAATAGAATCTGAAGGAGTTTCTATGAATCCCACAAGCTATACTAGATCCACTTCTTCAGACTTTGACCCAGTAAGTAAAAATGCTTTTGCAAGGTACTCATCTTGTAGCTATCAAAAGACCCAAAGCAAGGACAAGCTTGCTCACAGCGTGTGATCAGAAGCTTGGGCTTGCTTTCTCTAAAGGTTGCTTTTTAGATGTGAACTAGAGCAGAAATAATAAACTCGCGCCTTATTCTCCTCTTATTTTCTCTAATTAGCGGTAGAACTTCTGAAGTTATATATATAAATTAAACTATAATACTCACCACCTCTTGCACTTTGGAGCATTCAGACACCCTAAATAGGATATTGTTCAGAATGGTGGTGAAGACACCATATCTCTCTCTTTTTTTTTTTTTTTTTTTTTAGCTGACAGACAAGGCTCTTTGTGAAGAGCTTATCTTTCACGTGGCTGATTTCCCCACCCACAAGTTCTAGGTGGGATGAGCTGTCTATTATGGTGCTAATCATGATTGTGTATTGAGCTGTCCACTGTAATGTGGTTTTTCTTTGAATTACTGCGTAGTTTAATTTGCAGGATGTGGTTCTTTATTGCTATATATTCTATGATGATATAGACAGGGCATCCTTACAATATATTTATTGTTATGGAGTACATTTAAAGGGAAAAAAAAACAAATACCACTGCAGTTCCAGAAATATCTTCCCTGTGACATGGTATGTAAGTAGGGCTGTTGATAAATTGCAATTAACTCACGTGATTAATTAAAAAAAATTAATCACAATTAAAAAAGATTAATTGCAAGTAATCACATTGTTAAACAATATTTAAAATTTATGAAATATTTTGGATGTTTTCTATTTGCAATTGGAATCAAAGTTTATATTTTTTATCATAAATATTTGCACTGTAAAACTGATAAAAGAAATAGTATTTTTCAGTTCACCTCATACAAGTACTGTAGATTCATAGACTCTCTAGGACTGAAAGGGACCTCGAGAGGTCATTGAGTCCAGTCCCCTGCCCTCATGGCAGGATCAAATACTGTCTAGACCATCCCTGATAGACATTTATCTAACGTACTCTTAAATATCTCCAGAAATGGAGATTCCACAACCTCCCTAGGCAATTTATTCCAGTGTTTAACTACCCTGACAGTTAGGAACTTTTTCCTAATGTCCAACCTAAATCTTCCTTGCTGCAGTTTTTAAGCCCATTGCTTCTTGTTCTATCCTTAGAGGCTAAGGTGAACAAGTTTTCTCCCTCCTCCTGATGACACCCTTTTAGATACCTGAAAACTGCTATCATGTCCCCTCTCAGTCTTCTCTTTTCCAAACTAAATAAACCCAGTTCTTTCACTATGCCAACATCTAAGTCGTTGATGAAGATATTGAACAGAGCCGGTCCCAAAACAGACCCCTGCGGAACCCCACTTGTTATACCTTTCCAGCAGGATTGGGAGCCATTAATAACTACTCTCTGAGTACGGTTATCCAGCCAGTTATGCACCCACCTTATAGTAGCCCCATCTAAATTGTATTTGCCTAGTTTATCGATAAGGATATCATGCGAGACCGTATCAAATGCCTTACTAAAGTCTAGGTATACCACATCCACCGCTTCTCCCTTATCCACAAGGCTCGTTATCCTATCAAAGAAAGCTATCAGATTGGTTTGACACGATTTGTTCTTTACAAATCCATGCTGGCTATTCCCTATCACCTTACCACCTTCCAAGTGTTTGCAGATGATTTCTTTAATTACTTGCTCCATTATCTTCCCTGGCACAGAAGTTAAACTAACTGGTCTGTAGTTTCCTGGGTTGTTTTTATTTCCCTTTTTATAGATGGGCACTATATTTGCCTTTTTCCAGTCTTCTGGAATCTCTCCCGTCTCCCATGACTTTCCAAAGATAATAGCTAGAGGCTCAGATACCTCCTCTATTAACTCCTTGAGTATTCTAGGATGCATTTCATCAGGCCCTGGTGACTTGCAGGCATCTAACTTTTCTAAGTGATTTTTAACTTGCTCTTTTTTATTTTATCTTCTAAACCTACCCCCTTCCCATAAGCATTCACTATGTTAGACATTCCTTCAGACTTCTCAGTGAAGACCGAAACAAAGAAGTCATTAAGCATCTCTGCCATTTCCAAGTTTCCTGTTACTGTTTCTCCCTCCTCACTGAGCAGTGGGCCTACCCTGTCCTTGGTCTTCCTCTTGCTTCTAATGTATTGATAAAAAGTCTTCTTGTTTCCCTTTATTCCCATAGCTAGTTTGAGCTCATTTTGTGCCTTTGCCTTTCTAATCTTGCCCCTGCATTCCTGTGTTGTTTGCCTATATTCATCCTTTGTAATCTGACCTAGTTTCCATTTTTTATATGACTCCTTTTTATTTTGTAGGTCATGCAAGATCTCGTGGTTAAGCCAAGGTGGTCTTTTGCCACATTTTCTGTCTTTTCCTACCCATCGGAATAGCTTGCTTTTGGGCCCTTAATAGTGTCCCTTTGAAAAACTGCCAACTCTCCTCAGTTGTTTTTCCCCTCAGTCTTGATTCCCATGGGACCTTACCTATCAGCTCTCTGAGCTTACCAAAATCCGCCTTCCTGAAATCCATGGTCTCTATTTTGCTGTTACTCCCTTCTACCCTTCCTTAGAATTGCAAACTCTATGATTTCATGATCACTTTCCCAAGCTTCCTTCTACTTTCAAATTCTCAACAGTTCCTCCCTATTTGTTAAAATCAAGTCTAGAACAGCTTCCCCCCTAGTAGCTTTTTCAACCTTCTGAAATAAAAAGTTGTCTGCAATGCAGTCCAGGAACTTATTGGATAGTCTGTGCCCCGCGGTGTTTTTTCCCAACATATATCTGGATAGTTGAAGTCCCCATCAGTGGCCTGTAGTAGACTCCTAGCACGACATCACCCTTGTTTTTTACCCCTTTTATCCTAACCCAGAGACTCTCAACACTTCCATCTCCTATATCCATCTCCACCTCAGTCCAAGTGTGTACATTTTTAATATATAAGGCAACCCCTCCTCCCTGTAGTGCGATCTCTTTATCATGAAAGTGCAATTTACAAACGTAGGGCTTTTCTTGTTACATAACTGCACTCAAAAACAAAACAATGTAAAACTTCAGCGCCTACAAGTCCACTAGTTCTCCTCCTTGTTCAGCCAATCGCACAATTAATTGTTTGGATTGCATGCTTAACTTTTTGGATCCCTTGACAGTCCTACATATAAGTAATCATAGCAAGACTGTTAATATATTATGTTGCAGCTATATGATAATTGTGCCTGCAGAAAGTAAATTGAAATCAAATACTACCTAGCATTTAACTTTGAATTATACTATATATTTTTAATCCACAGAGCAAATGTGTTGGCCAAAAGTTGCCCACAGTGGTGTATAATTATACTCACTTGCAACCGATTTTGTACGCTCTTGGTGTGGGAATGTCAGCCAAGGATCCAGACCATCTAAAATTCGTTTTCGAAGGCAGTGAAGAGTTCTGTTGTTTACCGACCTTTGGAGTCATCCCAGCTCAGGCAACTCTGTGGGATGGTGGACTTTCTAGTGTTCCAGGACTTAACATGGACTTCACAAAGGTATGTATGATTTAGCCATTGCAACTTATTGTGTGTTGCATGCTATATAAATTGACTGTAATTGAAATGGCTCAGTATATATACCAAAACTTCAGAGGTCGCTGTTCTAGAAAAAGAAAAAGTAACAGGCTCTGATTTTTTGCAACCCGGGACAAAACATGTATTGAAATGAGTTACCTACCTCTCCGATATAGAGTTTGTGGGTTTTTATTTTCCCCCTTAAGCTGCTTATGAATCACATGTGTATTGTGCTCTTTTTTTTAAGTGGGAATCTTGCTTGAAGAGCAACGTCCTCCTTGTTAAAAACCAAAATCCTTTATCTAGCTCTCAATTTTTGTGTGTTAATGGAGGGATTTTATTTTTTAGCAATTTCTTTTGCTCTTTCCAGGGACGAAGCTCTCTACCATAGATAATCTAGAAAGCAAGTACAGTAGGTGTAATCTTTGCTTTTTTTTATTTAGTTGACATTGTACAGGGGTGCACACACTCTTCAAACATATATATATAGACACACACACACGTATGTATATTAAACAAGTATAAATTATATAAAGCTGCATTCTTCAAGAATATGATGTCATAAGAAATTTCGTAAATCATAGTTGAAATATGATTTTTAAGAAGCTTAAAAATGTAAGATTTACAGCATTTTCCGTACTGGGACTGTGGTCTGCATAAAAACTAAAGAAAGCTATATAAATGGCTGTTGTTTTTGTCACAATCCTGCCACACCATGAGTTTTTTCATAGCTGTCTTGACTTCAAACGCTGAACAAACAAAATCCAAACACCAGATGGCCAAACCCCTAACATTTATATATGTATTAACCAGAATCACTGCTGCTGGCCTTTGTTGACTGCACATGGGATGTCCTGTTGTGTTTGTGAGAAACTAAGGAAAAAACATAGTGCTCCACAAAACAGAGGGAGGCCCCCTCAAAAGGTTGTAGTGTCTGTTATTCTTACCATGTTCTACACATAGGCTATGGGAAGAAGAGCAATATACCATTATCCGTGTCCTGGGAATGGTGGTATAGAGCCATATGTTATCCTCCCTCTCTCCTTGGTCCCATACATTAAAATAAATTACAGTCAAAAGACTCTTTGTTCATCTCCCCTGTAGTGTTATCTGTCTTCAAACCCCATCTAGTAACACTGAACATTCAAAGCACTGAATTATAGCTGGGATATTTGTTAATGCATTTTTTAAAATGTCTACTTTTACACCTGAACTATTTTTTAAAGTAATTTTAAACCTAGGAACTTGGTATTATTCAGTGAAATCACATTGCTTGGCATGAAATCTGCTGCTAATTGAGAATCTATAATAGATACTCAAGGGGAGTGAATGAACAGTTAATCATAACTGTTTGGTGCTGGATGTTATGAAAACTAGATTCCACTTCAGAAATTTTGTCAGGAATTAAAAGGAGAGCATAAATATGCCTGAAATATTTTAACATTTACTTAAAATTTAGGAAATCTGAAATTTTTACTGCGCTTCATCTCTTTGGCATTCTGTTTGGAATGCACTTTCTTTTAAGATAATTTCTGAGGTTAGAAAAGAAGTTCTGCAGCTTGGAGTGTTCAAATTTTTAGTAATGGGAAATACTTATAAATTGATATCTGTGTAGGCTCGTGCTAACTGATTTATTCTGTTTGAGTTATTGACACATGATGGGGTGGATGACAGAGATTAACCTGGCAATAAAATTGCCCATATTTATCTTTTTGATGGCTTCTTCCTAATTAGAACCTTAGGAAATAGAATTGTAGAGCTGTAAGGGACCTGAAAAGATCAAATACATCCGCCTTGGCTGAAGCAGGATTAAGTATACATAGACAATCCTCGACTGGTGTTTGCTAACCTGTTCTTAAAAACCTCCAAGGATGGGGATTCACCACCTACCTTAGGAAGCCTGTAATGGTACTGAACTATCCTTGCTACCCTAATTAGCAAGTTTTCCTTAATATCCAACCTCTATCTCCCCATGCTTAGTATATTCCACAAAAATACTGCATGATTGTAAGTCAGGACTGATTGTGGAGGGCTGCTTGATTTTAGGCTGTTACCAACAACTTCCGAAGATGAGTGTGTCTAAATAATTCTACAGTCAAAGTTACATAACAAAATATTCTGAAATAATGAACTCGTCAATTTTGATTGGTATTTTTATAGCCTTGGTGCAGCTAAAAATATGCAAGTGTGGAAAGATCTTGATATAATTTCTCACTTGTCCTTATTTTGTAGCAATATGTTTTCATTCTGAACACATTTCCAAAATATCTGTATCTACATATTTGCTTATGACAGGGATTGGGGAAGTGGTGGCAAATGATACTGATTGTCATTATAGTGCTGCTTATCTTTACACAGCTACTGCATGGTGAGCAATATCTGGAGTTATATAAACCACTTCCAACTTCAGGTCAGTCCTTTACTCTGATGGTTTCCTATTCACCATGACTGCACTTCACTTTTCTTTTGTATCAGCATTACATATGGAAATATGGATACATTGTTTTGAACTGGTTTCTGTTACGAATTTACTCTGTATTTTGTGTGTGTGGCTTTATCATACTGGTGTTGGAACTTTCCAGTCAGATGTCCTGTTTAAAAAAAAAAAAAAAAAAAAAAAATCTGATCACATGATGCTTTATTTTTATTTTTTGTCTAAAACTATAGTTTATATTTGTTGTGACGTACTTAGTAAAAACAAGGTAACAATTGGCTTTCTGCTGAGCTGCCTGAAAAAGAATATTCAGTTGCTTACTAAACATAAATTAGTATGCCTTCACAATGTGTTATATATAGCTCATGATCAACTTATTAACTACACTTAATTAATTACCTCTGGGAGTTGAGATCACAAATTGTCAGAATATGTTTCCAGAAACTGTACTTTCTTATATTGTTTGTCCTTGTGTCTGTGAGACTTAAAGAATGAAATCAACTAAGTATGTTTTAATTTTAGAAAGACAAGCTGAGTGAGATAATATATTTTATTGGACCAAATTCTATCAGTAAGAGCGAGAAGCTTTTGACTTTATAGAGATATGAACAAAGACAGACTTATCCCTTGCCTTCAAAATTTTCACTGAAAAATGTATTAATGGATAATCAGGGTCTGTGTCCAAAGGGAGTCTATATGTTACAGTCTATTATAAAACTTCACTATTTACAAAGATAAGACCAACCATATTGGGTTAGACCACTGGTCCATTTAGCCCAATATCCTGTTTTCTGACAGTGGCCAATGCCAGGTGCTTCAGAGGAAGTGACAGAACAGGCAATCATCAAGTGATTCACCCCATGTCGTCCACTCAGAGCTTCTGGCAAACAGAGGCTAGGGATGTTCAGAGCATGGTTTTGCATCACTGCCCATCCTGCCTAATAGTCTTTGATATAACTATCCTCCATGAACTTACCTAGCTCTTTTTTTTGAACCCTGTTATAATTTTGGCCTTCACAACATCGCTGGCAAAGAGTTCCACAGGTTGACTGTGTGTTGTGTGAAGAAGTACTTCCTTTTTTTTGTTTTAAACATCCTGTCTATTCATTTATTTGGGTGACCCATAGTACTTGGGTTTATGTGAAGGAGTAAATAACACTTCCTTATTCACTTTCTCCACACTATTCATGATTTTATAGCCCTCTATCATATTCCCAGTCTTTTTAATCTCTCTCCATATGGAAGCTGTTCCATACCTCTAATAATTTTTGTTGCCCTTCACTGTATCTTTTTCAATTCCAGTACTGGTTGCCGAATATATGTAAATTTATTTGTAAAGTAGTATTGAGAAATTCTTCAGAGACAGAGGTAAGAGCAAGTGGGGAAGAAACCAAATAAACCACGGATAAACTAGTTTTTTGCTTCTGAGAGCAAAAGGGAGCACGTGAACTCTTTATTGCTTGCAGGAAAGATGGCATGCTCTCCATTAATTGACAGGACTCTGTGAATAAGATCATATTGTTCAGGCTCATATTCAAGTTGTTTCCAGATCTGTCAACAGACTTCAAACAATAACATCT
Source organism: Chelonoidis abingdonii (assembly GCF_003597395.2). Taxonomy (NCBI): domain Eukaryota; kingdom Metazoa; phylum Chordata; order Testudines; family Testudinidae; genus Chelonoidis; species Chelonoidis abingdonii. The sequence continues at coordinate 77,140,041 of NC_133774.1, forward strand.
CAAAAAATAGAATATCATATTGCATAGGATACTGGCCACCAGTTCCTCTCTTGGATTGTCTCCTTGAGTTGCTGTTGGTTTGAAAACTTCTTAAGAACTTTCAGAAGGCAATTCCTAATACCTAATTCCTGACCTTAAATACATCTATTTTAAAAATATATTTGCCCTATTTGCTGGATTTCCTGGTATACACACCAAACAATAGATGATATTATACACACACAATGCATATTATGGCATAGACCTGTGTGTAAAAATGGTTTGTTTTTTTAATTGTTGAAATGGAAGAATATTCATTTGCCTCCCTAGAGGTCTAAAATTGTGAAATATTCAGGATAAGAACACCAGAAACACTTGCTTGAGAGAAGCTTGGCTTCAATGTTCAAGTCATGCTTAAAATCTTGTATTTTATAACTTTCAGTGATAAGAAAGCTTGTGATGGTTAAGAGCCCGATTCTTTGAACATTTTCGGTTTAATAATTGAAAATGGATTGTGTTAAAAGGGTTTATGGGGGCGGGGAGAAGCCCCTAGCCTGATAAAGGCTAAACATTTTAACTAGAGCTTTTTGCAGTACTTGATAGTTAAGGTGTTGTTGCTGATTCAGAAGCCCTTTTAATTATATTTTTATGTACCAGTGACACGAGAAGACAGTAAACCAAACACTTTCCTGCTATTTGACATTCAGCATTACTAGTTGTAGTGGAATATGATAGGTAATATTGATCCACTTGTAGCGCTAGCATTCTGGATAAAGAAAGAGGACACAAGAAATAGCTAAATTAATACTCTGCACTTCCTGCACCAAATAATTTAGTGTATATGATACAACTTGTCTATGTTCTCTAGGAGAAGACTCCTTGCAAATAAAAGAGAAGTAGTAGGAGATTTAATGTGAAGTACAAAACTTTAAGACTACAGAGAGCCATTAATTTTTCAAGTGTTCTGAATAGTTGTTTTTGGGAAGTGGACCTGCTATAAGGGCTGAGATAAACAGTATATTTTGAGTGTATTTAGAAGTGTCTACTTTCTATCCACTATGTTTTGCACTTGTATGGCACCTACAATCTATATGCGCTTCATCAGCATGCTTTGCTTTAAAGGACAGGCAATCAGCTTGCAACCCATTTCATTTCGAGACAGGTGTTGGCAGTTGTTTCAGGTGCTACTTTTGCTTCTCAGTGACCTGACAGTTTCTGTGGTTTTATAATTACATTTTCTTATCTTTGACAAAACATAATTTGTTTTCCCTCCCTTTCTGTTTGTGTGTGAAACTCAGAGGAAAGGAAAGTATTTGTAATGTGGAGAAACAATTTAATTAACTTTTACACAAAATGCATCAAGAAGACAAATAGAAAAAAGCAGTTAAATTGTTTCTATCAATTATAATTTTAGCTGTTTCTGTTAAAAATAAGAGGTGAAATATTTTCAGACCGAAGCGTGGTTTTCAGTGGGATATATTAAGCCTCACAATAGTCCTTTGTAGTATATGCCTGTTTTTCTTCCTTGGCACACCTAGCCAGTTATCCTGTTTTTTGCTAGAATGTGTCTGAGTGTTGAAGCTTATTCATATGTCTTTTCCAGTAGAATCCTTAAACAGTTATTGTTGTGAAATTAATGAGCCAGTCTAAACCATAAATGTTCCAGACATGAGTGCACCTTAACTTCTGGTAGACACTAATGGCTTGTCTGTATAATGAGTTAGTGCACAACAAGCTAGGATGTGACTGTACAGTGCACTAGCATTGCCATGTGGACCCTGTTACTGCACACTAAAAGTTTCATACCGCGCTTTGATGTATTGCTCCTTGAAATAGGAGTATGTCGAAGTGCACTATGGAACTTTTAGTGCGTGGTAGCATGGTTTATCTGCCAAATTAGTACACTGTAGATTCACATCCTGGTTTACCATGAGCTAACTCACCATTTAGGTAAGCCTTAGTTGCCAGATTGAGGTTTTATCTCCACCCAGGTAGATGCCTCTCAAACTCAGTGGGGCTCTGAGTGGACACAGGAGTCAGTTACAGGATTGGGGTCTCAACACATACCAGTTCCTGTTAACTGACATTTTAAACAAAAACCTCACCTGCATTGTATTAATGTATTACAAATAAACTACTTCTAAAACTTGGCTTGTGTAGATTACAAACCTGGGAATATTTGTAATTAGCTTTGCTAAAATACTCCTGCAAAAAAGTCGTCTTGTATTGTAATTTAAGACCTTTGTACTATAACATACGCGTTTTCCTATTCTCTCTCCTTTCAGGACCATTAACTTCAGAATCAACTATTGCTGATATCCTTGACAAAGGCTCAGGAGCAGTTATTCTCTTAGATGGTAACCGTATTGTAATTTATTAAAGAGACACAATCAAAGCTGACAGTCTCAAAATTTAACCTATGCTAACAATAACTTTTTCAGCCTAAAATCAGTTTAAATTCTTAGGTTCTGTGCTATGTGGCCCAGTGACTGCTGAGAAAGGAACTTATTTGCAGTCATATGCATGTTGCCTTATTCTTTGGAATAGATAAATTCTGAAATTAAGAATTCTCCTTTTTGAGAGAACATTGACAGAAGATTCAATAGTGTTCCTGCCCCCTGAGCAGAAAGATGGTGCTGAATACACAAACAGAAACAAGTTATTACTTCTAATAAACAGTCTTATCTGAAGTTGGCTAGCCTGAACTGTGTTTCTCTTAGAGATGTGTGTATTTGTAAAATCCAACATCTAATTAAATTGACGGTCAACTTGAATTTTATGAAAGGACATCCTTTAAGTTACATATCCTGAAATGTTTTTATTCTTTTGTTAATTTTTTTTTCGCTCATGCATTAATTTAGTGGGCCCAAGAAGTCCATAACTTGTGTTTTTCTTTCACAAAATGTGTGTCTTGATTTCTGGGGACATGGTTATGGTATAACATGACTGTTGGGAAGTTCAGGTTTTAGAATGAGACTAATAGGGAATGAACCACCAGATTTTTTGAGGTAATGTACTGTTTAGATTTCTACATGAATCCTTTACAAATTTTCCCCTACTTTTTCCTCAAAACCTCCAAATAATACTACTTATTCCTGACCTCTGCCTTTCTTGTTTCTTACAGTTAATGACTCAGTCTGGCAAAAAGCTAATTGCTCTCCAACCAAATCCTTCTAGTTATGCTTTACTTCCACATAGGAACGATTGAAAAGCGAAGGTTTGGGCCCATTAGAAGTTTATCCAAATGAGTCTGTCTATTTCTGTAACAGACCTAAAGGTTCTGGTCTGGGTCATTAAAGGTTAGCTGATTATGGGAGAAACTAGGCACTCAGTATAAGTGGAAGTGGTGCACTATTGGCAATATGTTCAAATATGAATGCTAGTCTGTGTCCTAATGGAATAAGAAGTGAGAATAAATTGGAAATAGAGAGATTTCAGTTTCACCTCAGTAACTATAAATACTTCAAGTTCAGCAAAATCAAAAGTGACTTTAACAAAAAGAAAACCAAGTGACCTTAAATTAAATCTTCCTTTGGGGTTGCTTTTTCCACGTACAGTATTAGTGCTGCTTTGTGTATGAGGTTGTGAATGTGTTTTTTCACCAGGGATTGTTAATGGCTTCTAATAAATCACTTTTTATGGCATAGTTCTGTAGTATTTAAATAAGTGGCTAATGATGTGTGAAATGTTGAAATAAACATTAATTTCAGCACTTTGTGTGTAGTCAACCATTTTTTTAGCACTTTTATGTCATCAGCATTTTAATAGCTCATTTTTTCATTTTAATACTTTTGTTTAAAGATCATCTATAATAGCGTAGTTTTAAACAGGACATTAATCTTCACTTGTTAGGAAATGATTTATGACAGTGCCATGCAAAAGTGAGGACATTGTCCCCTAACTTGTGGAGATGAATATTGGCATATATAAAACAAAGGTATTCAATATCCATTGGCTCTGGGGGGGTAAGTGTTAGGAGTATTCAAAAAAGAGAATATAACCTCTCATTTTGTATTGTCTTCCAGTTCACACCTATTGTGGAAAGGATCTGTTGTGCTATAATCAGTTCTCTCTGTTTATTGTTGGAGCTGGAGGATTTGGTGGAAAACGAACATCAGAAAAGGCGAAGGTAAATTTTAAATGTATTTCAGATGAAATAACTATTGTCTTTCACTGAATGTAATATAAGAAAAATAATTAGTATATTGATTAGGGATGATCAGTTACCTTGGGAATGACACAGCAAAAGACAGACACAAGCAGATTGTTCAGAATCTGTCAGGACTGAATTGCCTGAGCGGTACAGTTTGAGGTGACTGATTAAAGTGGGAAAAGCTTTTCATAATTGCAGTCTAAACTGGTCTTTACTTTTGAGGTCTGTGAATTTAGGCTGCAGGTCATCTTCTGAGGGAATCATCTGTTCGCTAGCCAAGCTGGCAACAGTTATGTTGATCTCAGAGTATGATGTAGGCTAGTGGTTCTCAAATGTATTTGATTGTGTGCCCTTCTCTGTGTTGTAGTAGTTTATGCTCCCCTGCTTCCCGCCACACAAGTTCATATACCAATAATAAAAAATCAACATGCACCTCTCACTAAATATTAAAAACAGTACGGCATTGATTCAAACAGAGCCATTTAAGTATATAGAGTAAAATTATACAGAAGTGCACAACGTTTCTCAGCTGGGGGGTCCCGCTGAAAGGGGGGTTAGAAGTCGAGTTTAGTGGGCTCAAGGTATTGCCACCCTTATCTCTGTGCTGCTTTCAGTGCTGAGCAGCTGGATAGCGCTGCTTCCAGAAGAAATGCAGACGTAAGGGTGGCATGGAGTATGCAACTGTATGAACACATCTGCAAAGTTTGTTCTTTATACCCTGACCAACCCCTGAAAAATGTGTGATTTGTTCATAATTTAAGCAGACCCCTCCCCCCCCCCCCGATATGTCTGAGGGAATCAGCGTTGCTAGTTATTCATTGCTATGGGTAAAATGTGTGCAGTAGATTTTTTTTTTTCTTCTAAAGCTTCTCACACCCACCCCTAGAATACATTCCACAGCCCCCCAGTTTGAGAACCTCTGATGTAGGCCAATCTTAATTTAGGCATTGTATAGCACTTTTGTGATTGCCTCCCATCTTTTGTTTGGTTGCCCCCAATGTGACTTGATTACGTTCTCCATAACTGGAAGGAAGGGTGCAGAGTTCTTTGCTAGAAACTGAAAGAAAATGTTTTATTTGTTTACTCACTTTCCTTTTGATCTGTCAACTCTTTGGAAATCTCTGAAATCTCTGTATTAATATCTAGGGCAGCAAAAGCCTTGCAGAACATCTAAAGTCAATCCAGTGTCAAGAACTTTTTTTTTTTTTTTTTTTGAGTCTCTTTGTATTAGATTCTGAGAGTGCAACCTCTCCTGTAGACCAACTTGAAGATCAGGATTTCTGGCTACTATTTTTTTTTCTCTTTTTACAAGTAGCACAGAGATTTAGACCTCTCCACAGACTTTTTCACTGTTCTTTCCTTTATTGTTGGTTTATACCAGGGATTGGCAACCTTTGGCACGCGGCCCTCCAGGGTAAGCACTTTGGCGGGCCGGACCGGTTTGTTTACCTGCCGTGTCTTCAGGTTCGGCCGATTGAGGCTCCCACTGGCTGTGGTTCACCACTCCAGGCCAATGGGGGCGGTGGGAAGCAGTGGCCAGCACATTCCTCAGCCCGCGCTGCTTTCCGCAGCCCCCATTGGCCTGGAGCGGCGAACCACGGACAGTGGGAGCCGCGATCGGCCGAACCTGTGGACGTGGCAGGTAAACAAACCAGCCCGGCCCACCAGGGGGCTTACCCTGGCAAGCTGCGTATCAAAAGATGCCGATCCCTGGTTTATACTGAATCTCCTTGAATCAAGGGGTCCTGGTTGTTTTATGTCCTGTGCAAAATTTATACTTTGTCATTTTATTATCCTAGCACTTGAATATATACCTAGGTGCCACTTTCAAATGCTTTTCTTTTCTACAGGAAAAAAATTGAGCCATTTTTTGAATGCAGATGGTAACATGACACAAGTAACTGCCCTCATAGGAGTGGTCCCATTGTTACTCAGGTGCTTAAGACTTTACAGATTTATCCCTTTAGTCAGTACTTTGTACCATATACCGCACACATTCTTTTAGTTAAAGGAGGGGTTCTCAAACTGGGGGTCGGGACCCCTCAGGGGGTCGCAAGGTGTCAGCCTCCACCCCAAACCCTGCTTTGCATCCAGCATTTATAATGGTGTAAATGTGTTTTTATTTATAAGGCGGGGGTCGCACTCAGAGGTTTGCAATATGAAAGGGGTCACCAGTACAAAAGTTTGAGAACTAGTGAGTTAAAGGAAGTATTTTGAATCTTTCTTCTTCTTCTCAACTAGACTTTAATGGCCTTCAGTGTAGTTATGCACCTATGAGCATGCACACAGAATCAGTTGTGGGTGAGGGGAATACAAAACAATAAGTGTTGATTTTGATTAATGTAATCTTGACTTCCTATGATCTTTGCCCTATAGTCTTTGATTTCTTATGTAGTTATATTATGAATGTTTTTAATGTTTGCATGTTTAGTAAAAAATGAAATTCCCAGCTAAGGAGCTTTCAAACAACTGGTGTTTCTCCAGTTTGTTTAAAATGGCTTGCTGAACATGCTGTTCATGGAAAAAACCTCTAGATGTAGCTCTGTTTCTAAATTGATGCAGTTATGTGCGTGATTTCAGAAGCAGAAAAAGAAATAATATCGGCTTTCTCTGCTCTCTCTCTGGATTATCTAGAGTGAAACGCTAGCATCTTGGAAGGTAGTTGGCAAATGACATACAATGGCACAGTGAGGTTTGCTGTGTATGTGCCCTAAACACAAGTCCAAATGTGTAAAGCAGCTGTTCATCTAAATGAGAGGAAAAACATGGCATGTAAATAAGAAATGGTAAGGAGGACAGTTAGTACAATAGGACTCTTCTCCAGATCGGGGCCTTTAGGCAGCACTGTAAGACAAGTAAAAATACATAATAATCATGTGGACTTTGCCATTTTGTAGGCACTGCACCATAGAAGATAATTTATTTTCGGTTTGTAATCGAGGGCCTGTGATAGTACATCTATAGTCCCATGTGGGCTGCTTTCTGAGATATTAGTTCAACTTCAAAAGCAGTAAATTGACCAGCTAAAAAATCTTTTTGATTTTAGATGTGCTTTTTGATTTTGATTTTTAGATTTTAGATCTCTATGCACTGTGTTCAGATTTCTTAATCTCAAGCTCAAATCTTGAGGTTCAGCCAACCACAGAAGGAGTGGGGTAAGGCTGTCTCTAAATATATCACATACTTATAAACAGAAAATTGATGAATCATGCTTGTTTTACATAGGGGCACAACTCTTCAACGTCTCCTTGACAAATTTAACAGAACACTTTATCATCATAAACCTGATTTCAGTGAGGTCATCTTTCTAAACACAGCAGCCCAAATGAGCTGTTACTAAAGTCAGCAGTGGTGGTATTAGTGGCCCAGCTCAACATTCATGGACTTTTTTGTCTAACATGGTGCTTGTAAGAAAAGCACAGACCCACTAGAAATTAGATAATAAATTAAAAACCTTTTGGGTCAAAAATTAGACTAAAATTATATAGTACTGATTCTTGTTTAGGAAGTAGTGGTGGTATTTAGTTTTCTTATATTAACATTGAGAAAAATTATTCTCTGTTAATATCACACTGATGTAGTGTTGTCTGTATGTGATCCTCCTGCATCACAACAAATGAATAAATTGTTGTCCTTAGTTTCACTAAATGAACAAATAAATCCTTTATCCTTGAGGCTTTTTAACATACAGGGAAATACAGATGAGGATAGAATATAACTTGGATCGTCTGGATGGTTTTTAATTTTTTATGTAATTCCTTATAGGGCTGTGTATTTGCTACAAACACCGTGTCTTACAAGATATGGGGAAGTTGCCAAATATGAAAATTGTACGAATATGTCTGATGATGTAATAATGTTAAACTTTGTCTCAGCTGTTGGTGATCTAGATATAAAGGTAGGATGTGCAAGATTATAGCGGAGTACTGAGAGACTGACTCATGAGTTCTGTTCTAAACTCTACCTCTGGATTTACTGTAATTTTTGTCAAATCTTTCAATCACTTTACCTCAGTACTCTAAAATCAGTATTATAATATCTAGCACAGAGTTTTTGATTGTAATGTGTGGTGTGTGCTTAGACCTAGAGTGTGATAAGTGATTTTATTTAATTTTTAATATATATAAAAGAATGCCTATTCCAGACTCTAGGTACCCTTGTAATAGTTAATTGTGTATTTGTATTAAGACACAAACAGAAATAGCAAATCAAACAGCCTTTCTCCACACACAAGAATCTAGTCCCAAATCATATACTTTCCCACTTCATTTCCTAAAAAATATGGATCCCCTCCCAAATTAAAATCTACAACTTAATCTCCTCAACATTAGCCTTGTCCAAATGGAAGGGCGTGGCGGTGTATTCCTTAGGTTGCCCACAGATTTTCAAGCAGTTTCAGACCAGAGATGCTAGTGAATTTCTAAGTTAGGGGTCCTCATGCAAAACACATTGTGAGCAGCTCCCTCTGTCATGTATTAAAAGAGTTGGAGTTTGAACACTTCCTTTAATCTAAAGCAGTGTTAAATGGTGGGAGCGGTGAGGTCTTTCATGTGTCTCAAGCCAGTTAGGGCTTAATAAGACAGAATCAGATGGAAATCCACAGACAGGCCATGCAAATTCTGGAGCACTGCTATCATGTATTCATGGCAAAATGCAATGTGTTTATCAAGCTGGCCACCACTTCCTGTGCCATCTTCAGTTTCTGAGTTAATTTAAGGAGTAGCTCCATTGTAGTGTTCTGAAGTGGCAAAGGCATGGATGATTCTAGTAAGGCCTGTGCTCAAGAGATGGGATCACAAACTTTTGAGCAAACACAGACTGAGAAGTCACCCAGTTCATTGTTTATATGATTGTTTAACAGCAGCTGGAAATGTAAGACCTCTGAATTGTGAAGTTTTATGACACACAACTGAGGAGTTTCCTCTGTGAAATGGAGCTGAGATGATCTTTGCCATTTCCTCCAGTTACCCCTACTGACCTACTAACAGCCTCAAACAGCTCGCTCTCATGCCCCAATCACTACCCTGTTCCGAGACACTGAGCCTCTTGCTACGGCTCATGCAACATATAAATGTTACAGCATACTGAAAACACTTAATCCCATGCCACTTCATGGAACCCTGCATTGACCCTATGTGCACATTAACAGAGAAGCCAGCTCTTGGGACAAAAAAGCAATTACCCAGAACTATCCTCTACCTTATCTCTTTCCTCTTAGGTCTGAAAGCAAGTAAAATTTTTATTAAAGTGAATGTTTGAAATGGAATATACACAGGTTGAGAGGGAAGGTACTGTACATCTGGGGTCAGGCTTGGGTTATGGGGGGGTTACAGATATCATTTATAAGAATGAAAAGATACATACATATCGCATAACTGGCATAGACCCAGATTGGGGTGCAAGGGTTTTTAAAGTGTCAGTGGATAAGTGGGCTCGGGTACACCACCCATGGAATGAATAAGGAGTCCAAGTCAATATCAGTGGAGCGGATAAGTACATGGGTGGGGTGCATCCCTTGGTCCATCAGGGAAGGGAGTAGGTTATTTCCCTGGTCGGCGGTCTCGGTTACTCGGTGTGGTATTGGCGGTGTCCGGTGATGTTTGGTATTCCTACTTATTCTGTGTAGCCTAGTGGACAGCACAATTGGCTGGGAGTCAGGAGACCTGAATTATATTCCCGACTCTGCCACTAGCCTGCTGGTGATCTTAAACAAGTCACTTTAATCTCTGTGCTTCAGTTTCCCCATATGTGAAATGGGGAAAAGGATGCTAAGATCCTGTAAAGCACTTCGGGATCTGCAGATAAAGAGGACCATGTAAGCGCTAGGTGGTGGCATTATTATTTATTCAGTTAGAAGATAATCATTCTAATAATTGTTAGGGTAAATAGTCTTTAGCCAGGAGAAGTTCTTCTAGCACACCCAGATCCCTAGGGAACAGTCCCAGCCTAAACTCAAACAGAAGGAAGCACAGAAGTTACGTCCCAAGATCTTGCTCTTCCGTGGGAGTGGAAAGCTCTATATGAATTGGAGGAATTTCCCCCTCCATAATCATACTGTTTCTTCCCCAGGGGTGAAGAGGCACTTGAATCAGTTCATGGGAGAAGAGAGCACAGATAAAGCAGTCTGTCCACATCACAGACTCTTTGCTATGTTTTGGTGGCAAAGAATCCTCTGTCTTAATTGCTTCATGTACAGGCTCAGTACACTGAAGCTAGTATTACTAGAATTTGAACATCAGATCAAACCTCAGATGCGATTTTTTTCAGTATTTTGCAATTTATATTAAAGCATTTCCTTATATTCTGCTTCTGTTGGGGGATGAGCAGATTTAGGATCAAGGCCAGAATCCATCCAGCCATAGTGCTTCTATGTCTTGCTCTTTCCCACACCAAATGTTTCATGTCTTTGCCCATTAATTCTCCATTAGCCTAGTGGTGGGAGTCTCTCTTTATTATCTAGGCTTCTGACTAGAGGCAAGGCCGGCGCTTCCATTTAGGCGACCTAAGCGGTCGCCTAGGGCACTAGGATTTGCAGGGCGGCATTTTGCCACCCTCGCCGGCAATTCAGCGGCGGGGGTCCTTCCGCACTCCGGGTCTTTGGCGGCAATTCTGCGGCGGATCCTTCACTCGCTCCGGGACCCGCTGCCAAAGTGCCCCGAAGACCAGGAGCCACAGAAGGACCCACCCCCCCAGAATTTCTGCCAACGACCAGGAGCGTGGAAGGACCCTCGCCTAGGGTACCAAAAACCTTGGCGCCTCTCCTGACTAGAGGCAAGGCAACAAATTGCATAATATGCTACTGTGCCAGCACTTTAATTCAGTGTATCTCCCACTCCTTCCTGGGATAATTTACACCAACTACCACTAATTAGGGTGTCTACTGTGGAAAGTGAGCCAGTAACTTCATATCATCTAATGGGTTAAACTAGCATTGATTCTCTTTAGTGCACCTTTCATAAAGGCAATGATATATTGTAGAACTGACTTGCTATTGGTAAAAGTCAGAAATATATCTAACATTGTAAATAGTTTGTAGGTTTTCAAGAAAAAATTTCAGTTGCTTGAATAGTTTTCAACCAGTTGCAATATTTTCGCTCCATACAAATCAGCCATTTAAGATGGAGTCTGACAGACTGTCATGTTGAGTTTACAATTTACATAATCAAAAAAACAAAGCCATAGAGGACCTTGTTTCAAGTGATAGGGTTCAAAATGCAGGATGTAATTGGGAGAATAAAGAACAAAACGCCAGAGGCTTTGAAAAACTAAGATAAGGTCCAGAGTCATTCATATAGTGAACTTTATAAAAAGTTAGTTAAGCTTTTGTTATAAGGCAGTATTTAAATACCTTTTTTTCCCTGCACCCCTTCAATTTATGGTCCAAAATGTTAACCTTGGTTTTGATAGGTTTCAAAGTTGGATCAAACCGTGAAAGTGTTAGTTTGTACAAAAACCAATAGCTTTCTTTCTTGAGCTTTATTTTTTTTAATTTAGTTTGGAAAAAATATCTTTAAAATGGTCTGCTGTATAAGTGTAAACCAGATTTAATGCTTTAGGATCAATAATCACTTTATAGCTTGGTGTGTGTTGCCTTAAAATTGTTGTTGGAGCAGATGTTTATAAACCTAATGGAGTGATGGTCAGTTATTCTTATTGGCTTTCTTAAAATGATGCAGGACCCTGGAATGTACAACGTTAAAAGAGCAGTGTTGTTCTGCAGTGACAAATTTGTGGCAAAAATGTATTGATGTTGCATGATTAAAGAGAATCTTGATGCAAACTTTTTTGAGCGTGGTGGAAATTTTTTCTCCTTATCCTTAAATACGTTTTAACCCCCATCCCCGGGAAATCACTGGTTTTAGCTCTCTTTAAACATATCTGATAATGATTTTAGGGTGGGTAAAGGAGAGTCATCTTTTTGCATTTAAATATTCTAACTTTTTCCATTCAGGTAACAGTGAACCCGCCTAATAGAACACCTGATGCTGTACTTTCTGATGTCACTACAGCTGATCAGGTAAAGTTTTTACTTTTTTAAGGAAGGAAAGTTTCTTTATCAGATTTACTTGGGGAAATCTCCTACCCCCATCCCTCCTTGTTTTAATAAATTCTCTATTTTCACTGGAATAAAGTTAAAGAGTTCTGCTTTGGAATATCATAACTGTGTGTATTTAAACTTTTACGTATGATCTTCTTTGCTTTTGTAAGGCTTATAATCTTACCAAGTTTTTCTAATGTAAATGCTATATGATGGGAAAGAGGCTAAAATGATTAGCATGTCACGTTGTATTTGTGAAAAATAATTTTCATTAGAATAGGAACTTTTGAAAACTTGTACCAATGCCTGCGTGTGACAAGATACGGAACAAAGTAACAGTGGTGGTTCAGAACACAGTGGTGCTGAGTGACGCAGTCAAAATATTGTTAATGTTTTATAAAGCATACACTCATCTTAACCTCTGGTTGCATATATAGAAATTAAAAACAAAAACAGTGAAACCTTTTGACAAAAATGTCAATCCAATTACACTTCCCTCTGCTAGGATCCACACTCTTACTACAAGTACAATCTCTTCCAGCACAGCAAAAGCCTGAAAAAATAGATGAGTCTTACATCATTTTTTGAAGGTCAACAGATGATAAAACAAATTCGGAAGCTAACAGCAGTCCATCAAGAGAACTCTGAGTGAAATTACCAAAAGGGTCTAAGTACCATTTTCAAATGCAACTTTTTAGTCCTGTTTGGAGCTGAAGTTCCATTGACTGCCAATGAGACTTTGGCTCCTAAGTGCTTAAGTTAACTTTTGAAAATGGGAGCAAGCTCTTAAGTGACTTCAGTGTTTTTGAAAATTGTATCTGTTTTTTCCTAAATGTTTAAAGTTAGGGACTGTTAGTAAAAAGACCCTAGCTGATCTTATTACTCAGCCATCATGTTGGAGCTGGTAAAAATAAGCTTATGTGGTCTTCATGCGGGTCTGTCAAGATTTTTTCCCCACTTTGAACTTTAGAGTACAAGAAGTGGGGACCTGCATGAACACTTCTAAGCTTAATTACTAGCTTAGGTTTGGTACGCTGCCACCAGCCAGAATTTAGTGTCTGGCACACTTTCTGTTCCCCCAAAACCTTCCCTGGACCAGACCAACCCTTTGGTCTTAAAACAAGGAGAAATTAACCATCCTCCTTTCCCCAGATCCCCACCCCTGGGTTGCTTGAGAGCTTCACACGATCCAAACCCTTGGATCTTAAACAAGAAAATCAATCAGGTTCTCAAAAAGAAAGCTTTTAATTAAAGAAGGAAAAAGTAAAATATCTCGTAAAATCAGGATGGAAAATGCTTTACAGGGTATCAGATTCATATAGACTAGAGGGACTGCTCCAGCCTTAGATTCAAAGTTCAGCAACAGAGGTAAAAATCCTCCCAGCAAAGAACCATTTACAAATTGAGAAAACAAATATAGAGACTAATCGCGCTTGCTGGCTTTATTTACAATTTTGAAACATGAAAGACTTATCCAGAAAGATTGGGAGAGCCTAGAATGATGTCCCTCCCTCGGCAGTCCTGGGAGAGCGAACAACGAACAAAACAAAAAGCACAAACAAAGACTTCCCTCCACCAAGATTTGAAAGTATCTTGTCCCCCTATTGGTCCTCTGATCAGGTGTCAGCCAGGTTTACTGAGCTTCTTAACCCTTTACAAGTAAAAGAGACATTAACCCTTAACCATCTGTTTATGACAGGGTCCCACATCTGTACCCTAAAGTTCATAGTGGGGAGGGAACCCTGACATGGTGGCAGAGTGGTGAGATCATTTTAAATCAGAGATCATTTTGAATCAGAAGCACAAACCTTAGGTATTTTTTTTTCTTAAAAGAAGCTGCTTGGAAGCAAGAGCTGAGGGCAGATAGCGATCTTATCTCTCTTGGCCTGAGACAAAGGTGTCAAGTTCTTGTAACAAAATAATTTTTTTTTTACACTGTGAGCAGCTGAAGATTTTTGTCTCTGGCTGAGAGCAGGGTAGTTAACTGCCTACAAGGGAATTCAGCTTCAAATTTAGCTTATTCTAGTTCATGTTGGACATTGCATTTCCCCATCCTAGCTCCTGCTTGCTTAGCTGACCTGAGAGTAGAAATGGGGAGGGAACTCTGACACTAGTGGTGAATAGAGTGACCCAACAGCCTTCATAAAGCAAAGCATGGTTTCACTGAAACAGCATGACATAAGAGAAAAAGGATTTGAAAACAATGAATAGTTCATACGTATCTATCTGACATAAATGCCCACCATCCTGTGATGGTGATGCAGACAAGCCTAGCTTCTTCAGAAATCTGCAGCCAGTGTGACTGTCAGTCCAGCTCCCAGACAACATCCTTTCCCCGAAACAAGAGTGTTTTTTGCTTTTTATCCAGCAGAGTTCCTTTCTCTTCTCAGTTACCAGACGTTTGGCCCTGCTAATCAAAAACCAGCTCGGTGGGCCCAGTATAAAGTTGAGTCAGTCTCCTCAGGGCCAGCGGCTCTCCCATTGTCATGTAAAAGCCCTCAAGTGTTTGTTAAAGTCATTGTTTTGCTTTCCTGTTTGTTTCCCAATAAGCCTGCTGATTTAGTCTACTATAGTCATACAGTAAACATTGTAATAGCTGAGTTGATATACAGTATTCATAAATTATTACAGAACAGATGGACATCTCTCACAAGGACCCATTTGAACTTTTATTGAAGTCAGTAGACTCTGAGTATCTTCAGTGGGAGTTGCATTAGGTCCTGAATTGGTAACTACACTCTGTATTGAGCATTGAGAAGTCTTCAAGGGTTGTTCTACATTGAGACAACAAAGCGACAATAACTTTGGCAAAGTCCATATATCCAAGAGGGAGAAAGGTTGTAAATTTTATCTATATGCAGATAAAATGGTACTTTGCTCTCTGAACCAGGGAAAGAGCGCCTTGGAACTGAGTGCTGTTAGAGTGCTAATACCACTCCAGCCCAGTCTTTTTATGTGCATTTTGAACAGAATGGAACTCTGCAACACCCTATACAGGGGAATCCTTCCACAAAGAACTCATTACTTTTGTATCGGTGTTTTTCTTTCTGTCCTATTGCATTAATATGTACAAACATGGACACGCTGGAGCAGTTTTCTGGCCTGCTCTCAATCTGTAATCTGAGCAATGGTTTACTGCATTCACTGCTGTAAATCTTTGAATAAAACAGAATTTTTGACAGAAGATCAAAAAAGTCCAGCAAGCGTTTGACTATTAGTAGTTTAACAAGAGATGAATCATTCAATTTCAGCCCCAAAGGGGACACTTAATGTAGTTATAGAGCTTGCAGTATTATCTAGCTACTCTTGTCCTGTCAGTTGTCAACCTGATAATTTAAATGAGTGAATGGAAATAGATTCCACTAAATGATTAATCAGGCAGTTAAAATACACAACCTGTGATACATATCTCATTAGACTTGCTCCTTTTTACCCTTCTCCAAAACATATATTTTTAGCTTCTTAGAAACATCTTTCATTGGTGAGATACACAAAATAAGTAGCAATGAGTAGAAAATTATGCAGAAAAATGGACTTGGTCAGATGATCTTCATAGCATTCTAATTAACGCAATAAGATGATGTTTGTAACACCACCATGTGTGTTGTGTGTCTGCTTCAGATATGATCTATGATTCTTTTTCTCCTGAGGAAACAGGTGGAGTGAAACGAGTTCTTAATTAACTTTGGTGAGGGATATAATGTTCCGAATTTACAATGCTGGAGGTGAGGCTGGTCGATAATAAAAATGGGAAAGATTTTTCAAGAACACATCTTCAGCAACTGTAATTTTCTCTCTCCTTTACATGTGACTTGTTCTCTTTTCCTCCACTGTCATTGATGGTGCACACTTAAGTGAGAAACCTACCCAACTGGAAGCAGAGGTAGAAGTACTATATGGTGTCAAATAACCACTTGTATTTCTTCAATAAAATATCTGATGATATATCAATCAGCTGCAGAATTCTTTTCTATTTGTAATAGTAATATTAGATACATTGGGTGTGAGCTCTGTAGTTCTCTATGGTGGGTTTTGACTATAAATATTCTATGGGTGCTCTCTCTATCCGTGAAATTCTCCTGGATTTTGGTAGTGGCTCTGTATGAGTAGGGTGAGCTATTTTAGTTAAATTTCAGAATGTAAAATGTATCGCTAACTTTGCAGGCTAGCAGGATCATATATCACACCATTAACTATGCAATGGAAAGGTCTTATGGTTAAAGCACAGGACTGAGTGTCGGACCTTGATTCTAGTCTCAGCCCTACCACCAACTCACTGTGAGAACTTGGGCAAGTCACTGAAGGCTTGTTTACAGAGTGTCTTAGTCCTTGCTGCCTGAGGTGTAAATTCTAGTGCACACCAGTCTATTGTGCACTCACTGGGTCATGTGGACCCTGTTGGTACATGCAAAAAGTTCCCTACGGCACATTACTGTAATCATTTTTCATATAGTACTACATTAACCTGCACTATGGAAATTTTAGTGCCTACTGCAGGGTCCACATTGGCCAGCTAGCACATAACACGCTGGTGGGCATTATATTCTACACTGAAGCTAGTGAGGACAAGCCCTTAACCTCTTCTGTGCTTCACTTTATCCATCTGTAAAATGATAATACTTATGTCACAGGGATTTTGAGATATTCATGCTAATTTTTATGCTTCAGCATGCCTAAAAGTTGCCTGACACTTCCCATTATAAGACCGTGTTTTCACTTTCTTAGAATTCTTTCTTACAAAACTTTCTTACCAAACTTTAGTCATTTGTGTTGAAATTTTTCCAAGATGAGTGTCTGCTTCAGACTGAATTAATTTTGGAAAGCTTCAGCAAAAACAGTTAAGCTGTTTCTCAGAATGAGATTTGGCACAAATACATTTGTTTGGACTATATTAAAAAAAAAAATCATACAGCTGTTTTCTTGAGGTGCTTTAGCACCTCTATGTGCTTTTAAACAGAAATTTGTAATTTAACAGG
This sequence comes from Chelonoidis abingdonii, assembly GCF_003597395.2. Taxonomy (NCBI): domain Eukaryota; kingdom Metazoa; phylum Chordata; order Testudines; family Testudinidae; genus Chelonoidis; species Chelonoidis abingdonii. The sequence continues at coordinate 77,157,187 of NC_133774.1, forward strand.
GTGAGGTGAGGCCCTGGGGTGAGGTACATGTCTGTTGCTCTGCTTATGAAATTTGACCCAAATTTGGCAGCTAATTTCTCTGAAAATCATAGTTTGTGCATGCTCAATCAAATCTTGTTAATTTGGCAGCTAAATTCTCCAGAAACTCCATCCTGGGGCTGAGCAGGACTTTGTATACAATTTCTGCTGCTAGGGACCACAGTGACCGTGGACAGGGAGACTGTCCCCCTTCTCATATCCAGGCAGCATGGAGAAGGAGGAGCAAGCATCCTGAATCGATAACAGTGAGGGGCTGGGGAAGGATGGAGTTCGAGGCCAAGATTAGGCTAGGGAGCCAGAGGGGCACAGCAACAGAGCATTTTTAGTTGTGACAGGCTAGGGAGACCGAAATGGGTGGGAAATGGGTATAGCAGCAGGGGGACACAGACTAGGGTGAGAGGACATACTGGGGGAATAGAGCAAAATGGTTTTGAAGTCCAGCATCTAGATTTGAAATTTTTGTTCCTGAGACTCAGCATTTGTTTGCTGTCTAGCTAGTAACTATGAAACCCACTGGCACAGGATATGTCATATTACCTTCTAGTGCAGCGGTTCTCAAACTGGGGTTCAGTCCCCAAAGTGGGTCTTCATTCTCTTTTAATGGAGTCGCCTGGGCTGGCGTTAAACTGTCTGGGGCCTGGGGTCCACCAGCTGGGCAGTGGGACTTGGGTGGGTTCAGGCTTCAATCCCCTTTCCTGGGATCATGTAGTAATTTTTGTTGTCAGAAGGGGATTGTGGTGCACTGAAGTTTGAGAACCTCTGCTCTAGGGGCAGGCTCGTACAGAGGATAACAGGTTCTTTTTTTGGCATGTGTCAGTATGGACCCAACTGTAGGTCCTCAGTGTGTGAGAACTGATGGCTTTTTTTTAATATCAGTACAGTAACTCCTCACTTGAAGTCGTCCTGGTTAACGTTGTTTCGTTGTTCCGTTGCTGATCAATTAGAGAACATGCTAGTTTAAAGTTGTGCAATGCTCCCTTATAACGTAGTTTGGTAGCTGCCTGCTTTATCTGCTGCTTGCAGGAAGAGTAGCCCATTGGAGCTAGTTGGTGGGGGCTTGGAACCACGGTGGACTGGCAGCCCCACTATCAGCTCCCCATTCCTCTAAGTTCCCTGTGCAGCAGTCACTCAGCAGGCTATCAATTGCTGGGCAGTTCAGCTGTCCCTCCCCCCACTGCCATGTGCTGCTCCTGCCCTCTGCCTTGGAGCTGCTCCCGGGAGCCTCCTGCTTGTTGTGCAGGGGAAGGGGGAAGAGGGGGCCTAATGTCAGGGCATCCCCCCCACTCCTGCCCCCTGCTTACCCCTTCTCCATATACAGCAGGGGAGGGGACAAGACAGGGCTCAGGATTGAGAGAGCTTGATGGCTGCAGCTGCTGTCTCAACTTCCTGATTTTTTTAAAGACAGTGTACTTAGAGTGGGGTCAGCATACTTAAAGGACCAATGCGCATCTCTCTCTCTCCTGCACACAGGCTGTGTGTCTCTGTCTGCCATGCTATCTCCCCTCCCTTCATTCGTGCTGCCTTGTAGAGTGTGAGGCTACATTAACAACGTGTTAACACTTGAGGGCTCAACCGAATGCTAGTTAATCATTTAGCAGTAAGGCATTTCCTGGGAAATACCCCACCCTCTTCCACTCTCTAACTTCACCACCTCAACCAAGCTTCACAATCTTCATTGCTGTTTACAGTATTGAATTGTTTGTTTAAAACTTAGAGTGTGTGTGTGATGAAAAAAATTTCCCTGGAACCTAACTCCTTCCCCCCTTTATATTAATTCTTATGGGGAAATTGGATTAGCTTAACATCATTTCACTTAAAGTCACATTGTTCAGGAACATAATTACAACATTAAGTGAGGCGTTACTGTATGTTTCAGGACCGTGCATGTGCCCTGTGCTACCTCATGCTCTGAACAAGGGCAGGGCGAGGTCTTACCACTCATAACGGTGAGACAGAACCTGGCAAGTATCGAACCTGCTAGTTCTTAGCTCTGACTGTCTTCTTCAAGACCTTCCAAAGTCTCCAGAACCATCTTGGAGCCATCTGCTGTATTCAACAGTTGTGAATTATCCAACCCATCTGGACCAAACTCTACTGTTTTGACTCATCTGTATAAACCTCTCTGCACAGGACTCTTTATCATGGTAGACTTGAAACCTGTGGGCTTCAAAGCCTGTCCATCCTGTGCTGGACTAATCCCACTGAAGGATGGACACAGTAGGGCCGTGGCTCTCAACCGTTCCAGACTACTGTACCCCTTTCAGGGGTCTGATTTGTCTTGCGTTACCCCCAAGTTACACCTCAGTTAAAAACTACTTGCTTACAAAATCAGACATAAAAATACAGATGGTCATGGCACACTACTACTGAAAAATTGCTTAATGTCTCATATTTACCATATAATTATAAAATAAATCAATTGAAATATAAATAGTGTATTTTCTACTCTATATACTATACAATGTAATGTATAAACAAGTCATCTGTATGAAATTTTAGTTTATACTGAGTTTGTTAGTGCTTTTATGTAGCCTGTTATAAAACTAGGCAAATACCTAGATGAGTTGACGTACCCACTGGAAGGGCTCTGCATAACCCCTTGTGTACACATGCCCCTGGTTGAGAACCACTGCAGTAAGGGAGTCACAACCAAATACAGAAACAGGTTATAAAGAATTTTGCCCTCTGAGTGGCTTATTCTAGAATTGTATGAAATGGGACTTTCTCTGATACCAACAGATACTAATCTAGATGGACCAGCAGCCTTAACTGGTATGACAGTTTCATTATTTTATATTCGGAACTCTGTGGGCTCATGTGATGCTGGGAAGAGTTATCAACAGGGCATTTCCTCTGGGCCTCACTGTAGGCCCCGTTCCCCTTCTGATTCCTTTGTCATTGGTACTGTTGTACCTCTTGCTAGTAGGTGACTGGTTAATTTTTCAAACCTGGTTAGTATGGTGGGGCTAAATCTAAATAGGAACACAGTGGAGTGCAGGATAGATAAAAATGTGTATGCAATGCTAGTTTTGTTACAGATCATGAACTTGGAAATGAAACATTTTTTGCTTTATATACTGTGAAAAATAAGTGCATTCTAAATATTGAGAAAGTATAATATATTAAGCCAACATCTAGTACATTAAAAAAAAAAACAAACAAACTCTGCCTCTTATTCCATTTGTCTCTCTTCCCCCCAACTTCATCCCATTTTTAACAGCTGTGTCATTGATTATTTCTGACTCAAAATGCTACTGTTGCTGCGATGCTTGTTTCTGTAAACAGATGAGGCTCAGGGAACTCTGAATTGCAAATTTGAGGTGAGAGGGTATATCTTATATTGTTAACAAACAAACAAAAAAGGTTTCTTCTTACTTTGGTTGAGCTAACTGTTGACTGACTCTGGTTAAAATGTGAAGTGAGGACATGGCACCTCAGCTTTTAGCTTAGATTAGCAGCTCAAGATAAAGCCTGTTGGGAGCCTAAAGAGTAACTGTCTTGCTTTTGGTACCTATACCTGCCTTAGTCAAGGTATGAAACTGACAAGACCTGTAAATGTAGTGGTGGGATTGGGGCCTGAGTATTTCCCTCCAGACAGATCTCCTGTTGCCTGTGCAGAATGGTGTGTGTGTCTGTAATATTGCCTCTCTTACTTCCTGCTCTTCCATTCGTGGATCCCCACCAATAACTCTCTGTACAGCTTCGCTGATAAAGGGACTGGCCTTATCTCCTGATAAGGTAGCAGATAGTCCTTCAGGAAATAATCCTGCTTTCTCTGGGTGCCCTTTGATCAGCCACAGGGAGACTCAGCGAAAGGTAGCTGGGACACTAGGGCTGAGTCTGTCTGCCACCGTGGATTTGGGGAATGGGGGTATTTGCTTCCTCACCACAGGGAACTTCATACCCTGTTATTTCTCCCCCTCTTGAAGTGATATTCTGCAGCACTCTGTGAGGCTGACCAATAGTTTTCTTGTTCTCTCCCCGACCTCATTTCTTTCTATGAAATAGTGATTAGATCCCCAAAGAAAAAGCAAAAATAAAGGTTTTTTCTTTAATTAGAATATGTAGTAATTATTTCTGCATGGCGCTTCATTCTTTTGATAGCCGTTCCTTTATTTTAAATAAAACAAATCAATAAGGCATACAAAAATGGAAGGAATTTTTCAGAGGCTGGCATGTAACAGTTGGTAGCGCCATTTGGGAGGTTGTGAAGATACAGCCATATAAAAGAGAAGGTTCTGAAAAGAGCGGAGTGCTTGGAGAGGGGAAAATGGTTAAAAGACGAATGTTGACTCTCTGCCTTGTGCAACATTCGCTGGAAACATGTAACTTTACACTAACTTCTGAGGACAGCATAAGAGAGCCTCCTGGAAGCCGCAGGTGACTCTTGTTGTTTGTAGCATGAATAATTTGTTTCATGATGGAAAGAATGAAATGCAGCTGTTGGCTCACAAATTCTGAGGGAATGCCAACACGATTTGCTTAAAAACAAAAGACAGTACAGGCAGAGCAGAGAGGAGTGAGGCCATTGCAAGGATGTGATGTTTTCTTAATTTGTCTGGAGGCTTTAGCAGTCAGAGAATGTTGCACTGTTAATTCCCTGAAATTGTGAAGTAAGCGAGCACCTAATAATAGCAAATTACTTAGAAAATTTATTAAATTTTATGATGCCACTTTCAAGATGTGAGATTTTTACATTTTCTGAATTTATCCCTGCTGGGCAGCTAGAAATATAATTTTCTGAGTTTGGAGGCATAAAGATGATTGTGAATTTGGAGTACATTAGCATTTGTTCTGTATTATAAGATGGTGAATGGGGGAAGAATATATTGTGCTGCTGGCCATTTTATTTACATACAGACCTCTTTCATCTCCACTCATCCAGCTCTTCATGTATTCAGTGTGTATTAAAGTATGTACAAATATTTATGCCACTTTTAGTAAAGGTTCATAAACCTGGGCTAGCTTTTCTGTTTAACTGAGATTCTAGTAGAGAAGAATTTTTGTATGTTGCTTGTGGTGGTGGTGGTGTTAGTGTTTTTAAGTGACAAAAGTTATCTAAAACCACACAGCTCACAGACTTGGTGCTGGTCCCAAAGGGTTTACAAGTAAATGTTATCAGGCTAAGTATAGATTGAGATTTCCTATAGTGAGTATCTCCTCAAAGAACTGAATAATTTGTGCACTGGATTTTCACAAAAATATTCTGGCTATTGGAAACCAGTTATAAGGTACTTGTTTCACATATATCTGCTCCTCTAAGGTGAATAGAAAGATTTATTATCTGCAAAGTACAGTATATTTGTACTGGTTTGTATCTTCTACCCATTCCTCCCTCCCATTACCTACCTTGCAAAAATAGGTGATTAACATAACTTTGAATGCTTAAGGCCCTGTTTCAGCAAAGTACTTAAATAGATATGCTTAAGCCCATCCCTATTCAGCTAGGCACTTAAGCATGTACTTAAGGATTTCTCTAGATCAGAGCCTATATCAGATCTATTAGTTGAACTAGAAACATTTGGTGGCATGGGTAAGAGAGAGCTCCGTAGTACCCTTGTGGCAGAACACAACACTTGGAAATATGTAGATCCAGAGCCTTGTTCTAGCAATCAGCTTTTTTTCCTGCATGAAGATGTTTGACTGCTGCTCTTCATTAGCGAAACTGTGATTTTTGGCATATGTATCTTATAGGCAAAGAAAAAGTTACACCCTTTCTCACAGAACTCTTCTTTCCAGACAGAAGGGAGAATGTATAAATGGAGAGCTGGCTTCCTTTTCTGTTATCTTTACCAGTGACCTTTATTGTAGTATGCAGGCAAGATTGAAAAATTGGCACGGACAGGTTGAATACCGCCTTTCCTTTTGTGATCTGGCAGAACTCCTAAATTGTTAGGAAATGAGACTTGACAGTTTATTATTAATTGGAGAACAATCTAACCATGTTATGACTGACTTCAGTCTAATACCCCTAATCAATTGACTCTTGTCAAACTCCAAGGATGGATCACTTTTTTTATGTTATCACTGAAGACTTCAGGAAATGCTGTCGTCATTGTCGGGACGTAGAAAGTGAAGATAACAAAGTTTGGGTTTTTTTTTAAATCTGCCTTTGTTTTGGAATACTATTCCTATAATGAAATAATACAAAAGACTGCTTTCAGTGAAAAGAAATTGTTGACAGTTTAACTTTGGCTGCATTAAACCTGAACTGTGTTTTATCCAGTTACGTCTTATGCTTTTGTAACTGAGAACATTTTTATTAAGGTGAATGTTGAAGAAAGGTAAAACGCTTCAATACTTTTGATTTTTGATCAAATGTATTGATTGCATTTAATGTTCTGTACCTAATTATTTCTAAACACTACTTGGTAGTTTTTATAAGAAGTAAGCATGTCATGTTTTGTCTTTAGTTGCATTTTTTTTTTTTAAGTGTGGATTATAAAAAATCTTTCACTTTTTCTCCTCAACTCAAGCACTACTTCACATAGAGATACTGGTTGCAGCTACATAGTTAGGTTTGAGTCAAGTGTTGCACTTAAAGCAGGCATTTAATGTCCTTGTGAAAAATAAAATATATGCTCCCCAAAATTATTTTTGGAGTATATGAGTTTTTCAACAATTTACAAGTAAAACTGTCAATTAGTTTGATTTAAAAGTAATTAAAAATAGGTCCTTTAAGAAATTTAGCAGCAAAGTAGCAGAATAGCGAAGATACTGAAACTTCCCATTTAGTTATAACTCACTGAATTATTTTACACAGGCCACACGTGAACATTTTCGGATTAAGGATAATTTTTTGCTGCTATTCTTCAGCCTCTTGTGTAATGGAGAATAATTTCTAATTTAGAGAATTCCATGAAGCACTGCTCTTTTTCAAAATGTCTGTAATCTCCTACTGTTAATGGGACCGAGGCCACATGCTGCTCGCTTTCAAAATGACTGACGTACCTTTGATCGCAATGGGATCAAGGCAACAGATTACTCCTAACAAAGACACCCATTGTTTTAGCTAATCTGCTTTTCACATTGCTCCTCTCTACTTCCTGGCAGTAAGGGATGACATCAACTTCCCACACAGCTTGACTTTACTCACTCACAGAACCAAATATACCAGCTTCTTATGGATAATGTGGTCAAAATTCTCCTCTCCCGTCCCTGCAGCAAGTTAGTCCTGCCTTCCCGTTTGCAGAGCTCTCATTTGTAGATCTTAGTCCAGTAGTTAAGACTTGACAGTTGGGTGTTTGTACCGTAGACTATTAGGCCTTGTCTACACTACACAGTTTTGTAGACAAAAGTCAGCTGTCATAGACAAAATAGCAGAGAATCCTGTGGCACCTTATAGACTAACAGACGTTTTGGAGCATGAGCTTTCGTAGGTGAATACCCACTTCGTCAGATGAATGTAGTGGAAATTTCCAAGGGCAGGTATATATATGCTAGCAAGCAAGCTAGAGATAAGGAGGTTAGTTCAATCAGGGAGGATGAGGCCCTGTTCTAGCAGTTGAGGTGTGAAAAGCAAGGGAGGAGAAACTGGTTCTGTAATTGGCAAGTGTACTCATTGAAATGCCCGTCCTATCAGTGTAACTCCCTTGCTATGCTGACATAATAAATCCCCTTCAATGAGAGGTGTAAGGCTTATGTTGATGTAGTTAGGGCCACACAGTGTCTATGTAGACATTGTGTTCCTTACATCGGCTGCTGGCTGTCATTGCTGCTGGGTCTTCACTGCAAGCGGGGCTGCCACTGTCCCACAGGGTTCCGGCTTCCTGCTGGAAGCATGGCAACTGATTGGACTCCAGGTGTGGGTCTCCCCACTGGAGGTGAGAAGCCTCATACTGCTGCGTCCCCAGTCCCGGATGGGATCTTGGTGCAAGAACCCGCTATGGGGCTGAAGCCTGGAGCCATGAACCCGGTTGCCCCCATGGGGCTAAACCTGGGAGCTGCAAGACTGAATCCTGGAGCCCCCAAGCCCTGGTTCCCCTACAAGGCTGAAACAGAGAGCCACCATGCGGGAGCCAGGGGCTGAAGCTCTGAGCCCAGCCCCCCAGTGGGGCTGTAGCTCAAGCCCTTACCCCAGCTTCATCCCCAGGAGGTGGGGCTCAGGCTTCTGGGTCAGCACCTGAGGCGGGGGCCACCCAGCCTGTAGGTCAGCCTCAATGTCTTCTGGCCCAGCACTGGCTCTGCTTTCAGAGACCTTACATGCGAGGGCTTACTCCTTGGTTTCTGAGTCTGATGCCACCCTTGCAGGTTATGTAGCTCCATTTACTGGATGTGTCAAGGCTGATTTCCCCACTCTGGCACTTCAAGTGTAGGAATTGGGGGCCCACAAGGATTCTGAAAATTAATACTGGCCACTACAGGCTTATATTAAACTCCCAAGGTTATAGCTTCTCTCTGACCTTGAATGGGTAGGTGCTGTCACCACCCAAGTGCAGAACCTCTTTGAAAACCTAGAAAGGCTAACTTGGGAATTCCTTTCTGGGGTACCCTCAAGCGCGTGCGCTCGCTCGCGCTCACACACACACACACACACACACACACCTAAAAGAGAAAAAAAAAGGAAAGAAAGAAATCAGCTGTTGTTACCAGCTAATTAAACAACATGAGCACAAACCTCTTAAGACACAGAAATCCAATTCTGTTCTTAAAAAAGGTAAATTTTATTAATAAAAAAAGAAAATACATCTGGGAACTTGAGCATTTGCTAGATTAAAAAAGAACATACAAGAATTAAGTATCAAGAATACCTTTCTTGAAGTCCAGCTTAAAGGTTACAAGCAAAACAAAAAGCACCTGGCATTAGCACAGAGGAAGCCACAAGCCATAAAGAAATAAGAGAGAAACCTAATCACATCTTCCTAGACATTTCCTGATCTACATACATATTTGGGGTATCAAATGAGTAGTTTGTAGGTATGATACTGATGGGTTTTCATACCTGGCCCAAGCTTCTTACATCATAACTGCTGCCCCGTCCCCTTCTCCCAAGAAGAACAGCCACAGACAGACAAAGAGCAAGTTTGTTCTCAGTTTTAAAAAGTTCTAGCCCTCCCATTGGTCAGGTGCCCACTCCCTTCCTTTTACCTGTGCAAGCAGTGAGACTTTTAACCCCTTACAGATAAAGCCAAGTAGAGAACAGCTACAAAGAGGGATTTTATAGCTAACTGTTTGGGTCTCCATAAAAGGGAGCTACCCACCCACCCTTTTCCTTTTTTCACAAGGTGTAAAGGAACTGTTTCAGTGGGAGTAGGATAAGTTACACAGCACAGGGGAAATTGTTGAAGCATAAACAATGAATATCAGATATGGATAAATTTTGAATTCGACCATCAGCTTCAAAACAACATAACCCACAGAGTGATGATACCGAACTTCCTGCAACAAGTTCAACCACCGTAAGGGGTGAAGAACACCAAGGAGGTGATGAGAGTAAGAAACATAAAGCTGTTATTAACCTTGCAAAATTTAGGAAATATGAAGACAACTATTTGAATTTCAGTTTTTTTTGTTCTGGAAGTGGAGATATACCTCAACCACAGTGTGTAATTTGTGCACAAGTACTGATCAATGAATGTTTGAAACCCTCCAAATTACAGAGACACTTAATTACAAAGCATGTCATGCATAAGTATAAGCATCGTTCATTTTTTGAGCGAAAGGCCAAGGAACTGCTTGATACTAATGGAGTAATGAAATTCAGACAGACTTTGGAATAAAAGCTTCTAAGGTCATCCTACATAGTGGCGCATAAAATTGCTCAAACAAAAAAATCCCATACGATTTCTGGGACTTTGATAATGCCATGTGTTGTTGAAATAACAGAGGAAGTGTTTGAGGAGAAGGCGGCCAAGGTACTGACAGAAATACCAATGTCAAATGACGGATCACTTCTGCGTCAGAAGACATCGTTTCACAGTGGATTGATCGGCTGCATGTCAATGATTTTGCTATACAATTAGCTGAATCCACAGACATTTCACAACTGTCCCATTTACTTGTCTATGTTGTGTGGCACCCTATAGACTAACAGACATATTGGAGCATAAACTTTTGTGGATAAATACCCACTTTGTCAGGTGGCATCTGCATACAGAGGTGAGATGGCTATCTCGAGGCAGAATGCTTCCCTGTATATTTAATCTCAAGGAAGAGTTGTGTACTTTCTTAGCTAATGCTGTTCATTGACATACCAAGTCCAGATGCAGTTCTTGGCACTCTTCCCTGCATCTTTGGCAATTGTTTCTGTGCTGTGGCAAGTGTTGAAAATAATATGTAATTTATATTTGTCCTTGTTATAGATTGCAGTATCAGAACACCAGCTAAGTAGATCGTGATGAATTCCTCCCACAATCACAGGTTGCATGTGGCTTGTGCTAGATTTCTTTACCAACCCAGACTAATTTTCCATTTTTGTTTTTCTGTTTCCACAGGCTGCCTTGTATCGGCTCAGTGGAGACTGGAATCCTTTACACATTGATCCTGGTTTTGCTGCTCTTGGAGGTGAGCTTCAAGGAACACTACCTTTTTTTAAATAATGCTAGGGTTGGGAAAGATTTAGTATTAGGTAAAAATAATACTTTTAAGTTGTCATTTAGTCAACACATTTGAGGGATTTTGTAAAAAACAAACAAACAAACATACCCCATGACCTTTTAATGTTTCTTCTTAAAACTTAACATTAAATGTTCCCTTTGTCAGTCAAAATAATGTGCAACATTACACTTTTTTTTGGTTAGTTTGTGTACAATCTTTTTCCTCCCTAAAGGAAAGCTGGTCTTCCATCTTTCTGTTGGAGTTCCCTTGCATCCCATTCTGCCACTCTCCCTAGTTTTCTCTTACCTTAAAGTCTATAATCTGCAGTTTACTGTCTTAGTTCAAAAAGTTGATGTAATACCCTTTTGAAGGCACTTCTACAAAACTGTTCAGAGAACTGCCATTAGCCCATAGAGTTGGTCATCTTGATAATTTCACACGCCAAACTAAGTAACACCAGGAGTTATTTGTCAATGATGATATTGCCTGGGGTGGAATGTAATCTAATTACCTAAGAGCTGTGAGTTTTTACAGATACCTTACTGATAGTACAGAAGTGCCTTTGCTCAAAGAGATAAGTGGTAATGTGTACAAGCTCCTGACCCCCTTACCTTCTGTCTCTCTCTAAAATAATAATTGCAAGGATATTGAGACATATTAGCATGAGAGTCCTGTAATTCCCTCCCCGTGTTAATACACCAGATTACCATCCTCTCCTCATTCAGATCCCTCCTAAAGACTCGCTGCTTTCAAAACCCACTAGTATTCTCTCTACCTCAACAACGAAAAAAGGAAACACTTAAGTTAACTCTTAATCTCTCAGTGCATCTTCCTATAGCCGTGTTTCTCTTTTAGACAATAAGCGTCTCAGGGGCCAGGGGCTTTTATTATTGTGTTTTCTACAGCACTGATTGTTGGTAGTTTACCGTTATTCGTTATTTATTATTTGTTGTTAAATTTCACTACAGTCCTTGAGGAGATTCTACTGATCCACTTAATTGTGGGATTTGTGTTGCTCAGCTGCTGCTGATGATGCAGGTTGGATATTTAAATAGAATCCGACAGTTCCACTCAGAATGGCCTTGGGGAGAGACTATTTTCTCTGTGAGTAAGAGCCTGTGTTTACATGTTGAGACCCAATATTAAGAAAACATCCTTACAAAAGAAAAGAAATCACAGATTGCTCTACTCTGTTGCCACAAACCCAGACTTGTGCATAGTGCAAGTAGTCTTTTGAAAAGCCAAATGAACATGGTAGCTGAGAATATCTGTTCATTTGACAGAACCTAAAGAACAGCCACATTGCATTTGAGACAAAGATTTGCTCAGTTCCTTACCCATGTGTGTAAATTAAATAGAAACATATTGAACAAATACCTGAAAAGATTTTCAATAAGTGAAAATTTTACTGTGAATTTGCTTTGGACAAGCTCACATCCTTTTTGTTTTAGATTTCCATGAGCACTTTAAATGATCAAGTTTTTCTTTCACAAATGCATACAGAAAGCAAATGTTAAGCTTATGTGCTTAGGTATTTGAGGATAATGAATTTGAAACTCTCAAATATTGTCACAGAAGGGGTATTTTTATATAATATCTATGCACTTGTGTGGTCCCCATAGCTGTGCCATCTGGGCACCTCCCAGGTATTCAAAAATAGAAATAATACTGCTCTCTCTCATCGTTCCTCACTTTTATCCTAGTCTGTAGGAGAAGTAGCTTGATTGGTCTGTAGATTATTGAGTGCTTGTTAGTATTGGCGTTTTTGTGAAGAAAGCAATGAAGGGAAGTAAAACTGAAGAAATGGGTTTTGCGTTTAGCACTGAAAGTGGTTTCTCTCTTGCATAATTTAGTTCCACAGTTCAAGTGCCGCTCTTGTGAAAGTTCTGTCTCCTACACCCATGAGCTGCCTCATATTGAATGACTGATTCACTGTTCCAGTACAGCATTGCTGGCATGGGAGGTTATGATTATGAATTGCAGGACCAAGACCTCGATTTGGACACTTGAGTGGGGAGTCAGTTTAGAGAGAGAGAAGCATCAAGGTGATGTTCACACTAACCTATATTCCTAAGCAAAGAGGCTTCTGCATTTTGTACCTGCTGGAATGTTTTCAGCACATGGAACTTTATTCCTCCTCCCTCTGTTTGCCTCACTGGCTCCCATTCCCAGTGTGCTTGCATGTATGAATTGTGATGATCAAGCCTAAAGGTCAAAATCAGTGTCTGATAGGCTAGGTGGCTTCTTCTGACCAGGTAGATGAAACTGGCATCTCTTTGCTACATGGCTATTTGTGTAGCTGCTAGCACTGAGAAATCCAAAAGAGACCCCAAGGCTTCAAACTGACAACAGTCTGAGGCACTTGATGTTTTGAAGGAGGCAGGTTCTTTGAAGTGCATCTCTCATCCTACCAGTATCACTTTTGTCTTGCTTGGATTCAGCTTTAACCAATTGCATTTCATTCAGGCCAATTTTGGGTAGGCAGTAAGAGCTGGAAGATAGTGCTTTTTATGTTTGGTGTAAAGGATGCACATACGCCGACTTGATTGTTCTCTTCATATTGGTATTGTACTCATTTCTGCTGTGATGTCTACATATGTGCCAATGTAGAGTAACTAAGGTGAGGGGTGGGTACTTGTATGGTGTATATCAAACACACAAAATTACATTAAAAGAACATTATTAAGGTTGTAAAGTCAAGCAATAAAATCAAGAATGCCAGAATAAAGGTTGCCTGGGCTTCTTGTCTCAGTTCCATTCTTCTTGCCTATTTCCAGTGTCCGTTCTTTAGGCTTCTCATCTCATTCCCAGTCTCCTTGCCCTGCCAGTCCTAGTCTCCATCCCAAACTCCTCTTCTGATCTTTCTCTCCTCCCTCCTGACCACTGGCCCACAGTCCTAGTCTCCTTCTCCATGCTCCTCGTCCAATCTCAGTTTCCCCCCACTCTTTCCCTGGCTCTCTACATCTCAGTGTCTTTGCCCAGCCAGTCCCACTTCCTCACTTGCACCCCAGCTCCTTGTCAAATGTCTCCATTTCTCTGCCCTCCCAACTCCCAGCCCTGGTGTCCTTGTCCAACCAGCCCCACTCTCTTCTCCCATAAAACCTTCAGTCTTAGTCTCACCAGACTCCTTGTTACAGTTTACTTTTTTTTTCATATGAATCAGATGGCTTCCTCCTCTACGCTCCCTGGATGCCAGCAGGAGTACACTGAGAGGCAGGAGAGACAAGCTCCCTTCTCTTAAGTTCAGTACCTGGTGCATGCCTCTCCTCGCATGGCCTGGAGCAGCCATTACAGGGAAAGTCCAGCTTTGCTCCTGAGCCCCTGACCTAGAAGGGAGCGTCCTCAGTTGTGGTCTTCATGCATGCACAGTCCTGTTGTTGTGAGTGTCTTGAGCATGCTCAGCGGGGACACAGTCTTCAGAGATTTTTAGCTGTTACACTCTAGCTAGTCAGTACCAAGTATGCACGAACTGCCATTTTTTCAAAGACTTATAACTTGGCCACATTTGGGTGGATTTTCAGAGAAATGGCAAAAGTCACATTGTGACACAAAGACTATCCTCTTCCAATTTTCAGATCCTTGTTCTTGCGCCTAGTCGGGTGACTAAGTGTCCAGTTTTTGACTGGACTACCAGGTCGAAAAGGGACCCTGATGTCTCCAGTCAGCATCGCCGACTGGACCATTAAAAGTCTGGACGGCAGTGGTGTGGCACTAAGGCAGGCTAGTCCCTACCTGTCTTGGGGCACTGCGCCGCGGCCTGGAAGCAGCCAGCAGGTCCAGCTCCTAGGCCAATGGGAGCTGGGCGGAGCGGTGCCTGTTGCAGGAGCAGCACACACAGAGCGCCTCTCTCTCTCTCTCCACCCCCACCAGCGGTGGACCTGCTGTCCACATCCAGTGCGCGTGCAGCACGGTATCAGGACAGGCAAACAGGCTGCCTTAGTTGCCTCCCTGCTGCGCCACTGACTGTGAGAGCTGCATGAGGTAAGGCCGTGCCCCAAGCTTGAGCCCCAGCCCTCATCCCTGAGCCCACCCTCCAGCCCAGAGCCTTCACAGTCACCCCTGCCCCAGCCCAGAGCCCCCTCTTGCACCCTGAACCCCATATCCCTGGCCCCAGTCCAGAGCCCTCACTCCCCCTGCACTCCAACCCACTGCCTCAGCCCTGAGTCCCCCAAAACCTGGAGCCCCCTTTTGCACTCTAATCCCCTCATCCCCAGTCTCAGTCCAGAGCCCTCATTCCTCCTGCACCCCAACCTCCTGCCCCAGCCCAGAGCCCCCTCCCAAACCAGAACCCCACATCCCTGGCCCCACCCCAGAGCCTGCATCCCCAGCCCAGAGCCCTCACCCCCTCCTGCATCCCAATTCCCTGCCTCAACCCTCCTGCGTTCCGAATCCCTTGGCCCCAGCCTGGAGCCCCCTTCTGTGCCCCAAACCCCTCATCCCCAGCCCCACCACAGAGCCTGCACCCCTGGCCCAGAGCCCTCACCCCCTCCCATACCCCAACTCCCTGTCTCAACCCACAGCCCTCTTCCACACGATAAATCCCTCAGACCCACCCCACCCCCAGCCTGGAGCACCTTCCTACACCCCAAACCCCTCATCCCATCCCCAGCCCAGAACCCATACCCCCTCCTGCATCCCAAGCCCCTGCCTCAGCCCAGTGAAAGTGAGTGAGGGTTGGGTAGAGCAAGCCACTGAGGGAGGGGGAATGTAGTGAGCGGGGGGCGTGGCCTCAGGGAAGGGGCAGGGGTGGGGCTAGGGTGTTCGGTTTTGTGCAATTAGAAAGTTGGCAACCCTAGTGCGTAGAGCCACTCGTGCTCTTCCAAAGAAGTTTGCCAGTATTTTTGTAATGTAGATAAAAATCGTATTTGTCCCTAGCCTTGTTCTCAGAAATGGCTGAACTGTTTTGGCTGAAATTTTCCTTAAAATTAATTTTGAGGTGAACATCCAACATAGAGAATTTCAGCCCAAATTAAAGTTGGTAAAGCTGTAAACACCTGAAAACAGCAACTTATAATGGGATGTGCCAGGCAACCTCAATAGGTAGCATAACTAGCCCTACCTGTAGTCTCCATTCATATTTAAATATATGTATATAATTATAGAAGCTATATATTCGTTAAGAAAAATATTCTCTATTTGAATGTCTCCGTGTTTCCATAGATTATCAGCTCTTCAGGACAGGAATCGTGTCTACTTCTGTGTCTTGCATTGCATATACCATAATAGGTCGCAGTTCTGATTGGAATTTGTGTTACTATAATATAAATAATAAATGATAACAAAGGCAATTTCAATGGGATACTCCCCAGTTCTCTCTTTGTGTCTCATTTAATGTGAACTAATATTAACAACAAGTGGAAGGAATGCAAACCAAAATAGGGAAATATATAAATATTATTTAACCTGTTGAGATAAAGTTGTATTCAAGTTGCCAAGGCCCCATGAAATTCATCCTGGGATACATAGGGAAATAGCTGATGCAATCTAGCAATTAACTTCAAGAACTCATGGAAGATGCGTGAGGACCCAGAGGACTGGAGAAGGGCAAATGTATAACATATCTATGAAAAGGGGAACAAAGCAGTCAGCCTAACTTCACTACCTGGAAAAATACTGGAACAAATTATTAAACTATCAATTGGTAAAAGCAGCAGAGAGTCCTGTGGCACCTTATAGACTAACAGACGTTTTGGAGCATGAGCTTTCATGGGTGAATACCCACTTCGTCAGATGCATGCATCTGACGAAGAGGGTATTCACCCATGAAAGTTCATGCTCCAAAACGTCTGTTAGTCTATAAAGTGCCACAGGACTCTCTGCTGCTTTTACAGATCCAGACTAACACGGCTACCCCTCTGATACTATCAATTGGTAGGCACCTAGGGGATAACAGGATTATAATGAAAAGCCAGCATGGATTTGTCAAGAACAAATCATGGCAGACCAACTTAATTTACTACTTTGACAAAGTTACTTGCCTAGTGGAGAGTGGGGAAGCAGTAGATTTGATAAATCTTGATTTTTAGTAAGGCTTTTGACACAGTCCCACAGGACATTCTCATAAGCAAACTAGGGAAATGCGGTCTAGATGAAATTACTTTAAGGTGGGTGCACAACTGCTAGAGAGATCTTACTCAGAGAGTAGTTATCAATGGTTCACATTGAACTTAGAGGGTGTATCAATGAGTGTTCCACAGGGCTCAGTCCTGGGTCTGGTACTATTCAATATTTTCATTAATGACTTGGATAATGGAATACACAGTTTGCTTATAAAACCTGTTAATGACCTAAAGCTGGGAGGGGTCGCAAGCACTTTGGGGGACAGGATTAGAATTCAAAACAGCCGTGACAAATTGGAGAATCTGAAATTAACATGTTGAAATTGAGTAAAGACAAATGCAAAATATTTCACTTGGGAAGAATAACTATGCAAATGCGAAACTGCAAAATGGGGAATAAGTGGCTAGGTGGTAGTACTGCTGAAAAGCATCTGGGAGCTATAGTGGATTACAAATTGAATATGAGTCAACAGTGTGATGCAGTTGCGAAAAAGGCTAATACCATTCTGGGATGTATTAACAGGAGCATTGAATGTTAGACTGCGGAAATAATTGTCATACTCTTCATGGCTCTGGTGAGGTCTCAGCTGGAGTACTGTGTCCAGTTCTGGGTGCCACACTTTAGGAAGGATATGGACAAATTGGAGAGAGTCCAGAGGAGAGTAATAAAAATGGTGACAGGTTTAGAAAATCTGAGCTATGAGGAAAGTTTTTAAAAACTGGGTGCGTTTAGTCTTGAGAAAAGAAGACATAAGCAGTCTTCCAATATGGGAAGGGCTGTTATAATGAGGACTATGATCAATTGTTCTCCATGTCCACTAAAGTATGACAAGAATTAATAGTTTTAATCTGCAGCAGGCAGATTTAGGTTAGGTATTAGGAAAACCTTTCTAGCTCTAAGGGTAGTTAAGCTCTGGAAAAGGCTTCCAAGTGAGGCTGTGATATCCCCATCATTGGAGGTTCTTAAAAACAGGTTGGACAAACACCTGGCAGGGATGGTCTAGGTTTACTTGGTCCTGCCTCAGCACAGAGGCCTGGACTTGATGACCCTTTGAAGCCCCTTCCAGCCCCACATTTCTGTATAACAATATAGGCCCTTGAAAAAGGAGAGCAAAACATGTACTTTAAAACAAAAAATTGTTTTTGTTTGTTTGTTTTTAAACAGGATTTCAGAAACCCATACTGCATGGATTGTGTTCGTTTGGTTTTGCTGCCAGGCATGTTTTGAAGCACTTTGCAAATAATGATGTGACCAGATTCAAGGCAATTAAGGTCTGTTTTTGGCAGTTAATTTCTCTTCCTTGATTATTCAGCTATTAAGGGGTAGTTCCTGTTAATTACATTTCCTAAGGTGGAAACAGACTTTAGGTTTGTCCATGCAAACTTACTTTAAATCAGCCTCCCACAATGACAGCACTAATTTTGCTTTTACTTAATACTCTATGTATTTTCATGGCTGTAGCTAGTTTCTATAAATATTACTAGTAGGGCTGTCAATTAATTGCAGTTAACTCACGCAATTAATTCAAAAAAATTAATTGTGATTAAAAATTAATGGCAGATTTAATCGCACTGTTAAATAATAGAATACCAATTGAAATGTATTAAATATTTTGGATATTTTTCTCGTTTTTCAAATATATTGTTTTCAGTTACAACACAGAATACAAGTGCTCATTTTATATTATTTTTACAATATTTGCACTGTAAAAATGATAAAAGAAATAGTGTTTTTCAGTTCACCTCATACAAGTACCATAGTGCAATCTCTTTATTGTGAAAGCACAACTTAAAAATGTAGATTTGTTTTTTTACATAACTGCACTCAAACAAAACAATGTAAAACTTTAGAGCTTATAAGTTGACTCAGTCCTGTGTCTTGTTCAGCCAATCACTAAGAGAAACTAGTTTGTACATTTATGGGAGATAATGCTGTCTGCTTCTTATTTACAATATCACCTGAAAGTGAGAACAGACATTCACATGGTACTTTTGTAGCCAGCATTGCGAGGTATTTACGTGCCAGGTATGCTAAGCATTCATATGTCCCTTCATGCTTTGGCCACCATTCCAGAAAACATGTTTCCATGCTGATGACACTCGTTTTAAAAAAAAGTGTTAATTAAACTTGTGACTGAACTCATTGGAGGAGAATTGTATGTCTCCTGCTTTGTGTTTTACCCACATTCTGCCATATATTTCATATTATAGCAGTCTCAGATGATGACCCAGCATGTTGTTGGTTTTAAAAACACTTTCACTGCAGATTTGACAAAACACAAAGAAGGTACCTGTCAAGGTTTTTTCCCCCACTTTGAACTTTA